>NC_045644.1:34904731-35212176 GCF_009829145.1 Chiroxiphia lanceolata
CCAAAAGGGGAAGAGAAGGAGAAGGTCCCATCTTGCTGGCATTTGTCCTACAGCTCTTTGCCAGAGCTTGGCTCCTTGGGTACCTGGCTGTGCCTGCCAGGGCTGTCCCTAACCTCTGCAGCCTCCTAGCCCTGGAGCAGGGTGAGAGGCTGCAGAGCCTCTGCACCTCATTCAGCACTCCAAATCTCAGGGTGAAGAGAAGTTCAAGAAATTATGTCCAGGAAAAAATTGGTGCCTCCATTTAATGTGTTTAAAAGAACTTCAGTGATGCTGTTACCTAGGTAATAGGGCAAGTAAATGAGCAACATTGCTGTAAGACAACCTGATAAATGAGACCCTGCGTACGATTCTAATGGCTGTAAATATGAATGTAAAGGAGATTAGTTCTTTAGGAGGTCTCTCTCTATTTCCTACAAATCAATAATACATGGCCTCTGTTGTGGAAAGCCTTTATCTGTGTTTGATCTTGCCTCCCCCGAAAACGGCTCTGCATCTGCAGACAGGGATTTAAATGTGAACAAGAGTTTGCACAAGTGAATCACTGTTCAGCAAATCCTTTATCTTACTCTTTTGTCACTAAAGTTGCCTTAATTTATAGGTGTCATTTTGTAGTGCTGCTAATTTTAGTTGGCTGTACCAACTAAAGGAAAGTATTTATCTTCTGTCATTTCTTATCTTTTTGGCTTTTTAAGAAATTATGTTTACGATTAGCATGACTTACATCAATGAACTTAGGTGGCTGGAACGCTCTTAAAAGTAAAAGACCCACATGAATTATAAACCTAATAATTGTCTACACTCAGAATATCCCTTATATTTAATAGCACACTAGATAGGTAATTTGTTTTCTGTCTCAGCATGCAAAGATGGCAGGCCTTCATTCCCTATAATAGACAATCTCACCTTTATTTTTAATGTACCCTTGTGCACTGAAAACAACCGGGTGCTATTCAGTCCCAGGGCATTGATTCTTCAGCAGTGTGTTGTGAGGAACTTCAGTGGGATCTCAGTGGATGGTAACTCATCATAAGTGACAGAAAATCACTGTAAAATGTTGCCAGACATTTAACTAAAAAACCCCCACCTTCCTTTGACTCCTTAATGTGTCTTGATGCCCAAAGACCTCATAGAAAACTAAGTTTATATTTAAGTACTGTTACATTTTTCCTTTGTTAGTAGGCACAGAAGGTAAAATATAGCAAATTTGGCAATCTTATTTTAACGTATTTTCTTCAGTTTTTTTTATAAGCTAACTACTGACTAAGGAAAGATCTGTTTCTTATGAGCCTATGCAGAACTGAGACTTTGCAGTAACTTAATATTTTCTTTTGATTTTTTTTGCAAACACTTAAAAGGGTTTTCCCTGCTCCCTGTATGAATGCTTTCAAAAGTTTATTCACAGGAGCATTGACAGTGTTGTTACCTTCTGTTATTTATAGGCAGATAGTTATTGTTTATCCAGTTAAGAAATGAAGGTGAGTTCAAAGCAAAGCAGTTTGGTTTCTTCTGTTGCAAAGACATTCTCGGGTAACCTTTTTAATGCCAACTGCAGACTGTGCAGATACAAAAGTTCAGTGGTGGTGTTCTGCAGCAGAAGTGAACAGAAACTCCCTCTCCTGGGAGATTAATGATAAAAGCTCCCCAGAAAACAGATCAATATCTACATTCCTGGCTTTTTCTTATACCACTAAATTGTATTAAGAGTGAAAATTACTTCAGAAACTGAACATTTAAAAATATGCAACCTAGTATTTTATACGTGGAAATCCAGGTTCCTGGCATTTTTAGACAATTACATTAATAAATGACCCCTTGCTTTTGCTTTTACTGCTCTTTCTTCTAATTATACTGCATATGGAAGTTTTGCCTCCTTTATTTCTTGGATTGCCACAAGTGGCGTGTTACAAAGATTAATATTCTCTCCAGGGGGAATTCTTCATTTTAATTTACTTGGCAAAACTGTACATCAGCAAACTGACTGGGAAAGCTGCTGTGCTTTCCTTTCCAGTTCACTGTCTGTTTGCATGACCAAATTCCTTTCTCTGGGCAAGAAATTTCCCAGTGGTGCTGGGAGTCTACTCTCCTACCAGGTAGAAGGGATGTATTTTTAGTTCTTCTATAATGATTTGCACTAGCACATGCATTGCAGGTTGTTGGAAATCTCTCTGGCAGTGCCTTAGCTTTGCCTTACCCCAGAACATTCCTGCTTGTGTTCCTTAAATAGCTGTTCTCCAAAGCCCAGGGGTTTTGTGTGTTTTTGAAAAATATTCTTGCTTAATTTTTCACTGAAAGACCAAGCCATTCACTTGCATTGTTTGCATAGTTACCACTTCCAATGGAAATTAGGCTTTTCCCACCACTTGCATCATAATTGAATACTAGAAATTTATGAAGGGTGAGGTTTTTATTCAGCGAAATTATTCAAGCTGTTGATGGTGATTATTTATGAAACCACCTGTGAATCAGTCTGACTTTATTAGCATTGAAAATTGTCTTGGTAATGAAAAATATTGACTCCTGCTCATATAAATAATAATAAAAAAGACACTTATTTGGAAATCTGTCATGTAGGAGAAAATGTTCTTACATTAAACATTTGCTGATAAGTAAGCATGTACTGCCTCTGTTCTGATAACAGTTTCCTTCAAATGCTGATTCAGGTTTGCAAAGTCTTTAACACAGCACTGCAGGCTATGAAATTACTTTGTCTTATAACAAATTATTCAGAAACTTTGTATTAGATGGAGGACTGCCAAGTCTCTACTCTGGGCTAAGAAGCAGTGCTCATGTGAGCCTCTTCTATATTAAGGCTGCCAGGAAATAAAACCCTTTCCTTGGCATCAGCATCTGACTACACTGAACTTCTCAGCGTGACTCCACAGATGCTTTTTGACAGTGGGAATGCTCACACCTACATGGGACAGGAGAGTGTCTTAAGGTACTGTCTCCTCTCCTCCTCTTTCTCCTCCCAGTCTGGATGCAGCAAGTGGCACGGCACACTGATATTTCAGGTAACAGTCCCTCATTTCTCATGTGCTGGAGTGCTGCAGTATTCCCATGCTAGAGTTCCTTCAGTTAAATCAACCTTTCAAACATATGCTTCTTACAGTGGTTGTATTTAGTCTTTGACTGCTGTTCCTTGGGTTTACACTGCTTTGGAGAGGACCATGTGCACCAGGAATGTGTTTGCCAGTGATTGATGCCCCTGTGCTGCAGGCCTGTTGGAAAGTGTGGCAGAGGCCCGTGTGGGCTGTGCAGCCAAGCCTTCTGTGTCAGAGACTGCTCCAGTGCAGCCTGTGGCACCAGCCAAAGCAGCCTGGCAGCTCCCAGCCAGTCTCTCACTGCCTTGGAAACTGCTGGTCCAGCCAACTGGCTGGTGTAGCCAAGAGTTTTTTATTTGTTTGTTTGGGTTGGTTTTTTTTTTCTTTTCTGTTCTCAGACTGTTAAGCCAAGTACAAAACTAGTCAAATTCATTCAGTTACAACAGAATCTTGTTCAGTGACTGGGGTTTCCTCTTGGCAGAAGCTTCTTCCATTTTGATCAGGTTATCTAAGCTGAGGGCAAGATATTTAGGACATTTCTGAGGGTTTTATGGTGCTTCATCCTGGCTTTATGGAAACTGCATTAATACATTTAACAATTTAGGGTCAGACTGCCACCATCCTGACCTAGTAGTCTAGTGTGGGAATGAGTATGGGTTGTGCCTCTGAACCTGCCTGACGCTTGGTGTTACACTGTGATCACAACTGTCGAGCTTTTCTCTGTTTCAGTGTAACTGATATCCTTATCAATTCAGAGTAATTCCACTTGGCCAGCCAGGGTCCAGTCATCTGAAAGACACCTGGGATGTACTTTCTCTGCAGAGACTTGTGCCTGTTTTCTTATTGTGACTACCTACTGAAGGGATTACCCTGGGACAGAATCTTCTTGCCTCTTCATTTGACAACACCTGCCTTTAATCTTTGAATACTTTGTGATGAGTATTCCTACCCGATCCCCATTCAGTATATTCTTTTTTTGAGAGGAGAGAGGGGCTCAGAAAGTCTTCTGCAGGAAAGGTTTTCTTCCCCCAGACAGATAAGCAGGGCTGCCAGTTCAGTGAAGCTTGTATTGGCACAGCCAGGATCTGTGCTGTTGGACTGACACTTCCTTCGCGGCCTCACGTTCCATTGCTGTGACTTTTGGAGCTGGTTCAATCCTGTCTGTAGGCCAGCATTACACCCACCACATCACCACTCCATGCTCCATGGATGACTTGACTCCACTTTGCAGTGCCAGGATATCCTGCCCACCCCCTGGCCTCCTTCCTCCTCTGTCAGTGGTAATGGCTGGAGAACCCATGGAGAGAGCCAGCTGATGGCTGTGTCTGTAACCTGTGCCACCCTGAGGCTTCAGCTGGGCACTTATGGCTGGATAGTGGCATTGTGAGTTCCATGAACATGTGAGTGACACTTTGTGCTTTGGATCTGGTGTCCTGTCCAGTTCCCTGATCTGGAGGCCAATGAGGGCTATGAGTCTAGATTAGAAACATGGGAGCAGATCCAGAAAGGTGACTGAGGTCATTGACAAGTGAGACCAACCCACAGGTGATTTTGCACCAAAACAAAACTTTGCAGATCTCTTAAACCTTCAGATCCACACCTAGGCTCTAAAATATGTGAGTAAGTTCTTTTTTTTTCCCAAGTGCTGAGACCCTGTTCTTAGTTCTTGCATGAAGAACAGTTGCACAACATCTCAAAACTTAGGTCAGCTCTGTAGTTTTTGCAATACTGATGGGAAGAATAACTTTCAGCTTTATATATATATATATGTGTGTATATATATCTATATATATCTATATATCTTGACTTATTTTTTTTAATTCAACTTTTCTATTATTTTTCCATAACTTGTGGTATTTGAATAGTATTGTCTCTAGCTTCCTTAATGTCCTTTAGTATTGCAATTCAGCCAAACAGGAGGACTCGTTCAAAGAGGAGGAAAGTGAGGGTGGCTTTACTGTTTCATTTGTTGATCACCATCACAGGGGACTGGAAAATCAGAATCTGGGTACCAGCAATGCAGTGAGAAAGTCGAAATACTAACAGAAACAACCAGCTACTATTACATTAATTAATTGTCATTCATTGCAGGTGAACACAAAATAAATTAATCCTTGGCATCTTGTCAGTATTCCTGCATAGGCAATTTGTCAGATTATTAAAAATACTGCTACTTGCAAGTTGGCATTGGGGTATCCCCAGAGAGGGAGTTAATCCTAAATCAAACTGTGTCATATTAGAGAAGGTCTCTATTAATAAGTAATTAAATGGCTTATAAAGTTGATTAGTTGGTTTTAACACAGGAAAATTGCTTATTTTATGGGAATATTAGTGTATTGTTGTTCTTACACTAATTTATTGCAGTTCTGTAGAGTTAGCTGTGGTAAAATTGAACAGGATTAGAACTCCTATATTCGGAATTAGTAAATCCATTATTGTAACTGGTTTCTATTTCTTCAGAAAGCAAGACATTGCTGATTCTAGTAATTTCTAAGTTCTGTAACACAGGGAGTGGGATCCAAAAGAATCCCCCTGTGTAGATGCTTTGGGTTGCACTCCCTTTCCCAGAAAGCTCTATGAATTCACAGATTAAGAAATAATTCTGTACAAAACCAAGCTCCAGTTCTCACATCCACCAGTGTTCCCTAGCAGCACTGAAATTAGCAGGAAGCCCTTCAATCTTTCATCTCAGTGTAAGGCTAAGTGAAAATCTTTCAACACTTAAAACTTTTTTTGTAGCCATCTCCCCCATCTGGGCACACCCAGGTGTCTCTGGGAGACAGCAGGGGTGGAAGGTGGCCACATAGGTGGGAGAAAAGTGGTGTTTTAGCAGTGCCCTCAGAGTGTTTGGCACAATATGTGGAGAATTGTGCCTAATGAGCTCCCTGGGGCTGGGACAGGGGTTTGGAGCTTTTCCACAGCCCCATGCTAGTGGCCAGTGTGGGAACCCAAAATAGGGGCTGTCTGCCTGGTTCCTCGGATGCCCTTGTGGTTCACCAGCCCCACCTTGTGATACAGAATAACTGGGCATAGTATTTTTTTTGAGACTGCCAAGCAGAGCTGGGATTCAGCAATCCTTTAGAATCCCCAAAAATGAGTAACTTTGTGCACGTGGTGGTTGGCTTCGTTCTGCTCTCACAAATGAATCTGAGGGACCTCTGTAATATCAAGAAGTGTAAGTGAAAACAGAATTAAGTCGTAAGTGCATAGATTATGTCCAGTTCCCAGTGGGAATCACACTGAGACTTGGTCACAGTTAATGAAGAAAGATGAGCTATCATGAGACTCCTGGGGCAGGAGGGAGCTGTAGTCAATGAGAAATCTGCAGGAAAAGATAACTATGAAGCAAAGAGTGATGGAGGGAGAATGCTAATCTTAAAAGGTTGTTTGGGAAAGCACAAAGCTCTGCAGGAGCTGTTTGCTGTCCCTCATACTGAGGACATCCCAACAGTTGGATGTTGCTGTGGTTTTGTGTTTGCAAACCTGGGTGTTGCAGCTCAGCACTTGGAAAAAATTAAGGCTTCAGTCACATATGAAAGTGTGATATTCCATAGCTTCGTTCCCATAACTAGGAAGCAAACTCCTGACACATTATTGTGCCTAGCTGTCTGTTGTTGTCACAAAGAAAAGACAAGATCTAAGCTATGAGAAATCCAGGAAAAGTTAATCTGGGGAATGAAGTGTTCGTGTGGAGTGTGTGTGTGCACAATGAGAAATGTGTGTCTAAGGAGGGTGACATGTTTATAAAATATCTCTCGTGTGTCTGTACAAATATGATTTCACCATTTTCTAGAGATTTTATATTAATTAGAATTTGATTTTATTTTCCTGTGCTGTAAAGATCCAAGCTGATGCTTGTTTGGCCGTACAGAGCTTTCAATAAACCGGCTGACAGTTACCCCGGTGTACTTCACAGAAATGTCTCTCTGCTTCAGTAAACAATCCAGATTGTCAGGATTGGTAAAGTTTCTTAGAAGTCTTTGCACTTAGCTGTGCCTTGTAACCATCTTTTGATGTTTGGTGTTTCCTAACTACCTCTCTGCAATAAAATACCTGGGTTTGTGCTCCCTCCCTTTTCTTTATCAGAGAGAAGTGCAGTTGGTTTTTTCCTGATACGGGGTGATCCTTACCTCTGCACAGTTGGACCAGAAATTGGCTTTTCGTTAAAATCTAGCTGCTCTTTACAAGACTAATTATTCCTTCCTTAGATGCTCAGTAAACAGTAAATCTTTAGTCAGCTGTTGAGATGAGTGTTAGATGAGCACTGCACTGGGTGCTCATGAGTGGCACGGCACTGAATGTGTGCAGACGTCTGAATATGCTCAGTTAAAAATTCCTCATTGGAGCTTCTAAGAAAAACTGAAGAAAAGTGGAAAAAAGCTTTCACGAGATATATCTCCTAACTAGTTCTACTGCTATTTCTGTACTTCCAGAAGTAATTGGAATTTGGCTCAGCAGCAGGAGTAAGTCTGTCATTGGCTACGATTGCTTACTTTAATGCTTCTGCTTCTTCTAGGACTGCTGGGGAGACTGCTGCCAGTGCATTGCCAGCACAGAGCTGAAAATGGTTTCTAACTTCTTTTTCCTTGTGTCTTTTCTGATGAGATGGCTGTTTTATACTGCTTGGAAGTGGCAGGATAGAATTTCAGAAGTATTGTGAAAGCATACGCAGGTAGTAGTGTAGGATCCAAAGGGAACTGGAGCTGTGATTGTTGCTGGGTGAAGAGCTCTAACCAGCTGGGATTTTTGGCCCTTGTTTTCCAGGTTTCCTTAACATCACTGGAGGTGGCCTGCCTTATTGCCATGAACATAAGGTGCAGATATGTATACACTGCTCAGTTTTCTTTCCTGACTTACAAAGTCAGCATGTTGTTAGCTGTATGGTGGCACTGCACAGTAAGATTCTTCTTTTTCATGTGTCATATTCCAGGACGTGTGCCTTGTCATGACTATCATAGCACAAAAACACCTTAGTAAAGAAAAGAGGATTTACAATAAGAAAAAACAAGCAGGAGAAACTGTAGCAGGGAGAATGCCAAAACTGAAACCAATACACCGCTGAAAGCTCAACAAAATAATATTTATTACAAAGAAGTATCCAACAAAACAAGAACAGATTCTCACAGGTGGCTGGGCCAAACACAGAAAAAAAGCATGAATACAGAAACAAAATCATTACTGAAAATAATCCAGAAAACCGAAGTTGTAAGAAAATATAGCTTGAACTTCACCATCAAGCACCTTGGGAAGAGTGATCAGCAGAATCTCTCTGATGCTGAGTGAGCCACATGGAATTTCTTATATTCAGCAGACAATCAGAGTTTCAGCATGGACAAAATTTTTGTAAGCATGTATTTTTAGTAGATCTGGGTCTTGTGTGAAAGCATGTAGATTAAATGACAGATTTAATGTAATTTCAAATGAGGCTGTTTTGGAGCAAGGAACAGCCTAAAAGGGCTTCCACTGATCTTTTAAAAAAAGTGAGAATCCAAAAGCTACATAGTGCTACTCTGAGGTTTCTTCTCTTTGAGAAATGCCTCTCAGAAGGTCATCAGACCTGTATATTATTGCCAGGTCACTCAAAGGCCACTTATACTTTACAAATCTCATTCCATATCCGCTTCCCTCTTCTTGTGCTGGTTTTTTTCCCTTCTTTTGAACAAAGTGATTGCAGACATTCAGAGAGACAAAATTAGGGAAGCATAGAGCAAACTTCTATTTGATATATTGATTATAATGTTAAATAAACTCTCATCTTTGTTGGAACTCATAAAGATTTGGACGAAAGTAGTAGTTTTGGACTTCAATGTAAGTAGAATATATGTTATGGTTATCAGCCCATGGGTTTGTTGTTGTGTGTTTTGGTAATGATTCCTATCTATTGAGGAGAATAAATAAACAATTTCCTTTCCAAGTGTTACAAGCACTGGAATAAGTTTAATACAAGCTCCAGTATCTGTATTGATTGTATTGTGTCTGGTTGGACACTGAACAGGCTCCCCAAACCTGACAGAGCTCAAGCAGCACTTGGACAATGCTCTCAGGCACATGGTGAGATTGTTGTGGTGTCTGGGCAGGGCCAGGAGTTGGACTCGATGATCTTGATGGATCCCTTCCAACTCAGTATATTCAATGCTTCTAGGATTCTGTTTCCATCTTGTACTCTCAAGTAAGTAAAGGTAACAGACTTACTGGTTCTGGGGTGAATCAGATGGCAGTGAATCAGTGTGGAAATTCCAGCTCTTTCTCTACCTTACAGCTTTTTTTTGATGACTAACACAGTTTGTATTGAGATGAGTGCAGGGATGTTGTATCTGCCTTTATGTATGACAGAAGTGTCACATCAGTCTTCCCTAAAGATACTCCCCTGAGGTGCTACAGGGAACACAGAGTGTGAGAATAAGAAGGTATGTGCAAGGTCCAGGAGTGGCTGTGTGCTCCGTGTGTGAGAGCTGACAGAGCTGTCACTCAGCCAACACCCATCAGTCAGGTGTGTGCTCTGAGTACAAGGGTGGGTGCCTTGACATCATCTGGCAGGTCAAATTGTAGTGCTTGCCTTGTCAAATCCGACACTGTGTGGGGTGGAAGCGTGGGTGCTTCAACTCCCTGTGGGAAAGGGTGAAGGGCTAAAGAGTAAGTCTGTGGGCAGCTTCAGGCAGTTGGCACCAGCACTGCGAGGGCTTAACTCTGAAAGTAATCCCTCTTCAGAATCTTTCTAAACGCTTCTAAAAAATTTTCAGAATCTTCTTAAACATTTTATCAGATTCAGAATATATCCAGAGCCCTGGATAAGTGTCAGAGCTTTCAGGTTCACTGTCTCCTTTAATGCTTTTTGCAAGGTGCTGTGGCATGGGAGCAGAACCCCAGCTGCTGCTCTTCCAACAATAGCAGGGGCTGTAATGGTCAGGAGGAATGGTGACACAGCTGAGGTGGGCTGTAGCTATCTCTGTTGCTTGCCAATGTGCTTGTGGAATGAAAATAATGAAAAACTCCCACAAGAGGGGGATGGGGTTGGAGTTTCTTGATTAGCAAAATAAGAAATGGAGAAGCTTCTTCTTCCAGCCCTTCCTTGCAGTCGTGCTGCCAGAGGGATCAGGCTTGGCGTGTCAGCTGCATGGTGAGGCAGAAACCCAGCACTGCTGCCAGCATGGAGCCTTGAGGCTTTGCTTCTGGCTGCCACTGGGCACAGCAGTGCTGCAGAAGAGGCAGACTTGTCCAGCTGAGCCAGGCCCTGGGTGCCAGCTGGCTGACTCCCTCCCGTGTGAGATATGTTCAGATGAGGAATGTCAGCACAGCATGGCTGTGGCTGGAAAAGTGGGTAGCAAGGACTTTGGGGAACCTGAAACAGAAGAAACTGTGGCATAAGAAAGGCTGAAACAGAACAATAGATTTGGATATACAGTCTCTCTGTGCCGGTTTCCCTCCTCTCTCACACTTTCTGCTTTCCCACTTGGCTCCCAGACTTGCACATCCACCCCTAAGAGAAGTGTCCCTCTTCTTCCCTCTCTGTGTCTTACATTCCTCTGTCTCCAGCTGTCAACATCTGCAACAGGAGAGAGGAGAGCAGAGCAATCTTGCTCTGCAGGAGGGAAGCTTGATAGCACATGTATTCAGATTCTGGTTGCAGAGACACAAAATTCCAGCCTAAAATGAGAGTACCATAAAAAGACTGAAGAGACTATGTATTTGATTGTGCTAAAAGTCTTTTAACTTTGTGCTTAAGACTATATATGCACCCCCATAGTACGAGACATCTTATACCCATGCACACTTATGAAGGGGTGCTCTCTTGCAAGAGATTCCCAGATCTCCTTCCTATTTTGTTTTTTGTTTTTTTTTTCCTAGAGGGCTTTCACAGCCTTATCACAGAATCATGGAATGCTTTTGGTTGAAAGAGACCTACAAGACCATCTCATTTCACCCACCCTGCCAGGGGCAGGGACTCCTTCTACTAGCCCAGGTTGCTCCAAAGCCCATCCAACCTGGACTTGAACATTTCCAGGGATGGGGCAGCCACAGCTTCGCTGGGCAACCTGGGCCAGGGGCCTCCCCACCCTCACAGGGAACAATTCCTTCTCACTATCCCATCTCTCCCTGCCCTCTGGCAGTGGGAAGCCATTCCCCCTTGTCTTGTCCCTCCATCCCTTGTCCCAAGTCCCTCTCCAGCTCTTCTGGAGCCCCTTTAGGCCCTGGAAGGGGCTCTGAGGTCTCCCTGGATCCTCCTCTCCTCTTCTCCAGGTGAACACCTCCAGCTCTCCCAGCCTGGCTCCAGAGCAGAGGGGCTCCAGCCCTATAAGCATCTCTGTGGTCTCCTCTGGTCTCACTCCAACAGGTGGATGTCCTTCCTGTGCTGAGGACCCCACATGTGGATGCAATATGTGCTCCCAAAATTCATCTCATGATTTGATTCAGAAATTCATTTTAAAAGGACTGGGTTTAGAACTATTCAGAAGTTGTTCTCATTAATGGAAAGGGGGGAATCGTAGGCCAAAAGCCTCCAAATATCCTTTTGTCTGCAATTTCTCTTATTTCTCTCTCAATCCCAGTGTAAGCCACATCATTGAACTAGAGTGCTGCCTTGCAAATAATTTTTATAGAAATCCTTAATTGTTCTAGAAATCCTTAATTGTTCTAGAAATCCTTAATTGTTCTAGGAAATCCTTATTTGTTCAACATACTTTTTTGATGTGAGAAATAAGTTGATCATAAATGTTCCTTCTGCCTAAGATAGCAATTCAGGTGGATGGAAACATTGCATACAGTCACTTCTCACACTGTTTTCTGTGGTCTGTTATTAGGGCATTTTGAGACTGAAATAATTAATTTTTCCACCTTCTTTAGCTGAAAGTGATGATTATCAAAATCATTACCTTCAAATTATTTTACTATTTCATTTAATGAAAATCAGAATTGTTCTTTTTTTTCCAAGACAAAGTGAACTTTCACAATTTAATTTCCTGCAGGACATAAACTTTACTTTTCACCATCTCTGCTCATTAGGCTTTAAATGAAAGGACTTTTTTGAACTAGAAAACCAGGCATTTATCCTCCCCCATAGTCTGGATCAGGAGCAAGATGCCAGTTCCTGCTCCATTGCTGGAGGCTGACTTTCCTGGGAACTTGTTTAGGCTGTGTGTGAAACCCACTCTTCCCAGCTTTGAATCTGCTGGTTGAGCTAAAACCAGTCCTGAGCCACCTGTAGCTGGCTCTGGGGCCTCACAGGCAGCAACCAGATAATAGTTCTGCTATTTCTAAATAAAAGGGCATAAATGCAGTTGCTTGGCAAACTCCTGAGAGTTGAGGATTGTTCCTTTTTATTCTCACGGAGCATGCAAATACCTTGTTTTCAATTGGGGCTTGTGCCAATATAAGAAACTGTGTCAAGATTCGTGGTGGCCAAGGTGGAAATGAATTAAAGCAAAAATCCCACATTCAAAAAGAATGTGATCCTCCCACAGATGAATTTTAACACAAATGAAATACAATTTTGTTTGAGCCAGCAAAGCAAAGCAACATGACACCACATTTCCACATCTATTTTCAACACTGATCTAAGTGAAAACTGCTGATTGCTGTATTTGTTCCAAGCAGGGATGTGCCACAGTTGCCTTGAATTTTCTTGCAAACAATGAATCGCTACTGATGGCACTGCTGGTACTTCTACAGCTATTATCATACATTTAGACAAGCTCATTATCAGCATTATGGATGTTAACACTCTGTAAGAGCTATCAGCCTATCCTGGGAACAAAGGGAAACAAGCAAGCACACAGAAGTTATTTTTGTGGAGGGTAGTTTTAAAAAGCCTTCATGTGTACTGCACTGTTTGCATGCGGGTCCTGAGCCAGTGGGATGGAGCCACATGCTGAAGAGTGTGTTTACCTGTATGAAATAATTGCAGATAAGAAAAAAGGAACCTGTGAAAGGAAAGCCTTCATTTCAGTATCTTCTCTCTGGTCAGTTCTTGCAATTGAATTCTATTCATACTTTTAAGTGTCCTTAAGTTCATCAGGTAGGGTTTCATCACGTAGGATACAACTTCTGTCTTCAAATAGTTCTTAGTCAGCTGTCACTGAGAAGTGGGTGAGCAGTGCAAGGAAAGTTTTTGCTGTTCAGCAGCAGCAGAACTACATCTGCTGTAAGGCTTTCACACAGTTCATGTGTGCGTGGAGCTGCAGCTGGAGATTAGATGGAAAAGGCTTGAAGTTGAGGTTTTCCACTTTTGTAGGGGAACATCCACACGAGCAGCAAAATGCAGTCACGGAGCCTGAACTACAGAAACCATGACTGGGTTGTGTGGTCAAACATTCAACCAGGGCATAGGAAGGAGGGATCTATCCACATGAGTAACTTTAGGCATTTGGAGATGCATTTATGTAAATGTGTCATGATTTGAACTTTCTCCCTTTGTGTAAATGTGCCCCTTTTTCCTTAGGGGTACACCTGAGCCATAGGGCTGTACCTTGGGTGTCTGTCTGACTTCTTCAGAAGTTTGTGAGTTCTGTAAGAGATGTTGTTAGGAGACACCCAGTCCCAAATATCTGAAGATAATAGATGGTAACATTTTTTCAGGTCCCTCCTTCAGTTGGGAGAGAAAATAAATTTAAATGGATTCCTCCTTCTGTTTTTGTAGCACCTCTCTTGTTCCCTGTCTGCTTTGTTGTTACTGCATAAACCAGACATTGTCATTTGAACAGCCAACATGGCCAAGGCATTCAGCCTGTGGAGCAGGTTGGCAGCAACTGGGAGCACATGTGGGATGGAGTAACTTCTTCCTTCACCAACAGCCTAAACCTGAGTAAGAAGTCCCACACCTTCCATTACATTTCCCAGGCAGCACACATAGGAGCTCATTGCTCCGGAGGGTGAGGAGACCATCCTGCCTGGGTAGCCTGCTGCTACCTGGCATAGCCCCAACTCTGACTGTCGGTGTTACCTCTGTGCCAGCCCATGTCCTCGAGCTGGAGGGGACCAAGCCAGCTTTCTCTCTGGGTTGGGTAACTTGGCTCCTATCCTGGTTCTGCCTGGCCTAGGAGTTAATGAACTGTTGTGGCAGTGGCACTGGCTCGAGTCCAACCTCATGGTCTCCAAAGGAGATATAGATAGATACAGCAAGGGTGGTATGGATTAAAGCTGTATAGACAGAGCCTTGCTTCTGGCACCACCCTTCTGCTGGAGGAGCTGAACTGCCCCGTGCAGAACTGCCTCATCAGGGGCCTCCCAGTGCTGGACTGGGCTCTTGGCAGCGCAGAGCAACCCAGCCTGTGGCCCAGGGGTGCTGGGCCTCTCCTATGAAGCTTACACGTGTTTGGAAGCCTGCTTGCTAAGAAACACAAAGGTGCAAAGAGCTGGAATTCAATGGAAAAACTTAACTTTAAAAGTTTTCCAAACCCTGCAGAACTTGCTGACCTTTTTGTTCACTTGTTCACATCTTCTTTGGCCTCCTTGCTTTATTTAATTTAGGGGCAACTGCAGAATTCAATTAAGCAAGACACCACTCTAGGAATTCATTCAGTGCTGCCTCTTGATCTTCGAAACTCCCGGCAGGCAAGTGAGATTTCCTTGCTGGTGAAATCTGCAGGGAACATTTCGAAAATCTCATATGACAGGGAAAGAGTTTGAATTTCAGGGAGCAAAATGGTCAGAATAAATATGCAGCTCTATGAATGCTTCTTTGAGGGTAATTTCATACCGCTGTAATTTCAGTTTTGCCTGGAATTTTCGTGGAATAGCTTTCAACACCAAAAGCGTCAGAAAACACAGTTACCTTTTTCAGTGAGAAGCCTCCACCCTTCAAAAGGAGTCTGAGCCTTCAGTAATTTGATTCCAAATAAGTATGTAATTATAGATTTCAATATAAAACTCTTTCACAAAAGGATTTTCCCTGAGAAGGGTGCAGATCTGGGCTTAGGTGTCCGTGGCTCAGTGACTGTGGGACAACTAGCACTTTCAGATAACCCCAGAGCTTTCAGCAGAACTGGGTTCTTAAATTATTCATGTCCAAGCTGGGAGAGGTTTATCTGAATAACTTATCTGTGAATCTTAAGTGGTATCTCAAGTACAGCAAAAAGGATTTGTTTGCCTTAATGCAGACATTTGAAAACAGTATCAAAATCTTTGAAGATATTTGTACCCTCTCTGATTCAGAAGCAGGAGCAGCTTCATTTGAGAAATGTAAGAGGTACCTCTGTAAAGGTAAAGGGAGGGAGAGTGTAAAGGGAGTCAATGCCATGTCACTAGGCTGCAGCTTTCATGTACCCTACCTGAAATGTGGCCAAAAAGTTGCCTTTTTTCTCTCGTATGCTTCGCCCGATGCCATGACAGACACTGTCACAGCCACCCTCCAGAGGGACTCCATCACTGACACTGCTATACTGAACACAGCCCAGAGGCTCTGCTGAGCAGGGATTTATTGCAGGAGGCTCATGTTTTACTTGCCCTGCACTGCACCTGCCTTCTGCTTACCTGCCTCTCAGGGGTACCCAAAAATACCAGGCTGTTTGAAAAGCATAAGCTGCACCCCTCTGGATAAACTGCTTTTAAATTTGGGTGTATTCAATGGTATATCAAGTGTTTCATAATGGAATATTGCATTTTTGTAGAGCAGGAAAAAATGTGAGGAAAATCCTTAAACTTCCTAAGTTTTTGCATTTTGATGCAGTCATACAGAATTTAGCATCTTCAGCAGATTTGCTTTTTCCTGTGTGCTCTATTTCTATTTTAATTATCCTAATGAACGCTTGCCATGCTTTTATTTTGGTTTTATCCTTTCAAAAGACAGGCCAGGTGTTCAGGTGGCGTATGGTGATTTACCCCAGGAACAACTTACCCACAGTGTGCTGATGCAAAGCTGAATTCAAAAGCTGTTTTTGAAAAAAGCTTGGGGGGAAAAAAAGCAAAATAAGGCTGGAAGGAGATAAGGATCATCAAGACCCAATTAAAGAAAAGCTGGAGGGAGAGGCAAAACAATGCCAGAAGGATGACCACTGTGACAAGCTCTCCATCCATCTGTACTGGCTTTTCCTCTAAGCATATCCCAGCAGAAGCTCCCACATAACTTCCTCTGACATCTGGAGTCTCTGGTGCCAGGCAGAGCTCCAAGCAAGAACTCTCTAGTTCGGCTTATTACTGGGGAAGCAGCAGCAGCAGCAGCGTAAGATCCCATTAGAGTTGCACTCAGAGGTGTCCCTGGGTTTGGCTACAGGCTTGCATTACAATTTCTGCTCAGTCTGCAATACAGGATCACAGGCAGCAGGATGGGAAACGTGAAAATGCTGCCAAGGAGGCGTGGGAATCTTGGCCAGACTGCTCTCTGCTCCCTCCATCACAGATCTTGCCCCGGTTGCTGTGCCTGCCTGAAGCCACTGGTGCTGTTCTGGGCTGGCTTCACAGGTGCCAGTGGGCTCTGGCAGTGAACAGGGTTACAGCTGACATGTAGCAGTGCCTGGTTTGGGGGGTGGGAGGGAAGTTCATTGCATTAAGATATTCTGATATTCAATACTGAGGGGAGTACAATGGTGGAAATTTACGTCAGCATGTTTTGTCCCAAGTAGATTCCTCTGCCCTGAGCTCCTCTGCCCCACCTCTGTTTCTGTGCTCATCCTTTCAGGGGTTGCTGTGAGGATCAGGCACCTGGAAGGATGCCCAGGTTATTGGAGGTACAGGATAGGTGTGTGAAAGCAGTCATTTAATTTCCCATAAATCCTACACCTTGCAGGTAAACCCCTGTGATTCATGGCAGGAGGTTTGGGGAGCCACTGGGGTGTGGAGCTGGGTCCT
This sequence comes from Chiroxiphia lanceolata, assembly GCF_009829145.1. Taxonomy (NCBI): domain Eukaryota; kingdom Metazoa; phylum Chordata; class Aves; order Passeriformes; family Pipridae; genus Chiroxiphia; species Chiroxiphia lanceolata. Next base: position 34,921,552 of record NC_045644.1, read on the forward strand.
CCCTGAGGCAGATGGCTCAGAACCAGGTGCAGTGAGAGGGGCAGGGGGGACTCTGGCCTTTACACAGGGTGTAGTACAGTGTAAGGTGTTCTCCCGAGACAGGCATGCAGCTGGAGAGCAATCCTTTTAGTCTCCTCCACTTACTGGACCCTGATATTTCATTAAACATTCCAGGTAGTGCCCATGTCCTCTGTAAGCCAACATTGCCTGTTTGGGTAAGATGGATTTGTGCCAGACTGTGTTAACTCTTACTGCACTCACAATGGTTGCTGCATTTGCCTGCCCAGTTTGATGGTGAAGAAAAGGCTTTTCAGGTGCTTTTGATTGCCCTGAATCTGAATCTATAGTAAATAAATTCAAAATTTACTCTCTTACACAAAAAAAACTTACTGAGCTAGAGGAGAATAAGTAGCCATGCATTTGCTTCATAGGCACCAAAACCAGCCTCCCTGAAATCTGTTCTTTCCTCCCTCACTGTCACTTTTCTCCAGGGAATCCCTCAATAACAAGCAATTTGGTTTCAGTGTGTTGCACTGTAAGCAACTGATCTTTTTCCCCAGAAATTATGGGTGTAAATCAACTAAACATGGCATTTAAGACCACGTGGCAGTTTCGTTGATCTTTATATATTGTTCTGAATTAGTCTAAACCTTGATTAATTTTACAACACTAAATAACAAATCTAAATACATTAAGTTTACTTTGACTGATTTAATTTACAGATGTTAAGGGGTTGAAAAGGATCAGTGGGTAGAATATATGCTATGGTCTATTATACCTCAGTCCAGCTTAACTGTGTTACAATTTAATTTCAGGCTTCAAGAGATTTTGCCCACACAATCTCTGGGCTTTCTCTCAAAGCTTGTACCACATCTTATGTGTTTGGATGAGGAGATGATGGTGCTCTTTTCTGCACCTCTGCTCGGTAGCTGAAACCAATGTGCCCTTGTGAGCATCATGGTGGATGAAGTCATATGGCTCCATATGGGCAAAGCATGGGAACAAATACTGTATTTAATATGTGAAAGAGAGCCCAGCAATGTAGGACTTGGACTCTGCAGGAGACAACTGGGGCTTCTTTTCTGTCCCTTCCCTCTACGTGTGAAGAACAAAATATTCCCCTTTTGAACAATGAAATTGTCATTTAGTTTATAAACTCAAAGGGAATTCCTCCATTGGCTGAAGTGTTTACAGCCTAATTGCTGGAAAAATTTGAAGGAACAGCTCAGCTGGGGATGGGGCAGGGTGCTTCTACTGAAGTGAGATTAAGCCATTTTTACTAGATAGAGCAGCCTCCAATAGTTCAATGAGCAGGGAAGGGCAGTTTCAGTACTGAATGGCTGCTCTGTACAGCCATTAGAGTGGAGTTTGTTACTGACAGTAAGAAAGAAAATTTTCACTGTTTTCATGTTTTCTCTTCACTGAGGGACATTCACAGTATTTAACACACTTCTAGGAGATCTCCTATTGAAGTTCATGTCTTTATGCCTCTTGTTATTGTCAATAGATATCCAAGTGGGGGTTTGAGGAAGGCACCTGAAGGGGATGGAGGAGCTAGAGGGGAAAATGGGTGTAAGGAGAGAAAGGAGAATACAGCTGAGAGGTTAGATGATTTCTTGGAGTCAGGATAGGCTTTGGAAGGAGCATGAGCCTCAGGCCACCCAGCAAATGGGCTGCTGTCCTCACAATAATGTACAGGACAACAGAGAGGACTTCAGGAATATCATCCCAAAACTGTGCTGTGATAAGGTTCCTTCCTGTGTTTGAACCTCCAGAAGAGTTGAGGATAAGCACACAGGTTAGTGCATCCACAGCAAATGCTGCTGAAGGACCCTGTTCTGCAAAATGGGTGCTGGTGACATGCTGCAAAACTGGGTACCCTTGTATGAGAGAGAGGGGGGAATGGCAGGAGGGAATAATTCAGACAGTGAGTGATGGAAACACCAGGAAGGGATGTTCTCAGTGGCCTTCCAAAATTCCTGTTGACATCATACTAACTAATGGTATGTTTTTGTGCAGTGATAAATACTGCTCCTCTGAATGCTGTACTCGCTTCACTGATTTATTTGTTACAAGTCATATCAATGACCTGTCTTTCATAATTAAGTTGACTTGCTCTTCACTGCCCTTGGCAAGTGTTACTCAAAATAATGCAACCTAAAATAGTATATCTCAGTCTCCAGGGCTGAAATTCAACTGCTAATGCTCTCCCAGTGATCTTCAGGCTTTTCCAGACACAATGGTGACTGGAGGTAAAATACTTCGGGAAGAAATGGCAGTGTGTTGGTTGGGCATAGCACTGCATTCCTGTAGTTATGGTCCCAGGGCACAGCTATACAGAAAGTTTTGTTTCTTCTCTTTCCAGCCAAAAATTGCAGCAGATTGTTGAAAATAAAATTGTGACAAGGTAGTAAAATCCCAGCAAAGTAATTGGTGAGGGATAGCTTGTCGTTAACAAATAATGTTGTAGTATATAGCTGCAAACCTCCTCGTGTTCAGCAGGGAAAAATAAAAAGAACAGCACAGAAAGTAAAAGGGATCATTAATTGAGTGAGGAAAACAGAAGTATTCACAAACACTGCAAGTGAAGGAAAGAACAGAAAGTTAGGGAAAGTTAAGGAAAGGAAAACGATTACATGAGAAATCTACAGAAAAAATTTACATTGTGTCAGATCAGTCCCAGATTTTTCCAAGTTTCCCAAGAAAGACCAATCCCGCACCAAGAGAAACATGAACACGGAGCTGTTCCCAACACCCCTCTGAAGAGAAAAGATGTGTTTTCCATTAAGCTGCTGCTCTAGTACCCAAATGATCTGAACTCAGTTTCTGACCTTCTAAAATTTCCCAGGTCACATTGGGCAAAGTTTCAGATTGCTCTTGTCTCAAGGTTTAATGACAAATCACTGTGCAGGAAGAGCTGTGAGCTGATGGATGCTGAGGGCTGGCTGGGAATTTTTTAGGTGTATGTTTGCATGGTGGGGAGCAGGGCCGTGAGCCTCAGCCTCCCCAAGTGATGGATTCTCTGGCCTGGTAGAGCCTGTACATTGCTGCTCTTCCTTTTCTTCCCCTACCAGACCTATTAACTACACAGTAATCAGTCAAGCTACTAATTAGGCACAGGCTGGGTACGTTGGGCTGGTGACAGCAAAGGCAGCAGAGCTAATCTGAAGGCTTGTTGCCAGTGAGAGAGGGGAGCTGTGTCCTGCCCTTTGCTGCACTCCCCTCCCATCTCCCCCTGACTATTTTCCCCTGCCTTGCACTTGGCCCCGGGCCCCCTTCACCCTGCCATGAGCCAGTTCAATGACATACCAGAAAATTATCTGCCTTTTGTTTCCTCTTTTGCCTGATTGCTGTTTTCCATCGTGTCAGTGCATCCAGGCAGGGCTTTGCTACCAGCTAGAGCCAGCAGAAGGTAGCAGTAGTAGCAATCATGCAGGAGTAGAGATCAGGAAGGAGGGTGCATCCCTTTTGGCAGCAGAGCTGATACATCCTCTCATCGTGTTCTGTGGAGCTCTACTCTGCCAATCACCCAATTAAATGGTTCTGCTGGGAAGGGTGGGGATGAAGAGCAGAAGAATAACACGGGGAGCCAGAGAAAAAATAAGATAAAATACTTTCCTGGAAGCAGTCCAGCTCTGTGCTGTGTAGACTTCATGCTCTGCAACTCTGGCATCACATTCTTGGTGCACGAATAATGAATTGCTTGCCATTTTGACAGTCTGCCCCAGATTTGGCTCACCCCACAGCAGCTAACTAAAAGTCTCTACTGCCAAGGTTGTTCTCTTGGCTCCCTTTAGAGATGGAAAAAAGGGTCAGGCACACCCAGGCAGTGATTTATGCAGCCTGGTTGGAGCTGGGGTTTGTCCCTGTGTGGAGGTGCCAGTGTGGCAGCGGAGTGCCACAGGAGCTGGGCCATTGCCCTTGTCCAGGGAGAAGGCTTCTCTCATTTAATGCACTTCTGTGTGCAATGAGTTCATCATTAACTGGGCTCTCTTTCTTGGAGAGAATCTGTGCCAGGCATGCTGCTCTTCATTTCCAATCCCTGATGAAGGCTGCAGTGCCTCCCCCTGCTGCCAGGGAGGACCAAGACTCCTGCCCCAGGCACTGAATTGTTTAGAAGCTCATCATCTCTTTTGGCAGGGGCAAGCAGTCCTCCTGGGTGGATGAATCAGCCCTTGGGGGAGGGTTGATGGGTAAGCAGCAGGTCTGGTGTTATTCCAGATGCTACAGGGAGCACGAGGATCCTGAGGATCCTGGGGCACCTGCTTCACAAAGTCCAGCCGTGCGTGAGTGTCTCGGCCATCCCTGGGGCTCAAAGCACAGCCCTCAACATGTGTTGAGGGAGCTGGGGAGGCACCTCTGTCCCTCCTGGGAGGGACATCTGTGACACTGTTCAGGCTGGGGGAATGAATCTCCTCCCTTGCTTGTGTGGTTTTGGCATGTGCAGGGCTAGGGAAGGTATTCTCTATTCTGTAGGGCAGGGCTTCTTCTGATAGTGTTGGTCTTGTCACTTTTGGGACACTCCTGCCCTCCTCCTTCCCCAAAGTGTCCCTGAAAGGGAGGATGCTATGGGGCTGAGGGTGTCCTGGTGGGAAGAGCATGGAGTGTGTGGGGCTTCAGCCCCAGCACAGAAAGCTGCCTCCATTAGAGGCCAGTGGTGTCCTTGGGGGACAAGTGGTGGAGTTTGGGGCACAGCTGAATGGATTGGATTTGGTCAACAAAAGATTAAAGTTCAGGTTAAAAGGTTTTTCCCATGCTTTTTTAAATTGCAAATGTACTCTTCCCTGATGATTATTTTAAGATAGCCCTAATTACCTGAGTATATTTTATCCCAATCCATCCCCAGGATGGCTGCTGCAAGGATTGACAACAGAAGAGATAGTGAGAGGTAATGAGAATATAAATGGAGAGACGAAATATCTACATGAGAAATCCAGATGCAGTTGGGTTCTCAAAAGTATTTTAGGTTGTATATTTATTCTGCCAGGTGAACAATGACCTAATCTGCTGTAGGACTGAGTCGTAAAATATAATACATTACCAGAATACTCTGAAAGTTTAGTGTTGGTAACACACAGGTAAGTCACTGTGAGTAGGAGGTATTGTCAAATGGAAGGGGAAACAAACATGGTGGCGTGAGGGTGATAAAATGGATAAAATCAGGAACTTGAAAGCAAACCAAGCCAAACCTTTGGTTACAGGACAGTGCGTTTCTGAGATCCCCTACAGGAAACAATTCTTTTGGGCTATGATTCGAAGGAAGGTATATCCATTTAAATATCAGTTAAGTTTGTTCTAACTTTTATTTTGTCAGTGGATATGATGATAAAATGTTTTAGAGTTTGAATTATATTTAAATATTAAAATATTTAAAATTTGTATATAAGACTTAGAGCACAACAAATGGTAAATAATCCTATTATTTAGGTATAGTCAGTATGAGGCTTCTCGTTATCAGGGCTGTGAAGTATTTAGAAAGCAAATCCTTCCTTCTTAGATTATTTCCCTGAAAACCAAGGGTCGAACCTGGTAGGGCTCGTTATAGGAAAACAGAAAATTAACAAGAGGCATTTGTACACTTGACATGAGTAAATAATTCTGTTTGCATTTTGAAGATATAATATTCTCGACTGAACTATCGGCAGCTATTTGGGCCTTTCATATGTATATTTGCATGTATCACTCTGTTGTGGCAGATAAGCAAGCATGGAGTTCTTTGCATGCATAATAATGTTATTATCAGTTCTGTGATAAAACCAAATGAAAGTGCTTTCTTTCTTGATGCAGCTTGGCAGCCAAAACATCCTCTGGTTTAGCAAACCTGAAAATAGTTTCGTGCAATTTTGTGCAAAAGAAGAAGGAGAGATGAAGGTAAAAGGATAACAGGAGCTTGTTGGTGTGAGAGGGGCTAGCAAAACACCCAGGTCCAGCTGTGTAGGGGAGGAGAAGAGGAATTTTTAGGCGAATTTTGGTAATTGGTGCTCAAATTCCAGCAGAAAGAGTAATCTCCATGCACTTGCTAAGTGCTGTGCTGCTGCAGAGCCCTTTAAGGATTCAGCTGAAATTTCCTTGCAGGGTAGTACAGAAATCTTGACCTGAGAAAGCAGCCAGAGCTTCCAGTGCTTTATGTTGGATCGTTAATAGGCGTGGTGGAGCTCAGGATCTTTAAGATTCAGACTGAGTGTAGATACCACTGACAACACTCTGCCAGCTTATAAAATCAATCTGATAAGGACTGTCCCCACATGAGAAACCAGGTGTTAGGAAGAACATTAACAGATAAAACACTTTTTTCATCACATATGGGATGCTAGTAAGGATGCCAACATCTTTGCTAGTCCTCTTGCCCCTACTTTTGGCTGTACAACCACTTCCTTGGGCCCCCTTACTTTTACCCTGGCTTAGATAAAGATGGAGATTTATGGAAAAATCTGTCTGTCTCCAGTGCTCAGTGAAAGGAATAACATTATTTTTCTCTTTTCTTTTTTTTTTCTTTTTGTGTTTGAGTCCATGGTGAAAATTCTGGAAATGCAATGATCGGGTTGGGTGATGACCAAGTTTGAAATCTTAACCACTGAAATGAGATCCTGGAAACAGGGAAAAGTAGACTGAGCTGAGAAGCAACAACACGTAAATTAAGCAGATATTGATTTCACTGAGGTGAACATCAAGTTTTATTGATCCGAGAGATAAATATTGACTGAAGCATCCTCGTGTGTTCCCTAAACCCTGTGCTGTTGTTTCTCCTATGAAACAGGTTTCCTTCTTTTCCCTTGTCCCTTCCCAAAAAATAATATCTTACCTCAGCTGCCCTAAACTTCTGCTGTTTTTGCAAAGCCAGCGTTGTTTTCCAGCTCACTGTTGTAAACATCAGAGACAGGAAAAATGGCTTTGACTTTATAAATCAATAAACCCCTATGCCCAAACAGTTATTAACAAACTAAATAGGTGCTTTGAAATCCAAACAGCCTCTTATAAGTTGATAACAAAAGGCTGTGCAAGAACAGTCAAGTTCTTGGATCCACTTACAGAGAAAATCTTTCACAAAAAATGTAAAATTACACTTTGAGAAACTGATGATTTTTGATACTTTACGGAAAAAATTATTACCTCATTCTTAATGCTGTCTAAAATATTTCATTGACATGATCCTTTACTGCCTTCATGTAAATAACAGTTTACAAGGACACAGAAACTTTGTTAATAGTGGAGAAATGAGTATTTGGAGTGAAGGAGCAAAATACACAATATGGGACATAAAATAATGAAACAATTACTTTTGAACTATATGGGTGGATGTATCTCTGTGTTAATGTGATGGAAATTCAAACATTTCAGACCTCAAAAGCCGCTACGTGATTACAGCATGTTTCTTTGGACAAGTGCAGGCTCTAGGTGAGGAAAGAGGACTTTTTTTTCTGTAGATCTTGAATGTAATTTAGGTTGAAATCTTTTGAAATGTACAGAATTCTGAAATAGTTTCCAGGATTTTATAGTGCTTAAGGTTCTGTATGCTGCATGTGGAAGACTGCCCAGGAAGGCAAATTAGTGAATATCATATGGTAATACAAAAAGAAGGAGAAAGAGGCAAATGGCTACAAATTCTCTCCAGGCAAGTTCTTGCCTTTAGAAGTGCTAAATAATTTTGTTTCCCACTGGAAAGACCTTCACATTAAGCAATCATGAAACGTGGAGGCAGTAAGCCTCCACTGACTTTCACTCCGTGAATCAGCTGAAAGTTATTCTGTAACCCAGTGTTATCTCTGATCCTTGAGTGCTTGAAATTGTCAGGTTGGGCAGCTAAGAAGAAACCTTAGTAGAATTTAGACCTGCATTATGATAACTTAGAGAGATTTCACATTGACCTTGTTATGAAATTGCTTATTGGCTTATTTCCCCATGAGGAAACTGTATGAGATTGTGAGTAAAAATAGGAGGAAACGAAAAATAAATATGATATTTCAAACTTAGGTTTGATTTTAATTTTCTCTATGGGTTTACAGAGCTGTGGAGATTCTTTCCTTCTCCTGACTTTGTCCTTAATAGGCATTTTTGCTATTCTCAAGATTCCCACTGTCTGTGGAGGTGAACACAGGATTTCACCCAAGGTGGCCTTGCAGTCAACTGGAGAGAAAGGCTGCAGGAATAGACTGGAGGCTCAGGTGATCCCAAAAGTCATAGGATTAATCTTGATTCGTGATGGCTGTGTATGTGTAGTGCTAAAAAATGTAAGTGCTCCCAGGAAATTTATATCGTAGCTGTTTATCTTATTGGTCTTGTTCTTCAACTCTCCAAAGCTTCGTTGTCTTAACAGAGGCATGGCTTTTCCCACAGCTTCCTGCTTCTTCCTCAAAGCACCCTTATTGACAGGAAAAAGAGTTATAACATGGACAAAAAGAAAAAATGTTATGGTGGAGTATGTGACTAAACAACATGTATCCACAACAGCTGGATAGATGTGGATCTCAAGCAAAGACAGAATATTATGAGTAGATTATTGTGAAGCATATGAGAAGCTTCTCAGCAAATCAATAGGCATTTTTAAGTCATTAATTAGCGATCAAATAATTATTTTAAAGCAGAAGGCAAATTAAATTGTTTTCTTTGCAATATGGCAAAATTTAGAAGATGAAATGCTTTTAAATGAGGCATTAAAGCTACAGGGGTAGCACTGGTTCTGCCCATTGCCTTGGGATCTTGAATATTAGATTCTGCCTTTCTTTCACAAACTGCTGGGTTGAGTGTCAGATACAATTTTGACTTTCTTTTGATGTTGGACACCACAGATGCTTTGAATACACAGTCATAAGTAGAACATAGAAGTAATGGAAGGACTCATTCATAACTTGATGTCATGAGGGAATACCTCCTGATGTACTAACTGTGTTAGTAAGTCAAATGAGATCTGACTCAAGAAAATTGCTCTGTAAACCCATAGAGAAAATTCAAATCAAACCTAAGTTTGAAATATCATATTTATTTTTCGCTTCCTCCTATTTTTACTCACAATCTCATACAATCCTGAGACCAGAAAAACAAACTCTGATAGACAGAAGTTCTTCCCTAATTCTGGTTCTTCAGAGCAATAGGAATCTTTCCAAAAAGTCCTGTTCCTATGAGAATTTTAACACATTTTGTAGCCCTAGAAAGAATGAGGTGTTTCAAAAAAGGATTCAGCGAGCATCTAGCCAGCCAGGTAGCCTTCTGATTAGCAGCTCCAGTGGCTGATCTCTGCAAAACTTTCCTGCAGTACAGATGTAATAATACTTATTTCATGAAATGTGTAAATACTTATTTCGTGTCTGTTTGTAATTATTCTGGCTTTTTAGGAGATCCCAGCAAATGCTGCAAGTTAGGATATTTTTGGAGGGAAAGGACCTTGTGGCTGCACAGCCTGCTCTAAGTTCTAGCATGTTTTACTGAGATTTGCATAAACAACACTGACAACCAAAATCAGTGTCCAAATTCGTAAACAGTGACCTACCTGCAACCCAAGTTAATTGTTTTATATGAAGAGCAGGTCCTATAATGATTGTCTTTTTTTTTTTTTTTCTGGTAGTCATTCAAACCAGTCATGTTTGCAGACTAGTTTCTTATTGGTTCTTGTGTGCTCATCTGTTAAAAACAGTGAGTGAAGTTGGAGGATGAAGATACGGCCTTGCATCCTGTTTTCTGGAGGTGGCAGCAGCCTGTAGCCTTGGCTTTACTGAGCACATGTGTATGTGGTGTCCCTGGAGAGCTCCATCACAATGGCTCTGCATGGGTTGACTCAGCAGTTCCAGCTTTTCAAACAGTAGAGAGACAGGGTTGTAGTTTTCTGCTTTGTATCACAACTCCTGCTGTTATAGACAACAAAAAGAGAGAAGGAAATTTTGTGTTATTTGTCTAGAAAAAGTGACTGTGCTACACCTTCTCTGTGCTGACTTAATAAAAATGACAGAAAATATTACCAGAGGAGAAAGTGAAAAGGTGTCATGTAGGTTTAGCAGGAATAACTGTTTACTCTGTGTAATCAGAACTTAATGAACAGATCTGGAAAAGTGTCCATTTTGTGGGCAAGTTAAAGAACCGTATGCTTTTAAACATCATTTAAAGTTTTCAGTTAGTGTGCACAGATAGGAAGTGGATGTTTATTAGTCATAAAATAACACATTAATGGTTCTCTGGTGACACTGAGTAATCTCTTTGAATCTGAGAGAGTAATATTCCAATGAGTCATTCCACCAACATGGGAGTCAGAGATAGGTGGCTTTCTGGAGGTTCCTGTACCTCTCCATTGACAATTTAGAAAGCCAAAATATGTGACTGAGTCTTACTGGTTCATTTTTTTGATGGTGACGCTTAGGGATGTAAGTCCTGTCATCTCCATGATGCAGGTCCTTAGATACTGTTAAGCTACCAAACAGACTTTAAAGTGAACATTGAGTCCAAACTTCTTGCAGTGGTGTTAGGGCATCTCTCGTGACAGACTTGGGTATCCTGTGAACAGCCTGTTCCCTGCTTGGGTGTGGAGTTAAGCAGCCTTACTCTTTAGAATTCTTTGCACTTTTCCTGGGCTCAATTTCAAGCTTTTATGGCTCTTTGCTTTCAACTTCTGTTTCCCTCATGTCTTGGCGATGGAGTTGTGCCACATCATTAACTGTAAGATGTATGGCTGCAAATGTTCAAGGAATGATGGATTTTATTATGCTGCCGCCACAGCCATGTTGAGGAGGCCGTCTTTAATATATTATTGATGCACTAAACCATTATTTTTAATAGCATTGTGCACTGGGAGAATGCTGCCAGTGGAATGGAAGCGTAGATGAAGATGAGTTCTGGAGCAATAATTTGGTAGGAAGTCAGTCTCTCTGAAGCTGAGCGTATGCACTCTTTTACTTTGAGCCATTAACTGCGGAGGAAGGATTTACTGCTGGAAGTGCAGGATAATTTGACAACTGTTAATTAATTCCCATATTGGAAGAAGTCAAATGGATAGAACTTCACATGGTAAATATTTGCTTCTTTGTCAGATTTACCTAAGTGAATTCCCTGTGGCAGTCCAGCACTGGACATTGTAAGCATATGGCTTACTTTGTTTGAAGCAGTTCATGCATGATTTCCTCCTTTGCCTCCATTCTTGGTTTGGATTTCAGTTTGTTTTTCTTTTTCTCGCCCATTAAACTGAAAAATTAGTGTCTTTTCCAACTTAAAGTCTCTGTAGGCAATTGCAAATCTGGAGTTTGTTATGCCACCAAATATCTAAGCCTTATCTCCTAGGAGTGAAGAATTTTCTCTCCAATTTTCCACTCTCAAAAGTATAAATTTTCAAACACCTTCCTTGCCGACATGAAGGTTTGAGTGGGTCTCACCTGCCCCCAGGGGTGAGTGCACACGATGTGCTATTTCCACAATGACATCTCAAAGTCTGTGAGAAGCCCAAAGGGAAGCAGGTAACCCCCTGAGATAGTGGAAAACTCATGAAAGAGATGTGCTAAAAATTTTGGTTTAGTACCCAAATTAAGGCTTCTGCAGTCTTATTTAGCTCACCTCTTGCAAAGTGAAAACAGGGATGAACATCGTTATTTACGTGCATGTATTGTAAATACAGTCAAAGAAACTCTGCAGCCTGACATTACCCAGAGGAAATGGGAAATGTTCCTCTCTTGTTTCGTGTTTTAAAGGAGAAATTCAGTGCTCTGCCTTGAGCTTTTCCCTTCAGAGGAGGTCTCTCCCCAAGGGCCCATAGCTGTCTGAGGCTCTGTGTCTGCACATGAAAGGCGAAGGGAATGGGATATGACAGACTCTGCTGCTTGAGCTAGAAAGAAAAACCCAGCAAATTCCAGCAGTAAGAAGGGGGGCAGGAGGATAATTTCAGGCCAGGTTGGCGAATTTCACAGGCTCGGGTTTGATCGTTTCTTCTGGCTGGTAAATTTAGAAGCCTAATGCATTACATGGATACTAACACCTGTTCTGACTGGATCCTGGTAAAGGTAATAGGATAACTCACCCTGACATGGGATTCCACCATGTGCATTCCCATTTTTCTGCAACACTAACACAGGTCCTGAGATTGCAAAACATCTCGCTGATGTTTAAAAAAGTCAGAACTCTAATAACTCCTACAAACAGAGCAGGACAGAACATGATAAAATAAGCAGATGAATGTCACTGTTAATGTTGCTTTTCTGTCAAATCAGCAAAGCCAAAGGCTTCTGTTAGCACAGGGGTGGATTACTCGGCTCAAGTTCCAGATGTGTTTTCTTCAGGCTCTTTTCCTTTTGATTGCATTGTGACTCTGTGCCAGCTCCTCCTGCGGGTAGAGAGGACCCAGCTCTGCTCCCTGATTCCATCTCACCTTTCTCCATTAGGATTAATGGTTTGGTCAAGGCTGAGGATTTTTCCTCCCGTGGTACAGATCAAGGAATTAGTACAGAACATGCTCAATTTCCAAAATAAAAAGATAAGTATTTTTTCTGGTGGTCACTGCAGGTGAAGGGCTAATTTTACCTTTATAAGTTCTACCATTCACCTGTAAATCTGCTGTTATCCCCTGGGCTCTGTTCAGTTGTTAATAGTATGTACACTTTATATTATACAATCTCTTTAAAATTTCTTTTTCCTTGTCCTTCAGAAAAAAACCAAACCAGCACAAAAATATTTTATAGGTATTTTATATATAAAATACAGAGTTCTAAACCATGCTGCTACTCTTTCATTTTCCATCCTTGTCAATAAGCACCATATTTGTAACTTTTATTTTCTTTATTCTCCATCCTGAAATTCAGTCCCAGCAGCTCTGTTGTTAGATGAGAAGTAGTGAAGTTAAAGCAAAGTTCTTGTTGGCTTGAAAGGAACAGAAAAGCTTGTAGATAATAGCTCCTCACTGACAGAAGTCGAAAGGCAATTTCAAGAGGTCTCTGATGTTCCTAATTACCTTGTGTCCTTTAAAAAGCCACCCCAGGAAGCAAAAACCAAACCATGTAGATGGAAAACAGCTGAAAATCCTTCTCCTCAAAAAGAAAGCAGCCTTCACTCCGTCAACACTGCAAACCCCAACCCACTGTTCTCCTTTTCTTCGGGCTTCTAGGTAAAATTATGAAATATTAATTATTACTCTTACCCACCAAGAGACTGATTTGTTCCCAAAGTAATGAAATAAAGCATTCTTATTGCAGCAAGCAAAGTATTTCCTGCTGATTGTTCTGTTGGTTTAGGTTTAGTATTCTGTAAAAATGGCAAGAGTATATTCCAGGGTGTACCAAACAAAATCTGGAAGTGACAGATTTTTTCACAGAACTGAAATTCTCTCTTATGGCAAGCTCTCATCCTGAGAATCCTTAAAGGAAAACCAACTGAGAAAGGAAAAGAAAGCACTGGAAAAAAAGCATGGATTGTATGGCATTTATTGTAAGTCTCAGGGTTTTTCTTAATGTACTAAATCTACTTAATTATAGGGAACTGAAGCTTTGGATTGGATTGGTTTGTTGTATGTTACATGTATTCCTTACACGAAAGATGTTATGCAAATATATCATCAACTTTGGCCTTGGCTTATGTTTGAAAGTAAAATAATCTTTAGGCATGTTGGGATATGTGGAGAGAAAAACCCATTTGCCAGCATGGAATTGGGACCAGTTCTTGAACTGGAGCTTACGAGTGTATGTGCCAATACTCGTGGGTGATTAACACTCTTCCTGCCCTTGCCTGGGGGGTCTTTAGCCTGCGGGAGGCTGGTGGAATGCCATGGCACACACCAGCAGTCCCTGCTCCCACAGGAGACCCAGCTGAAACCATCCCCCTTAACAGGGTGGCAGAGGCTGTAACCTGAGGAATTATCCAGCAGAAGGCTAAAAAATGAAAGAGGGGAGCTGAATCTTTTCTAATAAACTGCTCGCAGTTGCAGCATTGCGGCTTTCCTGCATTTCTGTGGCCCATTGATCTTCTTCCAGGGGAATGACATTTTAATTGCTGTGTGTTCATTTTCTTTTCCTGTCACCTCTCCAAAGGAAACTGCTGCTGCTTTGCCTGAGGAATTTCAGTCGTCTTTGTCAGAAGAGGCTCTTTGTTTTGTTGTTACAATTCTTTCCCTGTCCGGTATCCGATACCGTTTCTCCTGGAATTAGTGGATAAGTGCCTCTGGTGTGTGTCATTAGTTCAGGTGCTGGTTGTGCTTAAGCGAATAAGCTCTGAGGGATCTCAGCTGAGCTGCAAGCAACCAGCTCACATATCTTCATCCATGTCACGGTTAACCTGCAAATGTTAATTTGGATAAAAAGGAAAATGTATGCCTGGAGAATGCATCAGCTGCCACGTTTGAAGCGACATTGGTGCAATATCATGGAAAGGGCAGTATTTTTGATTTTTTTTAAGTGATCCATGTCTTTATGTGAGGGTTTTCCTTCCAATTTTACCTTCTTCTCTGTTACTCTAGACAAAGCCAGCATGGAATATTTCCTAGATGAACCAGAAAATCATAGCAAAAATCATGTTAGAAAAATATTTGTTAGGATGATGAATTTCACTGAAAGTATCGGCCAAGCTTTAGGGATTTGAGGGGGTAACATCAGTTCTAAAACTTCTCCTTTATATGTTTTTAATTCTGAAATGTCTATTTTTTCTCCACAGTTATCTTCTTTGTGGTTTTTTTCCCCATTGTTTTCTATTTCTATCCATGGCATGAAGTGGTACGGTTAACTTGTCACTTGTAAGCTGCTGTACTACAGAGGTATATATTGAAATTTGTAGTGGAGGTGCAAGACTGTGGTGGATTTCTACTCATTCTCTTGCCTAAGTTACCTGGGTCAGTAAGAATCAGCTTGAGAGATTTAGATAATGTTTACTTTTCCTTTCCTTAGAACTGTCCCTCCAGGGCTTGAGCCCTTACTGATGAAGGTTTGCCTGAGAGGTGGTGTGGTCTTGAAGCACCTTCCTTGATTCATACCTGAAACTAGCAGTAAATGAAATCTCAATATTTAAATTATTTTTTTTGCGTTTAAAAAGGACATTAATTTTGGAAAAGTATTACTGGCATTTGGGCAAAACTGCTTCTCCTTCCATAAGTCCTTCGACATGTGTAAGACAACAAATGGACAGAATATAGCCAAAGAAGCAGCTGCTCCTGTTACTCATTGTCTACCACAGCTTTTGCCTTTTATTCCTTGAATTTTGTTGTTTGTCATTTCCTTTGAAAGATGGGTTAGTACAGCCCTTCCTGAGATTCGTAAGAACACTTAAGAATTATATGAAAATATACTGAATATCACCTTTGATTACATAAAGATATGTTTTAAAGCCAATAGTCTTTTGACAGTAAGACAGCAAATTAAAGCACATATTTTTTGGGGAAAACACCCTATTTACATAGCTGTCATTAATCATTCAGGAAATAATGAGCTGTGAGGAACTAATGAAAAATGTTTTGGAGATGTTTTGTGTACAAATGAGAGGATGTGCATGATAACACAAAGATAAAGCTAATTTCATAAAGCATCTCACAGTCTGAATACATAGTCATAAATCAGCTGCAGTAGTAAGCAAAGGCAATAACCACACAAAACCTTCTGATCAGATACTGAGACCTGTCTGCTTATTTCATTATTTGACTTTTAGAGTCTTAATATCTGTAATAAATTTGTGGATTCATAGAAAAATACATATGGAAAAGACTACGAGGTGTCTAGTCAATGAACCTAGGGCTTGTGGCCAAATAATTAAATGTAATTTTAAAAAGTAGTAGCAAAACCAAACCTAAAGAGAACAGGGGAAGAAGTTGTGACATGATGGCTGAGGTGATATTGCCTCTGCCACAGGCGGGACCATTGCTCTCCAATATGACAATGCTTTTCTATAAAGTCACCCTGCTTCCTGGTCACTGAAGTTCTTCCATGAAGAGGAGTGTCTGAAGGAAAAAGGGTTTTTTCCGAAGTAGCTGTATATGTCACTGTTTCACTTAAGCATTGCAGTTGTGCCTTATGCAATTTTAATTTCTGTTCTGAGGATGTTGACTGCATCTGGAGCTGCGTCCAACACTGAGTTGTTACAGGCTCATAAATATTCTGAAACTGCCAATGTTGCTGAGATGCTGCTGAAACCTTTTCAAGAATATCCATCTAATAACAATTTCCTTGGAAGGAAGTGCTTTCAGAAACCTGCCAGGGGCTGTTTAATGGGAAAGATTTAATAGCATGGAGCAATTGGTGAGGCAGACAAATTAACAATGTGCATGAATTTGTATTTGCATGCTAAGTATGTGCCAGTGTTAAAATCCCTTAACAATAAGCTTGTTTTTCCACCTCCATAAAGCCAATTATTACCCACATTATGCTGCACTGAACTCTCTCAGTTCCCAGTCAGTCTGACACTTCACACTGAATGCTTATGTTATTTAAAGATCTGAAAATTTTTGATAATTTTGTGCCAGAAAAGAAAAGGGAAAGATCTGATAATATACAAAACTTCTGAGCTTATGTAGTAATGAGCTGATGTAGTTTATGTAGCTTCTGAGCATTGTGTAATACATGAAAATAGTATCTGATAACTCCAAACATGAAGGATGTCTCTATGATCTTAACCAGGAGCAAAATTTCATCTCTTATGGTCCTGTCACAGTAACAAATTATCTTACCAAAAAAAAAATGGAGCAAGCTCAGTATTGTAATGCAATTATTTAAACTTGTTTGGCTGCTAAATTTAGGGATTAGGAATGAAGGGAGAACAGGTAGAGCACTGGGAAAGTAACTTCCTTTGAGCTGTTTGCCATGAGATTAGAAGAGAGGTCATGAAATTGGGAAAGGTAAAGCATACAGAGTAGTTTTGTGCTCCCTTGTAAAACTGGTGGTTTCAAAACCTAATGAATCCAACAATTGTTCCCATCTGCATGTGTATGAGATTTTAATTAAGACAACACATTTGCTTGTATTTTTAAGGGTCCTTTACAGCGGTATTACATCACTAAGATGCTCTTGATTTTAAGGAGTTTCTTCCTACTCATCTATTTCCAGAAAAGTAAAGGATTTAGCAACTTGTGTTCAGGGCAGAAAGGTGAGTTCAGCCATCGGGCATGGTGATGCTTTGCAGGGAGATGGAAACAATCTTTGTGGCCTTTTTCTAGGCACATCTGGACTCTAGCAGGTGTGCTGCTCTTGCTGGCCAAGAGCAACATGGGGCATTGACCCACCCCCCATTCCCAAACACCACTGAAACCTTCCTAGGTACCCTGGAGCAGAGCACTCCCTGAGTGTCAGATTTTAGAGAAACTCTTTTGGCAGGGCTGCCCTTGACAGAGCAATGCAAAGCACCTCTCTCTCTGCCCTCTGTCTGCTTCGTGCTCGGGGATGCTGCTGCTGCTGCTGGGCTTTGGGGATTGTGCCACGAACAGGTAGAGTTAAGACACGGTCCCTTGAGGGCTGACTTGGCCCCTTTACTCTGTCATGGTCGTACTGGGAATAAAGTCCTGCTTTCTGCTTTTGAATATGACATGAAATGTTGTGGTTTGTGGTGTCCAGGGCACATCAGGCTCATTCCTTCTGCGCCAGGGCTGCTTGCGGTGTCAGAGCGTCGTGGCTAACGGAGCATGTGTGCAGTGGGGGTAGATTGGCACCTGAGTGGGCCCCGGGGCAGGGCACTCGCTTCACCTGCCCCAGCTCAGGTGTCTCCCTTGGCTTGGCAGGGCCCGTGTTTCTCTGCTGAACACAGCCATGCAGTGGTGAAAGCATCCCCAGCCATGACAGTGACCCCAGCCCCTGCTGCCTGACGTGGGCGTTTTGTTTAAACATTCTGCTCCACATACTGCAGCAGTTGATGTCATTTCAAACTAAGAATGACAACTGGCATCCAGCTCCTTAGCTGTGTCATACGCATGAAGCAGGGAGGCTAAGCTTTTTTACTGCCTTAACATCAGACTTTCCTCATTTCTGTCATTTCCAGGAACTCTGATACAGCTGTGAGCGCTGATGTTGTATTTACCTGCTCCTAATTTAAATGCTTCTAGGAGGAAGCAGCCCCTGAAGCCCACTTTTCCTCTCTATACTAAAACTAGATTAAAAACATAGGCAAAGCAGGCTCCCTTGGCCTTTTTTCCCCAGTGGAAGCAAAGCCCAAACCCTAGTGCATGCCTACTGGTGATTTTACAGCTTAGAGCAATGGTTTTTTGTACTTCTCTGTGGTTTTCTCTAGAATACTAACTTAATTTTTTGCCTTCTGCAGGCACTTCTGGTTATGTATCCAGATCTTGTAACATTCACCCTATGGAAATGTTTTGATCTCTACTGTTAAGAATAGTGTCTGCTTGACTTCTTGTTGCTCACAAGGTGTTTTCAATATTTTGGACAGGCTGTTGCTTGTTTCAGAGGTGTCAGCGTAAACATAAAAAAAAGCATCCTTAAAAAACAATTTGCAGGGAGATTTTTTTGAAGAAGTCTGTATGTGTTCAGCCATCTTATTCAATGCACTTTATTAACTGAAATAAGGAGTTTTGTGCAGACTCTGATAAATCCAAACTGGATGGGAATTTCTGTGTTCAGAACCAGCATGTTCAGTGGTAAAGTAATAATAGAAAATCCTAAAGGACTTATGGATTTTGTGGTATTGAATGTGCAGCCAAAATTTAATCTGGTCTTCTAAAGCTGTGAATCATCAGAAGATATGGACAAGGTGGAAGAATATTAAATTGATGAATCATATTTGAAACTGAAATAAAGATGAAACATCAGTTCCTTTATACCCACCTATGTACCTTCACACATACAGACATGCTTTAGCTGGGAAGAACATCCAGGTCTTTGCTTCTGTTGCCAGAGAAAAATAGTTTGCAACTAATCCATATCTGGGCAAGCTCCTGAACCAAAGACAACCCTTGATATCTTTCACACTTGAGCATTTCTATTGCTCCTGTAATTCTCAATATACATTTCTTCCTTTATCTTTCTACAACAGTAATAATGATATTACATCTTCTATTATACCCTAACAACAAAAATTATCCTTATCTGGCTGATTTGGTAAGCTGATTTTCCACTTCTGCTTCAAGGGTTCTTGAAACTCTGAGTCAGGGAGGTTTTGCTCTCTGGCAGTTTTAATGGTAACACATTGTCAGGTTTTGCAGCTGCATTTAACCCTTAGTTTACTCCTCTCAGTAAGTGTTAGACACATGAGAAAGGTATCTCTAGCATTTATTCAGATAAATGGGCAGATGTTCAGCCGCAGTAAATTGCCACATGGATTTACCCCATGTGAGTGTTGAGCTCTGATAATTAGCTTAAACAGTGTTTAAACCCTTAGATTTGTTTTCCTGAGGGAAAACTGAATTTCTGTTAGATGAAATGTTAGTGGCAAAAGTGTTCTAAAGAGTATGAATATAAATGTGAATTTGAGTCTGCTTATTTCATAAATTCCTTGTGTAAATTACATCTATCTGCTAAGGGAGTAGATAAAATGCAGTGTGACCCTGAAGATAGTGCAGATGGTACATTACAGGCAGCAACTGTTTGAAATATTAGTTCTGGTCAAAAAAATTGCAGGCAGAACATGTGCCAAGTTGTGTTCCTGTAAAACTCAAGCCTAACGAGAAAGTTTGCAAGTAGGCAAGGGACATAGCATATCTCCAGGATGGTCAGATCAGTCATTCATCCCAACTGGGAATGTGCCTGGAGAACATTTTTTCAGGGAGATTGTACAAGCAGAGGTACTGCTGATGAATGCTGCTTCACATCCCACCGGAACTGAAAGGCAGTGGGGAAAGGAAGGAGCAGCCCCTGGGCCGTGGGATCGGTGTCCTTTACTGGGACAGGCTGTTGCAAATATAGGACTCCCTTGGACATAGGAACACATGTAGCTTAAGCAGGCCAGATATAATACCCTCTTTATTAATTGAAGAATTACTAAGTCTACAGCATGTCACAACATCTCCTCAAACTTGTGAATGTCTGCAGGGAGACATTTGCTGATGTTCTCTCATCCTCTTACAGCAGCAAGCTGAAAATCAAACCTTTAATTTGCAATCTGAAGTGATACAGGTTAATAGGCACTAGAAAGATATCAAGCATACCAAGACTTTAAAAAACAGATTATCCAAAACACGAGGAAATGTAGCATTGATACACAATAGGAAAGGAGGAATGGATATGCTTGCAGCCCAGAAAGACAACTGCAGCCCAGGCTGCATCCCCACACTGTAGGCAGCAGGGTGAGGTAGGGGACTGGGCCCCTCTACTACACTCAGGTGAGACCCCACCTGCAGTGCTGCCTCTAGCTCTGGGGCCATCAGCACAGGAAGGTTATGGACCTGTTGGAGAAAGTCCAGAGAAGGCCACAGAGATGCTTTGAGGGCTGCAGCACATCTGCCACAGAAAGAGGCTGGGAGAGCGGGAGTTGTTCATATGGAGAAGAGAAGGCTCCAGGCAGACCTTAGAGCCCCTTCTGGTGCCTAAAGGGGCTCCAAGAGAGCTGGAGAGGGGCCTTGGGCAAATGCCTGCAGAGACCAGACAAGGGACAATGGCTTTAACTTGAAAGAAGGCAGATTTAGATAAGATATTGGGAAGAAATTCTTCCTTGTGAGGTTGGTGAGGCCCTGGCACATGTTGCCCAGAAAGTTGTGGCTGCCCCAGCCCTGGCAGCGTTCAAGTCCAGGTTGAACAGGGTTTGGAGCAATCTGGTCTAGTGGAAGGTGTCCCTGCCCACAGCAGGGGGTTGGATTTAGATAATCTTGAAGGTCCCTTCAAACCCAAACCGTTCCATGATTTTGATATTGTCCACCTGATTTGGGTTTCCGTGGCCTTCCCAGGAAGAACAAAGCACCTTTGTTTGTCAGAACAAAGCAGCTGTCTAAGGGGAAATACTAACAGTGTGCTCTTTGGGTACTTTCAGCTCAGGCAAAGCTTTGGAACGTAGCCCAGGAGCCGCAGACACAAAGGCAAAGCTCTATGGCAACTGTGTACATTTTCACCTGGCCGTAAAGCTTAGGTTTGCTTCCCTGCAGTTCCTGCAACTGCTGCTTTGCCACCAGGGGGGCTAAAGGCGAGAACTCTTCCTGGTGCTCCGGTGAAGAGCAGCGCCCTCGTGAGCTCAGTTTAGGCAAGGGCGTGGACTTCCAGTTTAGTTCTGTGGAAGTTGAGGGACCTGCGGGACCTGCGCGTTCACGGAGCATCTGTGACTCTGCTTACGGAGCTCACTGCTGCGTGTTAGTGCCTCGTTTCCTTCCAGTGATGGAGCTGTACTGCCAGCAACTGCAGACCCTGAGGAGACTAAGAGGTCGTTTATGGCATTTGAAACTTTTACTGACCTAGTGAATTAGGATACATGACATAAGTTCTTGATGGAAGCAGCCGACAGTGAGACCACCAAGTTCAGTTTGTTTCTCCCTGATGGCAACTCAGAAATGATGCACAGGTACAACTCAAGTAGGTATGAGGACTGCTGTGACTTACTGTTTTAAGTAGATCAGGTACTTTTATGCAGCTAATGCGAAACTAAAAATGTAACTTCTGTGTTAAAAGTGCCTCATAATATAGACATTGGATGCTATTTTGAATCCTCTAAGTAACAAAGAATCAGAACACCTACATGAGGTGGTTTTTCTAGTGTTTACTTCTAATCCTTATTTAAAAAGAGTTCCTCCTTTGCAATTACTTTCAGCCTCCAACAGCTGCATCTTTTTCTGCTATTTTTGAATGGAAGGCTACTTAAAATTTTAAGTTATTTTCCCATGGAACCTGTCATAATGTGTTGTAAGCTGGTGTAAACCGTAATCAAGTAATCTCTGTAACCTTTCTTGAGTAAGCCAAAGTAGCCTGAGCTTCTCAGAAGTTTCACTGTGATGATTTCCAAAGGTTTTAATTTTTCATGCACATACCTTTTTAATTTTATTTTTTATTTATTTATAAAGCACACACTGAAAAATGGGCACAGGACTTGGTTAATACTTTTTGCAGAAGTAATGGACTCTCTTTACCAATCTGATGTTCTTCTGGTTATATTTTAAACAATATCAGCTCTAGTGTTATTCTGCAAGGTAATTATTGATTCACACCTGGCAAGGCTCCTAAGAACTTGTTGGGGTATGGATTCTGTTTTATGGGGTATATGATCTTTCTTTTATTAGCACTCAGTGAAGTTAATCAATGCCCAGCACTCATTTAAGTGTTGACATTTGTTCTCTAACTTTTCCTCAAGATTGATTTCTGCTTTGTAAAAATTCCTTTTTAGAGATTTATGGGCCAGATTAATGACAACAACAAAATTAGGTGTGTGAGATCCTTAGAGCTCTGGGTTTTAGTGTGTAGGAGATCAATAGGGGCATGTTGTTCCTGAGTCGGGTGAGGCTGGGGTATCTAATACAGCACAGTTGGGAAACACAAGCAAGAAGGGAGCATGGAGGTGAAGCTTGGGTTAACAGGTGTGGGTTTTGTACCTCAAAAGACTTGAGAGGAAATTCTGTATTTCCAAGTGATTTGAAAATAAATATAAACTAACAGGGTTGTCTGCAATTTTGAACAGTCACACAAAGTTGAGTCAGAATAATACCTGAGTCGGGAGTTTATTCTTGATTCATGAAATAGTTCTAGCCCGAAGGAAAGGATAGACTGGGCTCCAATGTGTCCCAGAGATGGGAGGGTGAGGAACTGAGGGTAGTGAGTTTGCAACTTCCTGATCAGCTGAGAGAGTGCTGAAGCTGTGACTCCGGTGTATTCATGGAGGATGTTAGGAAGAGACCCAGGTAACTTGTGCTACAGAACTGCAGGCTGGCTGTGAGGGCTTCTGGATGCTACCAAGTCCAGGTCCCTTTTCCAACTCCTGATCCCTTTTACTGGTGTCAGTTTTCCACACAGGGGGAAGTTCTTTACTGGGCAGAGGACTACGCTCTTGTTTCCCCCAAACAGAATTGTCTACAAACTTCTTTTCTCTGGATTCTGGCTGGCTGGGAAGAATTTCCACCCTGCCTTTGCAGACACTGGAAATATAACTTCCGCAACTTCATCTTTGGTGTGTTTAAAACTTTTGGCTGTTTCCAGTAGTAACACCCTCTTTAATCAGTGTTTGGTTAAATCATACATAGTTGATTTCTTTGTTGCTGTTTTCTGAACTCCACCCAGTTTTTCTTTTTTGTTTCCTCCTCTTGAAGTGTCAAGAAGTAATTATTCTGTCTTCTCAGGGACAATGGAGAACCCAGGAGGTAAATTGAAGTATTAAAGTAAGAAAGAAGAATGGAAACAGGTTTAAATATTGAGCTCTGCATGTATGTTTCAAACCAGTATTTGTAAATTAGAAACAGAAATATTCTGCAGAGCTTTTATGATACAGCTGCATCTATATCCATTAATAGACAGTATTTCTGCAAAGGGAGATGAATCACAAGTATGAGGTGGACAAGAGGAAGAGGCTTAGGTAGCATAAACAGAGTGAGTGCTTTGTTTTTGGGGAGCTCTTTTTTCTGTAGGCCGGGGAGCTGAGCACCACAGGGTCTCTGAGAAGCAAGGAAGGGATGCTGGGGGCTGTGCATCAGAGAAGGGCATCAACAAGAGTGAGGGAGGGAAGGGGGTTTGGCTGGGTGAAGAAGAGGATTATGGCAGTAAAGGTTCTTCTCAAATTGAATAACTTCATGCTAGCACTGGAGAAGTTAATGTGCAAGAGTTTTTTCTCATAGAAAGGGACCCATTTACTCATAGGTTACCGACAGACATGGACACAAATATTTTCATGGTTTTTTGTTAAAAAAAACCAAAAAGGTTTATATTTTGTAAGAGGTTTATGTTTTTTAGTGAGGGCATTTGCTTCCCCAGGGAAATTAGTAATTGAAAGTAAAGGTGAGATAAGACATTTCAGCTAAAAATTATTTTTGACAGATTTTCTTGAGATACTAAATAATTCTTTCATATCATCATTGGTTTCTCAGAGCAAAGATTAAGTAATATAAAAGGCTTGTAGAAACATAACTTTTTCTCTACTTTTGGGGATTGCTTGTTAGCAAAAGAGTCCCTAGAATCATCAGATTCTTTGCCCTATAGTGTATTCTTACACAAAGAAGTCAGCAGGATTGGGTAGACTCAGTGGTCTAGAAATGCTATTAGCCTAAGAAGATAGCTTGATTATCTTTTTTGGCTTCAGTACACTTCTGAAAAATGTTGGAAATGGAAGAAAATAGGATATTTAGATTCTATGCATACAAGGTTATACGTAGTTGTTGCTGGGTGTTATCTGCAGGGACAATTAGGAGAGAATGTCTGAAAAAAGAACCTTTGGGGCTTTCTGGAATACCTTTTGCTAACTAAAAATTGTGTCACGTTGGCTATCCCATGTGAAATCAGTCCTAGGGATCAGAGAGTGGATGTCCACCATGAAAGCTTTCATTGGAATGTGTGTAAGCAGTCAGGGGCAGAGCAAGCTTGGTGTCTCAGTGCCCCAGGCAAAGACACGTGGAGCTCAGCCATTAAACAGAAAATAGGAGCCACATTTTCTGTGTGCTGGCACTGTGCCTATTCAAACAGAATGTATGAGAGTACCACATAAATATCCATGTTTTGTGGGCAGTCATTTAATCAGAAAGTGAGGATTTCTGTGTTCATAAACAGGAAAAGCAGAAAAGCAGAAGGGGAGGGTTGAGGAGAAGAAGTCACCTTGTTTATCAGTCTTCAAATCAGAGCCCCAGCAGCATGTGCCTGTGCAGGGTGCCCTGCAGTCACCTCCACCCAGAAAAGGCAGCTCTCTCCTGCCCAGAGCCCAGGTAATTTAGTGCTGCCCTGAACTGCCTGCTCAGTCCTCCCGTGAGTGGTCATTGTTTCCCATTGTTTTTACATCTTTGAACTCCTTCAGCTCTCAGCACCTGGCCATTGGTGAGCTATTCCTAACCCTGGGGTCTCCTGTATCATCCTGGTTCCCTCTTTTAAGGCCACACTTCTCACCTTGTTCATTTATGTCTACTCTGCATCCTTGCCCGTTTTCCTGGTCCCATGCCACCATTGCTCAGTGCCACGTCATTAGGCTGGTGCTGTTAATGGTTCATCCTGCACAGAATAACTGCTCACTGTCCATAACTGTCATGGACTGTTACAGTGATTTTAGTGAGAGAAGATTGATCTTTTGCCACTGATTGTTTTTATGTTCAAAATAGGGAGTGGCACTTCAGTAAAATCTTACAAAACAGAAGCTGGTACAAGGTGCCTGCTTTGTACTCAGGGAATTGAAACAACAATATGTCACCTCCTTCAGCTCCTTCACCCTAGAAGCAGCACCCTAAATGCTTAATCTGGTGGTGGTATTATTAACATACCACCTGTGGTTGCTAGCCAAATTCATTGTAATATGGACACTAAGAATGTAACGGGACACAAGTGCAATTAATGCTGCAAATGACATTTATATGACAGTCTTAGAAAATGTTAGAAATAGGAACTGCTACCCGGGAGTTAAGAGGGATGTATTGAATGGCTGAAGAATGCAGTGGAAGTGCAGGGTAAAGAAGAAGGAGGATTGGGTAAGAAATGGGTTCTCTCCTGGGAAAGGGCAGGAGAGAGTCCTGGTATGACAAGTGCTATTTGTAGGCCAGCACTCAGCTGCAGAGACCTACCACTCCCAAAGGCAGCCAAGGCTCCTAAGCACCTTTAGCAGGTAACTGGGAGAGCCTGGGGAAGAATCAGTGCAGCTGCTGCTGTGAGAGCTGAGTTGCTAAGGGGAGGCCATTTCCTTCGTGTGTTTTCTTTCTAACATTTGCTTCCAGTTTGAATGAACTCTGTGACTTTACGTGTAATGGGAATAAATGTGGCTGTATTGGGTCTGGCTGAGCTGGAGTTCATTTCCCCACAGCAGCCCTCACAGTGCTGTGCTTTGCACTGGCAGCTGGAAGGGTGTTGATAATATTGATAACACAACACTGGTGTTTTGGTCTGGGACATTCCTTCCTTAGCTGAGGGCAAGATCCTGGGAGGGGACCCAAGTAGGCCAGCTGAGCCCAACTGACCCAAGGGACACTGCAGCCCATGGGAGGTCAGCTCAGCTCTAAAAGCTGAGGCAGGGAGCAGGAGGGGGGCATTCACTGTCTGATGGCTGCCTGCTGAGGAACCATCCCATGTCCCCAGGCCCTGCTCCCCAGGAGTGACCAACCATGGCTGCTCACGGGAAGTGGAGAACAAACCCTGCTACCTTTTGCCTCTTTGCATGTGCAAGGTTTCCTTTAATTTTTGCTTTAAATAAACTGCCTTATCCCAACCCACGAGTTGTTTTTTTCCACCTTACTGTCTCCCCTGTTCCACTGGGAAGGGGCGTGACAGAGCAGCTGGGTGGGCACCTGGCATCCAGCCAAGGTCAACCCACCACAGTAGTTAACTCAGTTCCATAGCCCTGTCTGGGAAGGAGAGTGATCCCAGTGGGATTTACCAGGGGGGGATGCCCTGTCCCTGAGGAGCTGTTGGCTCAGTTACAGTGGTGTATGGAAGTGTAACACTGCGTTGTAACTCACCTGTGGTTTTCAGGTGTTAGATCTCAAGCAAGAAACTTCATATTTGCTCACCTGAATTTTATTTCTTCTTCTTTTTTTTTTTTTTTTTTTTTTTCTAGAGACCATACCAAAAACTCTGCTATGCAGGTATCACTCTGTAGCCAGAGACATGAGTGTGGATGCACCTCTGTCAACATGAAGGTGCTTTGTTCTAGTGGAGTTTATCTTGCTTGCTAGACAGGAGACATTGCCTCAATAGGTGTGGAATCTGTACCGGTGTGGTGGTTTTTCCCTGTTTGAGTCTATGTAAAGAAGTACAGTTTGACAGTACAGGTAAGCCATGTGTTGTGAGAATTCAGAGAGTGACTTTGTGTCTTCATAATACCATGCTTCTCTAAAAATATACATGGACTGCTTTGCAATCTGCCTATGTCTAGAAACTGCTTCACTTCCTACTGCACCTCTCTGAAAGGAGCAGCTACTCAGTGATCCATCATTCAGCACAAACCCATCATGCCCTGACACTGCGCAGGATATGCCCCTACCAAGAAAGGCAGCATAGCCCCCTACACGTAGAGAAAACTGTGAAAATAGAAAAAATTGGAAACATTTTATTTCAACATTTATCTTTATGTTTTCTAAAGCAGAATAAGTTATATGTTTTTGGCAATCAAGTCATGTGGATCTAAAATGTATAACTGTTCTGAAAACTTGAATGTTCTGCTATCATTGAACTTGAACTGACTTTTATTGTTCCTGTGATTGCCCTCAAAACATCAATTTTGTCCAGCACTAATTTTACAACTGTCCATCTCTGTGATTTCTTTAAGCTGTGAGCCAAATTGAGGCCAACACATGTATCATAAACAGCAAAGCATTTAATTCTGGTCTTCATTTGCATTCAGTTTCATATGCTTCTAAGCCCTCTGCAAGCACTCTGGTATCTATACATTTCAGAGAGGAAAATACAAATCTGCCACAGACAATTTGCAGGAAACAAATCTTTGTAAAGCAATAACTTGACAGAAGATGTATCCAGAAGAAGCGATGTCACAGCAATTGTTAATGGCCAGAGCCTGGTAACAGCCGTGAGGAATGTTGTTCCAGTTTAAGAATGGATGAGAATATAATCAAGTAAATCAGGTCTCAATAAACAAGAAGCCGGTTAAAAGCCTCATAAACAATTAATGAATGAGAAAAAGATTGTTGTGGAGCAAACAATTAACCAGAGACAGAGCTGAAAAGTAGTTAATGACACAGCCATAATAATCATGACTTCTCATGACAATAAATTCAGGAAGACAATTCTGTCTTGCATTCTAGCATGGAAACATTTAAAATTCATATTGTATTATTTTAATGCAGAATTTTTAGAACAGAATCTAGTCTTGCAAGGATATTTCTCTGCTGTTATGATAGCAAAAAAAACCTACGTTACAAATTTCTAAAGATGCAAAACAAAACATTCATTTGTCAGAACTGTGGAAAGCTAAATCCCTAGTGAGTGCCTTTCTCCTGACCCCCTCTTTGTCTAAAGTACTGGGTTTCTTACATATCCCCTTAGTTATATTTTAGAAAATTAAATATAAATAAAAATATCTGAGCTTATTTGGAAACCTAGCTGAGGGGCAATTCATGAGCTAGAGCAGAGAGCTGGAGCCATTGAAGGAGTATCTGGAAACCCAGGAAAACATGGACGAATCTTGGGCTTTATCTGTGGATCAAGACTACAGCTTTCTTATTTTTGGCTGTGCAACAGTGAGCAGCAAATGGAGTAAAACCAATTTCCAGGGCTTTTGCAGCTCTCTGGTTATTGGCATTTTCTTTTGATGTTATCAAGGAACCTGGTAGAAAACCTGACAGGTTTTTCATGGGAATTTAGAAGTCAGGATTAATCTTCATTACTGTATTTTGGGAACAGGGGGAAAAAAAAGCCAGTAAGTTGCCACAAAATGTTTTTGCTTCAGGTAAGTACTCTTTTTAAAAAAACTGAGTTTGTTGGAGCATGCTCTGCCTCTCTGGGGTGACCGAAATTCCTCCTTTTTAGAAAATGAAATCACTGGTTACTATTGACTGCTAATACATACCCACTGAAGAAGGGATATTTTTACCAATTCAGATTTGTTTCAGTCTTGCTCTCTGTTTTGCTTATGCAGCCCCTCATTCATCTTTGCTCTTCCTTTTTATAAGGCACAGAGTAGAAGGCTGAAAATAAAGCTGTACTTTGGTCTTCTGAGTTCTTAGGACACTCCTTAAGATGATGAGCTAGAAATAGAATTAATAAAGAAGAGGATTGAAAATAATATTTAAGTGAAAAATTTGAAATGAGATCATAATGAATACTAAAACCAGAGCCCAGTGACATTGGGGCCCTATGGACAGGCTTTTTGGCATATAAAGAAAAGTGTTCTACAACTACCCTCACTTGAAGTTTCATGTATTCCAGAGGGTAAAGTAAATGTATCTCCCCAGTAAAATACTGGACTCTTCTGTCAAACCTGGAATGATGATGAACACCATGATGTAGCATCATTTTGTGTGTTTTCCTGAACTAAGAGGCAGAACAGAGCTGCTCATTCTGTGCGTTGGGATGGGTCTAAGGAAATAGCTCTTGTGCTGCAATCTGCTGGTTTGAAGTGAGGCTTCTGTTGCAGCCTGTGTGGCCATTTCAGGAAATACAGGAGAGGTGGTTCATTGATTTATCACTTTCCTCTTGATGTAAAGAGGATGTTTTTCCAACTTGTTTTTAGCAAAATGCAGATCAAGTTATACATTCATATATATATATATATGTATATATAGTATTAAAAAAATGATACCTCAAAATACTGCTTAACACACTGGCTGGTGCTCCAAGCTGAAACATGAGAGCTGAAACATGCCTGTTAAGAGGTTGACCTGCTTGTTCTCAGTAGGCTTTTGTGTCCCTTGCCACTTATAGAGGTCTCAGAATTTAATGAAATTAATTTTTTTTGTAACCATTACCTCATGGGAGTTGGCTAGTCCCCATCAAACAGTCCTGCTGAACTTGGTACAAAATTCTGTCCTGACTGTAGCTCCTCTGTTTTCACTCATTGCAGGAATTGTGCTGCCTTTGTTTCAGTCTATAATTGTAGGTTTTCACTGAGATCTTCTCCCACATTTGTGCTTGATCTGCAGGAGGAAAGTTTTTATTTATTTAACTACACTATTTGGATATAACAGTGAATATATGGAGGGAGCTGCTCAACTGATGGCACCGAGACCACTTTCGCATAGCTCCAGCTCAGAGAATACTGTTGCAAAATCTGCTAAATAGTAACCTGAGTAAAATAGAGCACAATATTCATTTGAGGCCATTTCCAGAGCTTGCTACTCACAGGAACCTATGGATATTTACAGCAGAGTAAATTTTGTTGCTCTTCATTGTACCGTGCTCCCAGTCTCTTACCCTTTAGGAGAGAAATCTGTACCTCTGAGTGGATGAGGATCTTGGGAAATTGTGGGAATTACCACGTTGGGTCAGTGCTCCTCCCTTTGGGGTGTATGTTTGCTTTCTCAGCAGTAGTTTCTACAACAGTAGAATATCAATACTTTGTACTTCCAAAGCCATCTTCTGAAAGGTGAAACTAGAGTTTCTTACAAATTCTGTTGCAGCAACAAAAAGCCGTGGTGTTAGATCTGCTAATGAGAAAGTCTTATCTATTTAAACTAATTCTTGGGCTTTTCTCTGAAAAAAACATTTTTGGTGCCTGCCTATCTGTTATTGAAAAATCTCCATTATAATCCATGCCTTAAATTATCAGTATTTTCAGAATTAACTGGCTTGCTCCTCTCTTCCCATAAAGGCAAATCCTGTTCAATTTTTCCTAGTTTTTACACCGGGTCTGTTGAACTCAGAAGCTGGCTGTGTGCTGTATTTCCTTATTGATGGCTGTGATGGCACAGCACACCCTGCTCACAGGAGGTGGCAGTGCCTGCAGATGAGGCTTTTTACCTCTTCTCCTGAAGCCTTTCCCAGTGGCTTCAAGGGGACTGGGTTTTGCATTTTGTATCCCAATGAAGGTTTTGTCCATTGTTAATCAAATGCAAGATGTTCAAACACTTGTCCATTTTTAAAATTTAGTTCATTTTTCTCCCCAGAAGGATGATTGAAAGTCACTGAATTTACACTTCTGTGACACTAGCAATCTATTCTACTTTTTAAAAAAAGAAACAACAAACCAAAAAACCAATATCCACCCCTGTTATTTCAGCCTTAAATCGAAGTGTTGGCAAGTTCTTCCTTGGGGAGCTGGACCAATGCAGTGCTGTGTGCAGGCAGAGGAGAGGGATGGAGTCTAGAAGGAACAGATAACGGGCTCATTGGACATGAATTTGTCATAATTCATTCTGGATTGAATCTGTCTTTCTGATTTGAATACTATGTGGGTTGGGGTTGGTTCATTTGTTTGTTTTTGTTTGTTTGTTTGTTTGTTTCCCTCCAGTGTGTCTAGAAGGAGGAAAGCTGCAAGGCATTCAAAACACACGAGGGGAAAGAGTCTGTCAAGTTAAATACCATCAGGGCCATCTCACCCATCAAGACTGTCATTTCCTATTTTGATTCACAGTGATTTTTGCTGTAGACATGTCAACAGAGGAGTGTTTAAATACCGGATCATTTCACTGTGTATCTGAGTATTTCTTGAGTGATCAGCTACCCTGTGGTCACTGCAAACACTCAGGCAGTTAATCCTTTACTAAGGTGTCTTAAGATAGATAAATAATATTTTCCAGAGTTGTAGCCCAGTTATTTAAGTGGGTTTTGCTAAAACCTTAATTTTATAGGCTATTTTCCAGTTGAAATGGCCAGGTTGGATGGGGCTTGGAGTAACCCGGTCCAAGTGGAAGATGTCCCTGCCCATGAGAGGAGGTTGGAACAAGATGGTCTTTAAGGTCCCTTCCAACTCAAACTGTTCTGTGAATCTGTCTTGATTACTAAAGCTCAGGGGAAAAAAATAGTATTTACTAAAGAATATATTATAATTTATGTTTAAAGTACTTGCAAGAAAGAAAAGGTTGAAAATATGTACGTGCCACAGCAGTGGCTATTGTACAGTGGGGGTGGGAGAGGTCCAGACCGAACCTGAGTGTTTTGCAGCTCTTCTTCAAACTAATGTACAAAAAGCAGAAAGCTATCCTGTGACCTCAAGGCCATGTGGGAGAGCTTTATTAAGCAACACTGCTAATGTGCTCTGCTTCACAGCTACTGGGTCAGCATGTAGGGGAATGCAAGTTAAAGAATTTAAGCTGTCTCTCAAGGCAGGGTGAGCTTGGAGAGAGCTCCAGTTCGAACAGATGTAGAGTTTCTGTGAATTCTTCATGAATGCCAATAAATACTGAAAGTAGGGGAATGCCTTAAAGGTTCTGTTTTAGTTCTTTTAAGGGATTTTTCCTTATCTTAATTCATGCAGAGGTAGAAATGCTAATGAAACCACTCCCCCATTATGCTCAGTGGAGCATAATGTGTCAGTGAGTATGTCATGGAGGAATGGCAGTGGAAGGGGCCCTGGCATGTCCAGTGATAACTTTCAGCTCAGTAATTCAAATATTTGGCAGGTCAATTTGTAGGGTCCTGTCCCCTTTATTTTCAGCTGCCTACCCAATTTTGGATATTGTTAGCAGTAATAGAAATCTTCATCTTTGATGTGTTTTTTGATAGCTCTATAGAAGAGCTGTTCTGGGTGGTCCTGACAATAACAACTTGTTTTCTGGAAGAGAAATGTTGTGTTGAAGTTAGTCTACTCCCTCTGAAATCATAGTGTCCTGCCTGGTTTGCACACAGCTCCAGCCCTTTCCTGGCCAAGGAATATCCAGCTGCCAATCTCTGCTTTAGGCTTTGCTGGCTATGGAGTGTTGCCAGCATTCCCTGCCCAACACCTGGGATGTGACACATTCTAAATTGTGCAGACTCCTCCACTCTGTCATATACTTCAGTGGCCAGTTGCAAAAGGTAAGAATCACTCCAGTTGCATAAATATCAATCCTGATTGAACCCTTTTAATTCCAAAGCAGATATTTCAGCTAACTACTCCCTTTTCTCCTCCTAAATGTTTCTAGTAGCTGTTTGATCCTTTTGAAGTCTTGTATTTTTAATTCAGTCCTTCCGAAGCTCGTTAGAAGCAGCTAGCAATCCTGGCCAAGCCCTCTCAAATAAATGAGTTTGAAAAGCATTTACTGTGCCCCTAGTAATGTTAAATTACTGTTTAAATAGGGAAAATCAGATCCAAGACTTAATCTCTCATCAATATCCTCTCATGTGACAGTGTCAGCTCAGGATTGCTTTAGTCATTGCAATTTCAATAACACTTGTATTTGGCAAGAAGGGCTCTGTTTCTATTACAGAAGAGTTCATAGTGTTGGGCTGCCTTTATCAGTTGGTCTATTTGCATAGTAACTTGGTGCTCTTGGTAATTCTAAGTGCCAGGGAAAGGTGGTTTCAGATGCACTTTCTGAAAGGGGCAAAATTCTACAGGAAGTGGATTTGCTTGAACCAAGTAAGCTGTCACTGAAAGATTGAGCAGAAGAGGCTGAGAACTGGCAGGAAAGGAAAACATCTCTCAAACAGTAGCAGAAGGGAGTGTTTCTGTCTTTTCTTAGTTTTATGTCTTAAGGTCCTGTTTCTTCTGCTTTGTGTTCCCCTTTAGCCCAGGCCTTTGTGTCTGCTGTTGTGCACAGTGTGTACAGAGTGTACTTCAGATTTCTCCCAATCTTTAAATAACCACTCCCATTCATAGTCACTGGCTGTATTTCTGAAATAGAGGACAGACATGAGTGTTGTGCCTTTGGTTACATCTTTAAGGCAGTGTGTTGGTCGTTGCTGGAGCCAGGTGATCCAAGAAAGCAGGCAGGTTGTATGCTCATCCTGGCATTTTTTTAGCAATGGTCCCATTCCTGGGTCTGAGGCAGGAGCATGGGACCTGCTGCTGCAGTTTGTTGGCTGTCCCTGTTGTGCTTTTGCTTTGCTACTCTGCTAAAACAAGGGTGATGCTCTCTGGGTGGCCAAGCAGAGCAGTATGATACTCTGGCTGATCTGTCAGATTATAAACTGGGCCTTTTTAAGCACTAATTATTCTCTGTCAAGTTGTTTGTTTTTATTTTCTCCTTTCAGGGAAAACAAATGCCTGAGCTCCACAGGCAATAGCAGTGGTAGTACAGCAGAGATAAGTTCTGATAAGGCATCTGCTGCAGCTTGCTGGGATCTTGCTAGATGATCACATGCACAGCTAATGGGTTTTCAAAGTACTAAATAAAGTTGTTCCTTTTGGTTGTTCCAAATAGGTGGGATCAATCATTTCATTCAGAAAGAGAAACACATTTCGCTTTAGTCTCTAACCAGTACAGTATAAATTTATGTAACTGAAACCAAGTGTTTGCAAAATATCTATGTTGGGATCAGGCTGAAAAAATTAGTGAATTTAAAGTATTCTGCTATTGGAGAACTTCAGTCACCGAACAAACAATTTGTTAACCAAAAACCTCTCTCAAGGCAAAATTCACTTACTAATTATTCACAGAGCTCTAGTGTAATGATGCCTCTGTGGGAAAAGTATGGCTGATGAATTGATCATGTGAGGCTTTTTGCCGTGATGTATCATCTAATGGGTTTTGCCCTGCAAGTTGTTGCACTCAAGGACTCATGAAAAGCAATAATGCTGGGCACTGAAATTTACAACCCAATTTACACCGTGGAAGGAAAAACAGATTTTCATTGAATTAATGGTTAATTATCTGAGATCTTTTCATTATTTCTTGTAACTGAATCGGTTTGTCACTACTGTTAATTAATTAGACAAAAGAAAAAGCATCATCAAGCAACCTATTGCTCAAATTAGCATCAGCTGTGGGATTAGTACATGGTTTATTGCCCCATGAACACACATGGCCTGTGTTCTGCTCTCACCAAGGCCAGCATGGGCTCAAAAGCTGAACCACTGCCAGCTCTGAGGAGAGAGGAAATGAGTCTTTTCAGGTTTAGTCAGCTTAGGAATCTCTGGCTTTCTCTAGCTAGAGAGAAGCCCCCTTCCTTTAGCACAGTGAGCTTAAATACGTCAGCATTGCAAACTGTCTTGGCAGTCACTGTGCTTGACTTTAAAGGGACTTATTTTGGGCTTACCATTGCTGCTGGCACCAGGGGTGATGTGAGGGTTGCCAAGGTTGCCAGGAGGCCCTCAGTGATGTGCACTGACATTCACATAGGAGGAAGCAACAGAGTCAACAAAACAGTTTTGGAAAATGGACTTTCAAATCATGGTTTGCTCGCCTTTCTTCCCCGACACCTGAGAGCTCCACATCAGCAATTTATGAAATTATTTCCCAAGGACACAGCAAGCTGGGGATATGTCTTTCTGCTCTGCCTCACCTTCCTGTTGGGACGGATGTTTTGCTGGGCAAAACATGATGGAGTGCAGATAAGACATTGCTACATTTTAATCTACTCTAGAGGAAACATCTTGTCTAATGATATTTTTTTTTCAAACTTCTTTTCCTTGAGTGATGAGTACGGAGAGCATGAGGTGGAGATGGGGGAACCTGTCCACACCTCTTCTCTCCACTTCACCCATCCTCAGTGTGTTCCTCCTTTGCCTCCAAAATCCTGCTGGAAGAAGCCCTAAGGGGCAGTGGGGAGTGATGGGCCTGTCTGGGCTCCTCTGCATTCTCATTTGGGCTGTAAAACTGTCTGGCAGAGTTAAATGAATTTACTATTTTCACTCTTTTTGGAAAGGAGGAACAGCTGAAGTGGTTTGAGGAGAGTGTTTTGTACAGCTGTGACGGGAAGGCTCTAGAGGGATGACAGCACTCCTGTACATCAAGGAAAACATCAGCGCTGTCCAGATCCCTATGAACTACTAATTCCTGTTGATTTTATAGGATGTAAATGCCAAAAAAGGAAGCAGACACTTGCAGTCTCTTTCTACAGTGTGTCTAACCCTGCTCCCAAATGCTAATGGTGAGATTTTTTTAATGTATGAAAATAGCAGAGATAATCAGTGGAAGGCAGCATGGAAGAGTTGGCTGGCAAGGCTTGTGTATAAACAGTATCTTGGGGTTTTGGGGAACTTTTATAATCCCCTGATTTTCAGCTTCATTTCCTAACCTGCCAGTTTGTGTAATGCTGATGGTAAAAAACACTGGGTTTACTTTTGTTTGTTTGTAAATATGAATGTTAGGAAAAATAATAGGGTGCTTCCCACTTTCTTAAGTGTTTGCTGTTTAATGAATGGGAGCATAAAACAGAAGCTCATGCACAATTCTCAGTAAATAAGTACCACTGTGGTGTGAATAGTATAGCTGTAGTTGAGCTCTGTACCTACCATTTGGAGAAATGATGGAAAATAGGAAAGTTTGAAATGTTAAATAAAACATGGGAATACATAGTAATGTTTAAGAAAGAAGATGGAAAAGCATGAAAGGAGAATCCCACTGAATCAAAGAGCTTTTCTGAATAAGTATTCTGAAGAGACTACTGCGGCTGTATTTAGAAATTTCTTAAAATTATCTTTAAAAGCCCTGTTCCAACATAGAATTGTGTGCATTTTAGGTCTCTGAATAAACCTCACTGCTACGATTCTGGATTATTCTCCTGGATACATAATATATTAGGATATTTCACATGTAAAAAGAAACCTCAGAATAAGCCTTTCATTGTCCTTCAAGTGTTGCTATTGCCACTCTTCAAGAAACCATGGTCTTAAAATCATGCCAGTGAAGTAATATTCCTCTCTTTCTTTCTTTTTTCTTTGGGTTTTTTTGTTGGTTTTTTTTTTTTTTTTTGAATTTAAATCGGTGATGAGTTGTGTGCACTAGAGCTCCAGCAAATGCCTGGCAGAAGGCAGTGCTCCCTCCCCAGAGCCCCATGCCCAGGGCTGGGCTGTGGCCTTTGGCCTTGCCTGCTCCCCTCCTTCAGCCCCTCGGGGTCTGCCTCAGGTGCAGCCCCTTTCCATCCTGCCCACAAGGAAGGTCTCTGGCCCCTCAGCCAGGAGGGGGGGCAGGCTGAGGCAGGGGGCTTTGCTGCCTCTGTTGCAGGTGTTGCACTTCACTTTTTTTCTTCTGGCTTTACACATCCAGTTATTTCTTTTTTTTCTTTGACTGTTCAATTTGTCACATTTATACGTACTCCTCTCACTCCTGGTTTTGGTTCCACAGTTTTTCAGGAGGGTTTGTATTGATTTCAGGGTACACATGCAGTATGGAAAACAACAGCCTTGATCCTTAGGGAAGAATGTCAGACTAATTTGAACATGGCAGTCAAAAATACTCTTTTAGCCTCCAGCAACTTGTGTCCCTTGGACTTGCTGAGACTGAGATAGTTTCTTATGACTTAATATCACTAGCTGGATTTGTCATGAACTTGTGTTTTCCCCCCTACCCTCAGCAGTTAATGCTGGTTAGGGTTCAAAACTCCTTGCACACATCACTCCCAGTGACAGATGAGAGAGAGGAAGTGTCAATAGTGTGGTCCTGCCAAATGGTTATCTAACTGGAGCTGAAAACTGAACTGGGATGCATGGCCAGGCCTTTAAATGAAGGCAGGGAGAGCCTTGCTGCTCTGGAGGCACACCTGAATTGGGAGTTAGGGGCTGTCAGTCTCTTCTCTAAACCAGGTGTAGGGTTGGAGCGGGTAGCAAAAGTACTGAAGGTAATAAACTAGTGGAAACAGTTTGCCTTTTACTTGTGTATATATTAGTTGCAAGTGCAAGTTTATGAGCTGTTCTCATACTTGGTGTGATGTTGTTCGCAGTCTCAGGGAGAAGGTGGCCAAGAAGGCTTTCCTTTCTGAGGCACACAGGTAGACAGGCAGACCCATTTTGGGAAGTAGGTATCACCTGCACTGCTCAGGTGCTACCTGTTCTCTTATGCCTGTTCTTTCTGCTGCAGCAGGAAGTTGGCAGAGGGGATGAGCTGGTACCTTGAAGAAAGGCATGGGGGAGCCAGAAGCAGTTCATTCCTCCATGAGGTGTTTGCTATCACAAGGTCTGTACCAGGCAGGATCCTGGCCACCTACCAGGACTTTTGTCTGTGTGATACCTGTGTTGTGGTGACATGCTATGGAAAGCTTTGTGCACACTGCAGGTAAGCAAGCTGCAGGTTGGATCTTCCCTCCAAGCCCTCCATGCCCTTGAGGTGGAGGGTTTCCACCTCAATTAATGTACCACTTTCACACAATTGTAATTTCTCAGACTTCAGTGGGTTTTCTTGTGACATGCTAGTGTCAAGTCAGATTCAGATCTCATAGATTTTGCAAATCCAAGCTGAAATAAAGTAAGAAAAGAAGTTTTCTAACACCATTTGTAGTTTCTTATATGCAGCTTGGGAGTTAATACACCAGAAACCTTTTATCTTGTAATTTTCTTAGTAGTGCTCTGATGATTCTGCAGAGAAAAACAAGGTGAAGAATTACAAAGAAATGAAAATTGAGAAGAAAAATACATAGTTTCTGTGCTCCTTTTGAGAGCTTTAGAGAGATGTCACTTTTTCAGTGGTTGGTGATGTGTGACTGTGTCTGTGTCCTAGTCTCAGCCGTGGTGCTGCAGGTGGCTTCAAAACCTGAAGGGCCCCAAATCCCTTCAGAGGTTATAGAAATGTAAAACAGTATTATTGAGTTGGTGAAAAGTTGCATTCAAAATATCTTGCATGTGGTTTTTGAGATGAAAGACTTGACAACAGCAGTGGCTGGTAAAATGAATCCAAAGTTCACGTATGCTGATAGTATCAGATTTTCATTTCTTGAATAATTCTGACAACAAAAGTAGCATTTTGAATTGTAACTGAAATATGTATGTATTTTTAGGCACACATTAGCTGTCTAAAAAATGGCTTTTCTGTCTTCCACTAGCTAGATATTGAATGCCTTAGGGCATTTTAAATTGTGCTGGAAACCAGGTTGGCACAGCAGCGATTCAGGGATTTGCTGTGTTTTTCTGCCAGGGATATGCATAGCAACTTTTTTCAGATTACAAATAAAAATATGTTTTTCAGGCTATTATTGCAGCACAGGACTTGCTAGCTGAGAACTGAGCTGTGCTGCCTTTGCTCCCTCTGCTATCAGCATTGGGTAGACTGCAGTAACAGCGATGGCAAGTTTAGCCCAGCTGAAGTCATTTCACCTCTTACTCAGCTGTTGTTGGCACAGCACCTATTCAGCTGGAGCAGCAGGGTCTGCACTGGGGATACCCATGCATGCCCTTGGTGGCATTCATGCAGCTTTTCCCCTTCCTACCAGGGCATGTGGGCATGTGAGCAGTGTCCCCTTCTCTGCAGAGCCAAACCTGGGACCTGGGGATGTGAGGAGAGGCAGTACTGTGTGTGGAGGGTGACATCACTCATATCTGGGGTGGGTTACGTGTTTCTGCAATAGAGAAAGAACGGTACAAAAATGTGAACACCTACTCTGACTCTGAGGAGTGCATCTCTCCATTTGTATGTACTCCTCTCATACTCCATAATGTCCATGCTGGGAAGAAGTGCTCCACTTTGAGACAGTTTTTCCTTTTAGCAGATATCACACCATTAGCTGTTTGGGTCTTGGCTGTGATCTTTGGCTCAGTATTTGTCAGCAGCAAAATCAATACTCTGTCTGCCTTTTTAGGGCACCCTTTATCAACAGTTTAGTTTGTCTCTCCAGCTCTCAGCTTGAGATGTCAGCACTGGCAGTCAGAAAAGTCAGCCTCTTCTGTAGGAGCTGCTACAAGAAGAACAATAACGTGAGCAAATGCTCTGATGTCATTTTAGATTCAGTTGCTGCTTCTGGCTCCAGAGAGATGGGAATCCCTTTGAAACAGAAATTCAAAACTGCCTTATTTTTTTTTATGGTTGCCTGTAATGTGTTGGTCCTTTCAGCAGCAGTCATATAATATGCTATTTCCTAATAAGTTTTTGCCTCCGTCTGATAGACAGTATGTTAGTTTGAGGCTGCAGTAATGCAGTGCAGCAGCTTCTGGCTCCATTAAAATATGGGCATGGTAGCTCAGGTGTGCCTGCAAAAGGTGATGTTGGCATGCCACAGGGCAGAGTTTCTGCCAGGGAGAGATTTCACTCTTGTTTTCACCCCTTATATTGTATGGTTAATGCAGTAAGAATAATAGTAGTTGAATTGTTAATAATATCACAGTGTTAATATGTTCAGAATAGTAGTTGTCAGTATTATTAGGTGTGAAACTCTCGTAAGAATCTATTTAAGTGTCCTAGGACTGTCGCTGCCTCCAAAGGTTTCCAGTCTAAGGGAGCAAGAAGCCAAGAGAAGGAGCTGAGCCAGTGGTTAAAGGGAGTACACATGGTCAGGCTTTCAGCTTCAGGAGTGAGGTCTGAAGGGTTTCAGAGGTCGTGAAAAGATATGGGGATAAGTTAGAGTAGCAGAAAGTGGAGTACTGCAGGTTGGCTGGGTGAGGAGTGCTGGCATGATGGAGATAGAATGTATATAGATGTATTGGCCATTATACTGCCCAGACCTCTGAGTCATGGGACATAAGTTACATGGCTCAAAATGGCAATTATGTGTTTGCTAGGACCTGCTGCTTCAGTTGATCAGTTGAGTTGTAATCCAAGCTGACAAAAACTCCACTGGCCAAAGATCCTGGAGAATCCCAGTCTGCCAGAGAGGCACAAACACCATCTGCAGACAGGTAGATATTTTAGAGCTAATGCTGTAATGCTTAGTTTGAAGAGCAGAATCAAAGATTAACCTCTGGGGTTAATACTCAAAGTGGAAAAAAAGAGGTTCTCTTTTGTATCAACAGGAAGATTTTACATAGTGCAAACTGTTCTTCAGGGAAGTGTCTTCTGTGATGGTCTAAATTATGCACTGGATGATGATTGTCTTGCACCACACATACAGATCATTCAACCGTGAGATTGGAATCATGTTTGTAATAATTAAAAGTATGTACCTGCTTTTGTGCTTGGATATACTGTTCTGGCCTGTGATTAAAGTGTTTCAGT
Source organism: Chiroxiphia lanceolata (assembly GCF_009829145.1). Classification (NCBI taxonomy): domain Eukaryota; kingdom Metazoa; phylum Chordata; class Aves; order Passeriformes; family Pipridae; genus Chiroxiphia; species Chiroxiphia lanceolata. The sequence goes on from NC_045644.1 coordinate 34,961,915, forward strand.
ATTAGGACATGAATTTTGACTCATTCTAGGAATCATTTGTGTAAAATCTTTGCTCTGGAAGATGTACTTCCAGTTCCTCATTACCTTGTGTAATGAACCAAATCCATAACCTTCTTGGTGTTGTATGAAAATAACACAATGGGATTGGAGGGTTTTATTTATGCTATAGTTCATTTTCTGTGACTGGTTGACATTTGCAGGAGCATTGAGACTTGAGACAGTTAGCTTTGTACTTCTTGGAAATTTCAAGAAAGAAACTTTTCTGCCTACTGTAAGATATTTAGTGGTGGGAATAGCCTCTGTCAAATCAGTCTTATGATAAGAGTGGCCAAGCACTAACTGGATGTCCTCTGGATGCCCCTTCCAACCCACTTTTCCTATGATTGTTTTTTTCTATTCTGGCTTCAAAAAGCCTCACCAGCATGGAAAGTCAGAAATCCGTCAGATTGAAACATCAATAGCAAAACAAATTGGGCCACTCAGTAGTCTGCAGCATTCCTAGATTTTACAGGACATGCAAAAATCTACTGAATAAGGAATTGTGTAGTAAAGTGTACAAATTCCACAGAGAGACATGGCAAAGCCCTGAAGGCTTAAGTTGGGCAGCTCACTGCCCATCATGTCCAGCCATGATGTTCTGATGGTCTGTAAGTGATTGGAAATGTATCATACTGTAGTATTTAAAAAGAAATGAAAAATCCCCTAAGAAATAATGTCACAGGGGATCTTAGAAGTGAGTTACAGAAGGCAGAATAAGACCCAGTGAAGTGGGATTTGCTGCATGTCGCAAGCTCTAGCTGACTCCACTGAGTCAGTCTGTGACCCTGAAAGAGTTATTACATCATTCATAGCAGAAAAAGCAGAAATGGGCTTCCACTCTTCTTCCCCTCCTTGTTTTTTATTTTTGTTGGCAGGGAAAGCATAAGATGCAGCCTCTGTTCAAGTGCTCAGCATCTGCAGCAGCACTAAGCAAGGCTGAGCTGGAGGGCAAAGTAATCACATTCGGGAAACCACTAAGTGAAAAGTTACATTTCAGGACATGCACCCTGCATTATTTACATCAATCTCTCCAAGCCTGATACAGTGCATGGCACAGCTCAAAGTCTTGCTGAAAATCAGAATGGAATTGCCAACTTAAATTGTTACTCGCTCGTACTATCAAGGAGATGGTGACATACTCAGACATATCAAATGTGTCTCATCTCCTTCCAAGTATGTATAACTTCCCACTTTTTTTTCAGCTGATCTCAGGAAAATACAGCTCTGAAGAGGGGTTTGGTTTATGATAATTTCTCGAGTCCCTGCTGTTTGTGAATTGCTTCTCCTGAGGGCACCAAATAGAGGTTTGTATATATTAAATTCAGGCAGAAATTCTGGGGCTGTGTGATGTCTCCCAAGGAGTGGCCCTGGATGGACACAATGCCTTTCCACCCTGGGCTGGGGTGAGGAGGGGGCTGTATCCCAGCTCTCTGGGTTTTGTCCTGTTGCTCTCCCACATATCCCATCTCCTTGCTGACTGAAGATCTTGCCATGTTTGTTGAGGTCTGACAGTGAGCACACCCTGAGAAGTGCTGCCTGGCTGAGCTGAAGCTGCAGTTCCTGTCACATGCAGCAAGTCCTTTGTACCTTGCCTAATCCTGTCATGGTTATTAAAAACTTCTGTGACTGCTGCATCCATTTCCCTGGCCTCTGTCCTCTGCTCCCAAGCCCCTGATTCCCTTGTGTCCTGACTGTGTGTGTGCAGCACCAACAGCTCCCTGGCTGTTGTATTTTAGTCCAGTTTCTTGACAGAGGGTCTGCTGCCTCTGTGTAGGCCAATAAATCTCACTTATAAGACCTTTATATTTTCAACTTGGTGTATTTTTGTGCAGTGTAGACTGCATTATTTTGGGGGGTGGTTTGGCACTTCTCTACCCCTGTGTCAGTGGTATTTTATTGCTGTGTTCAGGGCTCCCCTGAGGAGCGGTTGGAGGGGAACCTGTGCCTGCAGCATCCTCTTACTGGGATGATAGAATTTGATACCATTTTGATAAAGTTACAGGTGGGCAATAGTGCACAAGCCTTCGAGGATTGTCTTTTTAAAAAACCTATAATTAACTTTCCTGATGAAACTCATCTTTCCCCTGGCAGCCTAAATGCTAACTTCATGGTAAAGTCTGATCTCCTAAATCTAAAGAAGGACTAAAACAGTTACCTGTAAACTTACAGGGATTTAGTTTTAATGTTTCAGCAGCAGAGTTTTTTGTTTTGTCTTGGTTTGGTTTTTTTCAATTCATTTATAATGCCTACATTTCTCTATGGGTACAAAATTACAGCAGTAATTATTTTAGGATGCAACCCAGTTATTTTTTGGACTTGCCAAAAAATGCACTTGTCAGGGCTTTATTATGTTATCGATTTTTTTTTTTTTTACTTTTTTAATTAAAAAAATTCCAAACTCTTGACAGATTATGCTCTGTTTGAAAACCATGATAAAATAACACCTGGAATTTCTAAATCTGCAGCTAGAATCCTTAAATCCCCAGAGATGACACATTTGATTGTTCAAATATGTTCTTGTTGATCTTGTGCAACAATAGGTTTTCCCATGTGGTTTTAGAAAATATCAGATAAACCACAAGCAAGAGGGGAGGATGTTAGCAGGCATGAAAACTCAATGTTTCCTAGTTATAAGTAGTTATTAGTTTTGCTATTTTTAAGCAATAATAGTAGCTGCCATCATCCACAGGGTGATGTTCATCAGTTGAGTGAAGCCAGAAATATTCAATAAAGCACAGAAGTAATTACAGGACTGAAAGAAAAATCAAAATATATGTTACGTTGTTTTTTGCTTTAGTTTGTGGAGTGAAATCTTTGCAGAATATCCTGGGTTGTTAACAGGCATAAGATGTCTGATGTCATTGGAATTGCACTCCTTGGTGACCTAAGCATGGGCTCCTTTGTCCTTTACTCTTTATTGCTGCACCTTTTGGGTGCAGAGCTACCTTCCTTTTTATAAGCTGCTGTTCAGGCAGGGGGTTTCGGGGGGGTTTGGAGTGTCTTTTATACTGATATGTACTCAGTGTCACTGTCATGCCACATAGCATCATAAACCCCATCTTAGGTTCCAATGTAATTAATTCTTTAAATTTACTAATGCCTGCACTCTGAATGAGATGGTAAAGCAGAATGAATGTGTCATTACACTAGAGCATCCTGGTCAGAATTGCCTCTTTTACAGGGTAAAAGATAACTATCTCTGTAATTAAATGTTCTCCTACTTGCTTAATAGCTATAAACCAGCCACTTTGCTGGTGTAATTGCTGAGCAGTATTTAAGAATGCTCTGTTACTGCCTGATGTGGACCTTTGGGAGAGTTATAGTAGGAAAGAAAGCAAAAAGCAAGTTACTGTTTAAGAATGATAAATACAAGTATTAATAGTAAGTATGTGGTTTTCTTTCTTGAAACTGTTTCCTACAAAATTAAAACAAGGCTTCAGATATATTAACATCAAAGGCACAATGCTTCGAAGAAGATACAGCAGTAGGAAGAATTATGTTAATAAAGTTACTTCTCCTCTCATTTTTCCCCTTTCTGTGGTCACTTGGAAGCATCAAAACAGGTCATTCCTATCCATGTATATGTAGTTTCATTTTTCTGAGGTGTAGACAATTGTATTTCTTTCTAAGATAATCATGATAGTTTGCCAATATGACCTTTTTTTGTGTTCAGTTTTCAAGTACAGATTTTATTGCATTGGCTGCTCTTGATTCCCAAGTAAAAGCAATGATGCTGCTGCTTGTGTGTGTTGTCATATTGAAGGTTGCTTTATGCTACAATACATTTAATTGTGTAGTGCAGCAAAGTGTTTATCTGTCCTTGCATAGTCATTTTACACAGTAAATATTCCTTCTTGTCTGATAAATGTTTCTTCTTCTGTACGATTTATGTTTCCTTGCAAGATTCTCTGTCTCTGCCTTTAGTGACTGAATAGCAAAGCTTTGTTGATAACTTCTTTTGTCATATTTACCCTAGTTCTTTCCATTTTGAGTCAAAATAGTGTCTGTTAATATATATGTAGATCATTTTCTCGGCAGGCTGGTTCCTTTTTTGTTCCTTCTCTGATGTAAAATATTATGTTTTCCCATAAGTAATTCTCTTATCCTTTGATATTTTGTTAATCACTTTGAGGTAGTCTGCCAGTTGGTTTTATTGCTTTGTTGTTTGTTTGTTTTTTCATTTATTTGTTTTGGTTTTGTTTTTAATAGCTTCATATATTAAAGGTCTAATCTTGCTCCTGGTGGTGCTTTCACACATTTTTCCTTTGACTATAATGGTGGTATAAACACTAATACTTTGGCATTCATACTCCTAGAATGTGTGGTATTTTCATGTGGGCCTAAGTGCAGGTTGTATTTCAGAGTAGGATTATTCATTCACTAGGGCACAAAGACATAAAACAAGGGGAAGGGGGAAAAACTTGTGAGCACAAAACAAATACCTCACTTTTCTGAAATACAAGGGAAGAGGAAATCTGCCAGGGAAGCCAGAGAGTAAGCAGATGATTGTGGTACAAAACCAAACCAAGCTACTAATAAAAGCCAGACCACCCTATCAATGATTTCTACTCTTTGGTTCACTGTGGAGGAGTTTGAGGACAGTTGCTGCTCCAGAACTTTTCTTTTAGGACTCCTTATGAAAATCAGCATAGAAATAAATGGTAATTCTTCCCATAGAGAGGTCATCAGTAGACAGAGTAGCCCAGTGGCCTGTGGTGATACATGTGTTAAATGTGCCCCAGGTGACCCAAAAAGGAGCAGGGAGGGAGCAGGTTACACTGGAGCTATGGAGTTTTTTGAGTGAAACTGGGGGCTGACTGAAGTGCTACACAAAAAAATCCAGGTCTGAGGGCCTGAGTGATAAAAGTGACAGGTGAAACACAGGTAAATGCGATGTGAGGTACATGGGGGTGGTGAGGGGAGCAATCCTGAGCTCTTCTTCTGGGCTGAGCATTGTAACTCAAGAGAAAGGTTTGGGGATAAGAAAGATTAGCTGAATTCCCCAGAGTCTTCAAGAAAACAACTTGCCTGCTTGGGTTTAGGAAGAGGAATGAAAATAAACCAGAAAACATTGTTATGACACTCCATGATGGTACTTCTGCATCTTGAATATTGCATGTAGCTCTGGCCCCATCTTCATAAAGGTACAATGGAATTGGAAAAGGCTCATAAAAGTGCAGCCTAAATGATCAAATATACTGAGCAGGCTCCATAAAGGGAACAAATGGGACTCTCTTGCCTGAACAACAAATGCCTTAAGAGGTCTAGGAAACTGGGAGGTGAATATATCTTCCTGGGCAGAATCCAGCAGGAACCAAATGAAACTCAAGGGCTCTAGATCAAAACAGTGAGGTTGTTCTTCACTGAGTTGGTGGTAAAACTCTGGAATACCACAAGATGTTATAGATGGGAGAAGTTTCCAATTGGGAAAAAAAATAAAGCTGGATATATTTGTAGCAAAAATTCCTTCATTAAACATGAAATAGAAATAGACTGTGTCTGGTTCAGGAGATTGCTACCAACCCCCTTTGTCCTGCTGGAGGCTGGAAGAGCACTTGATGATTATGGACGGCAGGAGTTCAGGAGACACACGCAGACGATCAATATGATCAGAGATGTTCAATTCATTATTTAAATGAGTTAGCTTTTATACAGTTAGTTTTTTCCAGGTACGTGATTACAACAAGGTGATTGGATAGCTCAGTCTGTGCACGCATCCCATGCCTTCAGTTCTTTGGTTCTGATGCTCTGTCTACGCGGCCTGACATCATTCCTGCCACCCAAAGCCCCTCCTATTGATCCGCCTTTAGGGACTTTCCCGAGGCTTTCCAGGTGTCCCTTTATCTCCAGTTTCCCACAACTTTCAGCTATAAACACACGGTTTTCTCATACCTTATAACTATAAACATACAGTTTCACACAGTTTGCAAGTATAAACACACAGAGTTTTTCACACAGCTTGCAACCTCCAAAGTCATGTCAAGCATGGCCTTGTGCTTCTTAGAACTATCAAATATGGATTGTTCATAAAGTGTTCATTTTCCTGCCACAGATGATCCTGGGATTATGCTGTTTTTCCATTCTTCCTGAGGCAGCTGCTATTGGACCTTGTAGTGACAGGCTGTTGGGATGGATAGACTTCATTCTTCCTTATGCTCTTTTGTCCCAGTGACATCTTTTTGCTCCCCTCTATTTAACAATGTGTGCTTTGAGTGGATGTGTTTATTAAGCAGTGTTTTCTCATATCATGGCAGTGAATGTGACTATATCTATTAATGGCTTGAAATCCCTGTCTCAAAAGACAGGAGGAAATGCACTGAAGTGAAACAGCCAAGCCACCTCCCACAGGTGCTGTGGCAGCTGCAGCTGCCCAAATACTGGGTTAACTCTCCTAAAGGCAAGGATGAGTGTGCAGAAAAAATGCAGATAGCAAAACTGTTTTTATAAGAGGAATGCCAGCAAATGCCAGCAAAAAGCTTGGCCTCAAGTGTGTGTGGCAGAGTAGCAAGCACTGGGGTTCCTGGCATTGCTCTTACACCTGAACTCTGATGTCCAGTATCAGTGAAGTGACTGTGTGTGGTGTTCAGTATATATGCATATTGTAGTAATAATGGAAAATTTAGAGAAGTTGTTTTTCCTTTTCACTGTTCTCATTCACCTTCATAAGAAACAAGTTATGGGATTCTGTTCTCAGTTATGCTTTCGTAATACATGTTCAACTTTATTAGTTTTTGGTTTTTTTCACAACTTTGTTCATAGATACTTGTAAACTGAACTTAGACAGGTTCCAAACTGTATTTCACCTTTCTAATTCCAGTCTTCTCTTCTTGGTCCCTTAAGAGAGACTCCTGCAGTACAGATGGGCAGTAGATTTTGTCCTTGGAGAGAAATGCATTGGAAATGCAGCTTTGAAACACCAGAGGCTTTCTTTGCCTCTGTCTTCAGCTGGGGTGATGGACCAAGGGGGTCTCAGTGCCCTGGTGGGATAAGTCCTGTGATTGGAGTGCCCTGTTGGATGGTTACAGGCTCTTCAGGAGGGACAGGCAGGGCAGAAGAGGCAGAAGGGTGGCCTGTCAGTCTCACTTCAGTGCCTGGTAAACTTATGGAGAAGGTTATTCTCAGAAATATTGATAAACACTCAGAGGACAATGACAATGCTGTCATTGGTCACAGCAAGCACGGCTTCAGGAGAGGAAAGTCCTACTTATTGAACTTGATCTCCTTCTACTACAGGGTAACCCACCTGGCTGATCAAGGGAAGCCAGTTGATGTGATCTTCCTAGATCTCAGTGAAGCTTTCAATCCTGTCTCTCCCAGGATCCTTCTGGACAAACTGTCCATCCCACAGCTGGATAAACACATCCTGTGCTGGGTGGGCAATTGGCTCTCGGGTCGAGCACAGAGGGTGACAATGACTGGGGTGACATCAGGCTGTGACCTGTCCCTAGTGGGGCTCCACAGGGCTCCATCTGGGCCCTGTGCTCTCCAACATCTCCATCACTGACTTGGACACAGGACTGGAAGGGACACTGAGCAAGTTTGCAGATGATCCCAAACTGGGAGGAGCTGTTGAGTCCCTGGAAGGCAGGGAGGCCCTGCAGAGAGACCTTGACAGATCCGAGGGCTGGGAATCACCAACCATAGGAAGTTCAACAAGGGGAAGTGCTGGATTCTGCCCCTGGGATGGGGCAACCCTGGATGGACAGACAGACTGGGAATGAGATGCTGGAAAGCAGTGCTGGGGAAGGGCCCTGGGGGTGCTGGTGGGTGGGCAGTTGGCCCTGAGTCAGCAGTGCCCTGGCAGCCAGGAGGGACATGCCTGTCCTGGGGGCATCAGGGAGGGGATTGTCCTGCTCTACTCTGCCCTGGGCCACCCTCACCTTGAGTTCTAGGGGCAGTTTGGGGCACCACAAGATAAAAAAGACATTAAGCCATTAGAGAGTGTCCAAAAGAAGACCCTGAGGATCCTGAAGGGTCTGTAGGGGAAACCTTATGAGAAGTGGCTGAGGACACTTGGTCTGTTCAGCCTGGAGAAGAGCAGGCTGAGGGGAGACATCATTGTGATCTTCAACATCCTCATGAGGGGCAGTGGAGCAGCAGGTACTGATCTCTTCCCTCTCCTGACCAGTGAAAGGACTCAAGGAAACAGCATGAAACTGAGTCAGGTTAGATAACAGGAAAAGGTTTTTCACCCAGAGGGTGGTTGAGCAGTGGAACAGGCTCCCCTGGGAAGCTGTCACAGCACCAAGCCCGACAGAGCTCAAGAAGCATTTGGTCAGCACTCTCAGGCATGTGGTGGGATTGTTGTGGTGTCCTGGAGTGGAGGCCAGGAGCCCCTGTGAAGGCCAGGAGTTGGGCTTGATGACTCTGATGGGTCCCTTCCAATCCAGCATATTCTATGATTCTATGTACATCCATTTTTTTTTGTAGGTAATAGTGGAAGTAACCTCATTTTTATACAAATATTTTTTCTTTGGCCACACTGTTAGCTTATGGTCTGTAGATAAAGATTACTTACAGGCAACAGCTGCTGCTGAGTGCAGTGTGGTTCTCTCTCATGTGATTCAGTTTGCTGAAGTTGAAACAGTATGGTATAGTTTTGGCTTAATTAACCAGCACTGAGAAAAGTTCCTGTTTTTTCTGAAGTATCTTGTGTATCTTACATTTAGAGGTCCTGAAAGTCTTGATTTCACTCCTTTACTGAAGGACTTTGGGAAACTCTTCATTAGTTGACCTTTTAAGAGGCCTAAACCTGGCTGAACAAACTTGATCACGATCTGCTGCAAATAACAGTCACTGGAGCTTCACTGATGTACACTGGCAGATAAACTAAGTCAGTATTTACAGCCTGGCTGTTGCTGAAGTTTACTGACACTGCAGCTGAGCTCAGCTGTGAGGAAAAATGTGGAGAGGGTGTAAGTTTGTTTTCTCAGTAATTTTGTTTTCTCCTCTTCTGTGTCTTCTTTTCATCTGCTCACTTAAAAGTTGTATGAGGAAAGCTGGAGTTTCCTCAGAAGGAGTAATAAGGTTTAGGGAGAGAACTGATTATTAATTCCATTAAATGTGGTCTGATTTCTTTTTAGATTTTCAGGGAAAAAAATCCCAAAGCTCTTGTATGGTTTTTTTTTTTTCACCCCAGTGATTTATAATAATTTGGAGACAGGACTGTAGTCTCACGTGAGATTGAAATCTCATGCTATGGAAAAGATTTTTTAAGCAAGTAAAAATAATTTTTTGAATGATGTGTATTTCCAAATAGTAACTGTTATCACAGTTAGCTGCTTAGTGTGACAGTGTGTGAGAGGAAGAATTACAGAGGCTGGCAGCAGGCTTTCTTAAGTGCAGTACCTGGGGACTCCTGCTGCTCATCCTTATCCAAACAGATCCAACACACCTACATTGCTCACCGTGGGCTTCTGTTCTGATGTGTGCAGAGAGCAGTTTTTGTGTCTGCAGACTCCTACACAGAAGGTGTGGTAATGTATATATTTTCTTCTGCCTGTCTGTCTTTTCTTTCCTGAAGATTTTTGTTGTTTCAAGGCTTAAAAAAAAACAAACAGCAAAACACCTTAACTGGAACCTCTGTACAAAGCCCAAACCACAGCTTCTTCGTAGTAGCTGATCCCCTACATAAGTGCAGGAGAAGGGTACTTGCAGTTACATCTGTTCACCCTCGTGGTTTCAGCAGAGCTTTTACATCTTTATTACCTGCTCATGAACACACAAATAGCCTCCTCTGACCTTCTGCAGTGTTTGTGCTGTGAGTCAAGTAGGGGCTTCAGCACTGCAGAAGAAAAGCAGTATCGTAGCTCTTTCACAAACTGTGGAGAGTTCTAGCATCTAACTCACACTGGAGATCCCTACTGTAATACCACACCAGTGCCATAATTTCTATTCTATTCAGAATTGCTTCCAATGGAGTACATTTCTCCTGTATTCAAGAATTGAGTAGTTGGTTGCTGTTGCCATATGCATAAACAACCCCCGATGTCAGCGAGGCACCCTCTGTGCCGGTGTCAAGGTAACCCATAAACCTGACATGTACAGCTTTGTACACAGCCTGCATTGGCATCGAGTTCCACCTAAAACCTGTTTAGAAAGAATAACTTTCTTGTTCAAACAGATGGGCTGATGACACACTGTGTGTTCTGTAGACTTTGGGCAGTGCTTCCCCTCCAGAGTCGTCTCTTCCCAAGCAGCACATGCAGTGGAGTGATTGTTCTGGGCACTCACATCTGCCATGCTTATTCTTTCATTTTGTTTATTCACATTGTTATTTCTGCCTAGCCTGCCCCCTCCCTGGCTGAGCTAGCACACTGAATGCACAAAAAACTCTTTTTCCTTAATGAATACTTCTTTTTCAGTTAAAAAAGAAGCTATACAAATGCATTCTTTTTTTTGGTGGAAAACTTAGAGGTGTCGCAGTCTCAGCATGGGCAAACTCGAGTTCTATCCCCAGATCTCACACTGAGTGGGAGAGATCTTAATACTTTTGCTGCTTTCTCCACATCTAGTGGCTTCAACAATTGGTTTCCTCGGTAAAATTTCCCTGATCTTTCTTTTCTCATGTTACAATGCAAAAATGAGGTGTACCCTGATTTCGTATCACCAGGGTGGTGGGTGTAAGTTTCAATAAGACTTCACCACAATAAAAAATCTTGCAAAATTAAACAGATTTATTGCACCATAGTTTGTAGTAGGAAATGGAGTTGTTAAGCAGATCGAAAGGAAATTTTATCACCCCAAGGAATAAGTAATTTTCAGTACAGCTTCTCTCATTCCCTCCTTTCAATAATTACTTCCTTCCTTTCTTTAATTACTTGCAAACCTGTAACACTGGACATCACTGAAGGATGTGAAGCCCTCACATTGTGTAGCTATAGCTGCATGTTTCATGTTCTCATCTCTGGTTTAGTGACTCAACAGGTTGGCATATCCCTACTTCAAAGTGAAATATTTGTATGTGTGAGGTATCCCAGGAGTGCCAATGCCCAGCAGTGTAGACAGGGCCTATAAATTCCTTCTCCTTCTATTTATTCTGTGGAAGGTCACTGCTGAGAACACTGAAAGTCACGACGTTTGCCTCTCACGCTGAAGCTGAAGTGGAATCCCACACAAATTACTGGGGAAAATCAAAACAGCGGGAGGGAGAGTGCTGTGCCCTGACATCCAAGTGCTGCAATACACTCTGCTCCTTGCATTAAGGGTGGGTAGGATGCTGTCATCTTACCTGACAATGGAGCAGTACTTTGGAGTCCTTTGGAGCCCGGTGAGTTAAGACCATAATGAAAAGATAAAATTTATATGATACTTGAAAGGGAAGGGGATAGTCTGACTTATGGAATAAAAGCATAATTCTCCCTTCCTTTCAAGCACCTCTTTTAAAAGTACGATGGTAAAAGAAAAGGAGAACAAGGGAAGACTAAGTTAAAAATAATACAAATTATCACAGATTCTGAACTCCACTGACTCTCCTGATGAGAGAGATGACCCACACGATTTGCTTCTTCCATGTGCTGCCAGGAGCCAGGCCCTGAAATAAGAAGCAGAGGTCTTTGATCTACATGTACAGAATAAGAAAAGATTGGTGCAGAAAACTGAACCCACTGGACCTGCACGGGGTTTTTACTGGCTCTTGAAAGATGTGTAAGTCATTATAATAATGTTCCCACCTCTCTGCTGGTTTAACCCAAAGGCCTGTAGCCTGTTAACCTCTTTTCAATGCTGGCAAAGCAGTGTGGAAGAATAGGGAAACCATGTAGTGATGATTCCTTAAAATCCTGGATTATCTCCTGACAATCTGCACTTTGGGCACTTCTGAACCAAATATTGTGTCGCTGTACTCAATAGGCTTCAATGGATTTTCCTTTCTTTAACTTAATTTTGAAGCCCTGTCAGTTTTTGACAGCCACAATGCCCTGTGGCATAGAGCTTTGCAGCTTCACTCTGCACAGTACAGAGAATTTTTTTCCTGTGTTTTAATCCTGTGATTTAAAAATTTTTTTATTGTATAATGTCTCATTCTTTGAAAAGAGAGCGAACGCTTCTGTTGGTAATTTAAAAGTTGTTAGCATATAGTTGGTCAGCTTTTTCCTGAGGTGGAAAAGTTTGTCTGTTCAGTTTTTCTTCATATGAAATCCATTCCATGCCTTTGATTGGACTTGTTGCTTGCCCCGTGCCCTTTCCCAATCCATGGTACGGTGTTGCAGAGAGCTGCTTTGGAATTGCAAGCAGCACTCAGGATGTAGGTGCACTGCATATTGATATGAGGAATCACAATGTTTTCCCTGTTCTCTTCTGCTCCTTTCCTAATCACTTGGAGCACTCAATTCCCTTTTTATGACCTTTGCAGAGCGTTGTGCTCATGTTCTCATGGAGCAGCATATTCTAACTCCAGTATCTCTGAATCTACCATTATGTGCATAAATTTTAGATTATATTTCTTTGCGTGCACAATACTGCATTTATCTATGATGAATTTCAACTGTTCCTCCTTCCCACACTCACTCTATTGCAGGGTTATGGTGCTTGTGTTACTCAGCCTGATCCCAGGAGCTGATACTCCAGTGATATCTGTAGGCTGTGTCACTCACTGCTCTACTCACGTGCATTTTCAAACCTGTTCACACACCAGGGCTGTGTTGCACAGGGTGTGGTGACCTTCCACCATGTACTTCCCAGTGTTCATCTTCCTGGCAGTTCCTTAGCTAGGTGAAAACCTTCAGTTCTGTGCAACAGTTACTCTGTGAGCTTTGGGGTAAAACACTTTAGTTGTGAAGCTTTGTCATCGTGTGTGGTTATTTTTTATTAAGGGAAAGTCACTTAGTTTCATTGCTTACCCCAGCACCATTTAATTCACCGTTAAGCATTGCTTTAAAGGCACCTTAATTGTTCCCTTTCCTTTTCCTCATCCCCTGCTTCCAAGTAGTGCTTTTGCCTTGTAGGAAGAAGTCTTGCAGGCTGCACCCTGTAACTTACTGCCACTCGTGGTCTCGGTGGACAAACCAGAAGTGTGCAGGTACAATGTGGGGCCCAGCACCACAGGAGGGGCCTACCTTACATAGGCATTTTGCAATAGTTGCTCATAACCCTGGTCAGCTTTCCTAGTGTCTCTCTTGTCATTGCAGTCAGAAAGTACTTGGCCTCTTGATAACAGTCCCTAGATTGCAAAATTCAAAAATTAAGATAAAGAGGATGTGAGCTGTCAATCCAGTGGAAGGTTCCCAAAGTGGACTGCATAGTGAAAAATTGGGCAGCACTGTTGTGATAACAGTTTTATTGTATGTCCATGCATTTGCATTTATCTGCAGCAAAGGTTGATTGCAGTCTAGGAATTATATTGAAATGTTCATCACTAGAATGTATCCCTGTACAATGAATATATAGTACAAGAAGGCATCTGCCATGCTAAGAATTTGGCAATAAGAATTTCCACCCTGTCTTTATATAACAGTTATACAACAGTTTTAATGGTCATTTACAGCTAGAACTCTGTAATATCAGGGAAGTTTTCTTGCCCAATCCTGATGTTTACAAAATACTACAGTTGTCCTACCCTATGATACCCTATGAATTACTCTCATAGTAAATATTTTTGTCAGCGAGAACCTTGCCCTGTGCTTAACTTTTAACTTAAAGACTTCATGAATTCTAATTAGGAGTTATATTGAAATTCTGAATGCTTGCTGGCAGGAGATGTTGATTTGAGTAATTGCACTAATATTAGATAACATTCCTTGAAAATATAAGGATCAAGGTTCCAAAAGGATTCTAATAAAACCTGAATTGAAAACCTGGAAATATCAGTGCTGGAGAAGCGAGGGAGGTGAAAGACAGCCAAATAAACTGGAAGTTTCATTATTGTCCACTTTTATTATTTTAATACAGGTCTTAGACTATTTAGAGCTTTCTCTTAATGGTCCACTTCCTAGAATCCTGTAATTAGCTGAAAACTAGATTTTAATTAAAAGTAGTTCAGGACCTCATTGACTGAAAAAAATGAAATCACAGGAAAAAAATTGCAATAGCACACATTTAAACATAGAGGTGCTAGAAGGCAAATAATGTATTGCTTTTCAAAGTGTGACTTGAAAGGTGTCACTTAATGCTTATTTTTAAATATATTTCAGACTTGTTTTGACTGAAAATTTTTGCTTAAAATTATACTTTTCTCTGAGACACTCTTAATGTTTTCTTTAATTGAAGGGTTACATTAACAGCCCTATAAATAACTGAACTCCCAAGTGCTTAGATTCTTTTATTGAGTTAAAGAAATTTTTGCTGGTAAAATGAATACAGGAACACTCAGGCAATATTCTGTGAATGTTCACAGGTGGAAAGCATAAGCAAGTAAAGGCTCATGAGATCACTGAACAAGTCCAAAGCCCAGTGACAGGACCTGTGTCCTCAAAGTTGTCACAGCCCTGAAGGAACTGGGCCTTGCCTCAGAGGAACGAGCTGGCCAAGCTCACGAGCTTGTTTTTTTTAGTGGGTGTTTTCAAATGCCAGGTCTGTTAGAATTTCCATTTTACTCATTCCCTGTTGATTTGATCAAATGTAAACTCCAGTCCATCTTACTGTTAATTCATCAGTTGGTTATGGCTTTAGTTCAAACCTTGATTTGATTAACAGGGTTCAGTGTTAGTCGGTCTAGTGTAACAATAACTTCATTTGCTTTCTTTTTATGCTCTGGCTTACTAATTTTCAGTAAAATTCATTTTCTCTGAATCACAAGAACTGGCTATGCTGAGAAGGTGGGAGGGAATCCAAGGGAGACATCAGAGCTTCTGGTTCCCTACTTCTCTCTTATCATATGCAACAGTTAATCTGTGGCTCAGAAAATCAGCATGTCGTGTGGATGACTCACACAGAGGTGGAATATTTGACTTCAAGCTTGAAATACAGACACATCGTTGCAGGTTCTGTACATACAGGTATATCCTGTATGAGAAAAAGTGATCATAATCCAAATATGGGGAGGAAAGAAAGGCCACCCACCTAGGGCAAATCTATTCCTTCATTCTGAAGTTTTCTAATACCTCTGATGATCTGGAAAGAGTGAGTTTATTTTCCTGTGAGCCCTTCTCCTTGCTTCCCAGTGTGCCAGCTGCATCAGTTCCCACTGCAGCACAGGCAAAATAAACAGAGAAGTAAATATCAAGATCTTCTGCAGGCAGATCCAAAGTCACAGATCCTATGCATGAAGTGTTTTCTCATTTTAAGCAGTGGGAATTTTTCATTAACGTGAATGGGGTCAGGAGTTAACTCTACAAATCTATACCTGCTTAACCTCCCAAATTTCCATTTGTTCAGAATGCTCCTATATAATTTTCCTAGAAATGAATGAATGATCTGTAGTATTCTAAGGTCTCTGAGTGCAATACAGCCCTGAGCAGTGCACAGCAGTGGGAATGGATGGGGAAGGTTGTCCTTCAGCAATGCTATTTCCCACTTGAGTCAATGGGTTGTTGTAGTGAACTTGACAAGAAGCATCTTATTTCTTTAAATGCACAGAGCTTAAAGGAGCAGGGTTACTTTAGTCAGTCCAGGGAATATGTGTTGACCTTAGTGTTTTTAATTAAGGCAGAGGGGTTGTTCTGTGTAACAATCCAAGAGCCTGCCTTCTTCTTCCTGGGTTTCCCTGGATCTTGCATGTGGTGCCCAGAGTCACAGGTAGGAGAAAGGACAAAAGCTGTCACAGAATAAGCCTCTCTGTTATTTACTTATTGTTGGTGTCACTCTAGAGGCTGCACTAGGCTGACACAGATGTCAGTGCTTGTGGAAGTGAGGGATTATGAAGGACAGGAAGGATCAGGCTGAAATTCAGAAGGGAAGGCTGCGGGGGAAGAATCAAGGGGTTTCCGAGCAAAAAGGTCTGTTTGATTGCCCCTCTGAGCAGAGATGGAGTAAAAAGGAGCAGGAGCAGAGGCTGGAAATGGCAGCAGGAGGAACACAGGCATGTTCTCCATATGTGCCTTGGAGGGGTCCACGAAGGTGAGGAACACATCTGGCTGTTGTAAGGGGAGATGGGGGTGAAGACACCTTGGTGAGATTGAGAAGAGGCTGAGAGGAGAATTGTGTTATCATTTAGTTCCTCGCTGTTATAATGGAGAAGGCTGGCTGTCCTTAGGGCAAAACCACTGCCTCGTGCAGATTGACCTGGTGTGTAGTAGCAAACATATCAGCCCTGAGCAGACAAGGGAGGGCCTGTGCTTCCAGTCAGGGCTCTCAGTGAGGCAGCAGCCAAGAGCAAATGGAAAGCAAGCTTGCACTGAGATATTAATCTGCAAAAAGCTGTAATTCTGGAGTTTTGTGTGCTGCTCAGGCCGCAGAGTGTTTAAAGGCTGATGCAGAAGAACAGATGAAAGGCTTCCTGCCCCAGGAGAGGCTGTGTTCACACAGTGCTGGAAATTTGGAAGGAACTAAAAGCACTGGATGAAAACTCATCACCTACTGAGCAGGCAGCATCCTTCAACCAAACGCACACAGGATTTTGTAACCAATGTAGTGCCTAAAACTTTAATTGTCATAATGATATTTCAATGTTAAATATGACATTTTCCTTTTTCTTCGCTGGCATAGTGTCTCTGATCACTGAGAAGATGGAAGGCAGCAGAAAAGAGGAAGGAATACCTACTTTGGGACCAACTGCAAGCATTATCCCTTTCTATTCGCAGTATATTGCTGCAGCAAGATATGAGCTTTTTTAGATTTCATGAGTTTTTTTCAAGATCAATGCTATATATGTTACATCCCATGTCAACTTTTTTGTGATTAATGCTAGTCAGAAACTTTACAGAGGATAAAGTCTCTATCCTGTCTTTTTATACTGCCATACTGGTCGGGGGAAACAGGATATCAATGTAACAGCTCAGGAGAGATACAATTAACATTCTTTCCAAATAGCTGAGATACTATGTAGTAATTTGAGATATATATCTTTAACACCTCTGTTTACAGGAAAATAAAGCCTTGGTAAAACAAAGGGATCTTTAAAATACTGGGGAAAAGAAAATGTGCAAATACTTGAAGACTTGCAAAACACGAATTTACTGATGAGACTAGAAATCTGAATATATGAACACTAATAAATGAAATAACTGAACCTTTGTACTTCTGAAAAAATACTGAAAAACTCAAAGACCTGATAGACTGCTGGAAAGCAGGTACTATGTTAATTTTCAACAACAATTAAAGAAATAAACCCGAGACAAAACACAAAAGAACCCCAAGCCAAAAGAACAACAAATGCAGGAAGAAAATTAGACCTGAGAGTTGCTCTCTTACTAATGAAAAAAAACAGGTTTTTTGGTACAAGGAAAATGTCATGAATGTTTCAAAGGCAAAACCAGCATAAATTGTTTATAAAGAATAACTACTGGAATTAACATACATGTTCTTATTAACAGAGTTGCCAAAATGCTTTTGAAGAATAAGCATATTAACTTGTTTTGTGCTGAATCAAAATTGATTTATTAGCTGTGGAAGAAATGCTTCTTTCTAAAATTTAAACAACTATAAACCTCCAGAAATAAAACTTGCTACAAGGACATGGGCTTGCTGACTTCCTAAAAATCTTTGAAATACTACATGGCACCAAGATGCAATTAAATGCAATGATTGGTGTGAAGCAATGTTGTTCATCTATTTGATTTTTCTGTATTTTTGATAAAGGGAGAAATACATTAAAAAAAGGCCCAGGTGACTTGTTGACTAATATAGAATTGTACATACAGACTGGAAAAGTTCTATGTATAATCAGGCTAACCTGTCTGTTTTCTTGTGGTGTGGATAAATTCTCATTTCATAATGTATGAGGATTCATTTGAAAAGAAATAACTTTTTAAAAAACAACAACCCTAAGTATGGCAAAAAGACCTCCTTGAATTCACTGTGCTTGCTCTTGGCTGGCATTATTTTGCAGT
This sequence comes from Chiroxiphia lanceolata, assembly GCF_009829145.1. Taxonomy (NCBI): domain Eukaryota; kingdom Metazoa; phylum Chordata; class Aves; order Passeriformes; family Pipridae; genus Chiroxiphia; species Chiroxiphia lanceolata. The sequence goes on from NC_045644.1 coordinate 34,979,878, forward strand.
GAGAAGCCAACATGACTTGGTTATTCCCAGTATGCAATTCATTGCCACATGCCTGAAGGTTTTCTTCGTGAATCCCCATAATATTTCAATGTCCAGCCTCAAAGTTACCAGCCATGCTTTAACTGGCCATAAAAAAGTACTTGGGCCTGTATTAAAATACTCATTAAACACAGAATATTCAGTATGGCCTAATGTAGTGGGCTCTGTGATAAAACACAAAGAGCATTATCTGAGATTCATCAGAACTTGAGAGAAATATTGCTGGATATGGCAAAGAATTACCAAAACCAAAAAGGATTAACGTGGTACTGTAGAGAAAAGTCTCTTTACTTGGATTTAGAAATCACAACACATACATAGCAAGCCACTTTTATATTCACTGCTGTGAGACCAGACTATACTACAAAGCATTTCCAAGAGAGTTTTTTTTCACCTATTTTTTTTTTCTGACTACTCACATTTCTATAGTATGCCAATCTCTCCTTGTTCTGGTATGATAAACACTCTGGGGTGAGCTATTAAAGGTCTCATTTTCTTTCTGTTTTTTGCCTACCCGCTGCCTGCTCCAACCTGAACATGGTCCTTTTCTTCACTGTAGCGGTCAATAATTTTTCTTAGTGTCTCTTGCCCTTTGTCCATTGTGAATTGTGTAATCTGTGCCCTCTCTTAAAGAAATCTGGTGTGCTGTTCCAGCACAAACAAACGGAAACCCTCAAGCCACCCCATTTATACTGGTGAGTAGTTATTTCTCCAGGTGGCCAGTGGAATAACATTGGTGTTCTCCACACGGTAAGTTTTCCTTCAGGGCTGGGACAGGTGAAACACCCTGTTGGGAGCCTTGTGAGTGAGGATGCAAAGGAAGGGAAATCCTGCCCCTGACTAAAGCCTTCCCTCTGCTCACTGTGTCCTGTGTCACTGCAGGTTCAGGAAACACTTTGCTTGCTAGAATAAAAGGAGAAGTATCTTTCATATTCGGGTGTTGTGCCACAGTTCTTAAACTGCAGTATAAGCAAAGAGCACCTTTTTTCCACAAGTTAGTGCAATGAGCTAATATTGGTATTAATTTGGAGATGTGTGTAAAAGGCAGTTAATCAATATGTTTCGTGTGCTGAGAACAGAGTTGACAGTGTCAACTGGAGCTGTATGGAATATTTGATTTTATTTTAATTACTTATTTATTTTCCGTGTTCCATAAAACAGACTTTACAGGCTTGCTTCCTTGGCTTAATTCCTTGTGGATGAAGAAAAATCAATATAAATGAAGGCTCAGTTTTGCAAATATCCATATTTGGGTTCAGTGTAATTACTCAAATTCCTAATAATTTGGAAGAGCAGTTCTTCATTTATAAAGCGAGAATGGATAATTTATTTCTATCTCAGCAAAAGCACACTAGGCATCATTGTCTATGAAAACCATGGCCATGATCAAGTATTAATTATACTGCTGGAGGTAACTGCAGGGGGTGAGAGGCTTGAAGTGTTGGCTCTTCGGCTAAAGCAATGTTTATATATGGCATATTTATTATGAAAAAGATTCTTGTAGAGGGACTGCTCCAAACCAAAGCTTCTTTACTTTGGTATTTTTAAAGGAAACGATGTTTTTTGGTTTGTATTCTTATTTTTCCCTTTATGTTCTGGTACACTGTTTTAGAAAATGATATTTTTATGCTTCAGAAATCGGATTGAGTCAACTCCTTGACTGTGACATGCAGCCACAGGTGAGCTCTGGTCACTATATTGCAAAACCTCTCTTTTTATTTTGCATAGTTACTGAGTGGGAACACCTGCAGAAGGTCAGGACCTGGTAAAGCTGTAGGCACTTGGGGCAAAATCAGGCAGGCTGTGATAAGTACTCAGCCACTCTTTTGGTTGTGGCTGCTCCTGAATGTTTTCAGCAGGATTACACTGCTCAGTGTGTACCAGTAAAGAGCTGTATGGGCCTGTTGAAAATAGGTGCTGATGTTTAAAGCTCTTTGGAAACACTACCTGTTTTTAAAAGCCCATATCTAAGGAGAGGTAATAAGGCTTAAATAATACCTAGTGGTCAGATTATGGCCTCTTGGTTCACATCTGCGTTACTAAAGGAAGTCTGAACGCAGTTTTTATTGTACCCTGTGTGTGCTCACTGTTGTACTCGGTGATGAGGTCCCCTGTGCTTGCTTTTTGGTAGTGTTGGGATCATCCTGTACCTGGTAAGAAAGTTAATGGCTATATAAATATAATCCCAAACCTGCTTATTTTCTGGCAGCTAATTTCAGAAGACTCCCTTGTTGTCTCTGAGGTCATAACCTCTACATAACAGGTAGGTAAGTGATTTCAGGAAGAGGAGAGGTGTGTCTAGTCTCTCAAAATCACAGGAGATTAAACTGCTACAAATTCAGGCTAAATGTATTTAATTGTTTTGATACAAAGTATTCAAAGAGAAGGTAACAAAGGAGAAAATTTCTGAGGGTTTAGATAGGTTTGCAGTTGAAAATTACTTCTCTACTCCTTTTTCTTCTCTTAATCTCTTTCTTTAATCTGTTTCTTTAATATCTTGCATAACTTAAAACTGAGTGGGTTGGTTTTTGCTAAGTTGTGTGGATTAGTGTGTGCTAAATAATAGCTTTGTGAAGTGCTCTATCTTGGTTGCATGTTACCCTTTTGAACTTTAGTGAAGATCCTTATTTTCTCCCATATTTTGAAAGTAGAAGTGTCTCCTGAGAAAACACGTGCATCAAATTATCTTTCCACTACCTCAAGGTATTAAAGCACTGAAGGCTCTGCAAAAGTTTGGTGGGTGAAATTTTGGAGCCTTGTATATTTTTAAAAGTAAACCTCCTGGTTGAGGTTGTGGCTCCAAGGCTGGGGTCTTACAATGTGTGAGATCCTGCAGCCCTGAGTGCTGCAGCTGCTGGTGGCTTGTGTGTGACCAGCATTTCATTTGAAATGCAGAATTGATTACGTCAACAGGTTTGATATCACAGTGTTCCAAGGAGGGGGATTAATTCACATGCTACCTCTATGGACCATAGAAGCTGCTCTGAGTATTATTAATTTAGCTTTGAGGAATTCTCACTTGGATTAATAGCCTTTTGCAAGGTAAAAGAAGACACTTTTTTCTTTAAACTACCAAGCAGTATGTTTCATGTAGGCGTTTGTGAGGATTTTAATGAGCTCAAACCATGCAGTGTTCTTCAATTAACTTTGATTATACTTGTGTATAATTTATTTTGACAATAACTGCAAAATTACTTTTCATTCAGGAAACAATTGGAGCTCACCACGTCTTGACCTCCTTCACTCTCATGTAATTTTAATGAAGATAGAATTGAATTTTATTAGGGATGAGACCAATGCACTTGAGAACAGAATCTTTGTCTTTTCTACCCAAAAATGACAATAAGAAGGGTGGTGATGAAAACAGACCGTAACAATGGAAAATGAATCTTTTAATTATTATAAGATTTTATTTAAGAGTGAACATAAAGATATTAACAGCAATAGAAGTGGTTTATGTGCTTTATGCAATGATATTCTGAATAATAATGCCTGATAGAGAGCATTAGTTTCTGTGCTGCTGGGGAAGAGGAAGGACAGCTGGAATAACAAATAAAATAAGAAGGAATGGTATTTTCTGATGCTCAGTGCAGCACGTTTGCTGTCATTGAGGTAATTCAGAGATATATGTAATAAAAGTCTATAGAACATGCACAGCTTTTAGCAGTTGTTTGCATTCACTGTTCTATTGCAATTACTGTTACTCCTGTTCTGTTTCTTAGTGATACTTTGGATTCTTCTTTGAGTTCCACCTCAGCTTCTCTGTCTTGTTGGCACTACAGGGTCTGATGTTCCTCACAGTCAGCTGCTGTTCTCACACACAGAAATGCTTCCCTTAAATACTCTTCTGTTTTTAATCTTCTTTCCTCTCATTTAGGAAAGATTCTGGCATATAAGAAATGAACTTCTCATCAGAGGCAGTATAAACCTCTAAAAGTGTCTGAATGCTTTCTACCTGGAAAGCAACAGAATAATGAACTAGATGTCATAGTGTGTTTGGTACGTGCATTTTGGGGACAAAATGTTTTGATACTCTTTTTGTATTTTTGAGGGAATGAGGAGACAAGACAGGTTAAAGAAAGATGCCTTGTGCAATTCCTGAGAGGGACAGTAGTGTTCCTACAGTGTGTAAACTTGCCATGGACCTTTTAGTGCTCTTGTAACAGGAAAAATGTGCTTTTATTCAGAGATTTAAAAAAAAATCTTAAAGCCCATAACAATATATATTATCCAATCATAGATGCACATTTGCAGGAGAAGCTTTCTCACTACTGCATTATAAAGACACATTTCCAGCAAAATAATTTGCTGTGGATGTTGCACTGCTATTCTTTAATAGCAGTCTGTAAATTTGGTGGCCTCTGTCCTGGAATATAGGCTTCCTAGGCTGGAGGTCATTTGGGGTTTTTTGCAGCAACATATGTGGCTACCTCAGGAACTTACCTGCAGTGTATCAGATAAGTTGGAAGAAAATAAAATGTCCACCTGGAGAGCAGAGATTATATCTGGAGCTCATTGCTTATTTGGGCAGCATGCTGCTGTGTTGTCTTTGTGGACACTTGATTTCTGTTGTTCGAAATTTATTGACTTAAAAGAATAATTAGGTGTCTGCTGTCAGCTTGGAAATGTCCCTAACTGGGGAGGAGTGGTTATTATAGCACTTACTCTAAACAAAATCTGGATTTATCCAGTGATGGGAATGTGGCTTGCTGTTGCCTATACTCCATTCCTTCTACCTGCCTCTTAGGTATAACAGGTAAGTCAACTTTTTGCAACAGTTCTGTGTTCTCCCACAGACACCCAGCACCCGGGGCGATGCTGAGCCATCCTCTGGGTGATCATGCCCAGCCCAGCCTGGCCCCCCATGGGGTGGGCAGGGGCTGCACCGAGGTACTGCCCCTCTCCCACTGCCCAAACGACCCAAGACAGAGAGGGGAACTGCAAAACCACTCTTTAATAAACTAAAGAAGAATGAGGGATGTGGGAGAGGGTTGGGCCTGGGGGCCTGGATGCAGGTCACTGGCTCAGGGTGTCTTCTGGTCTGGGTGCCGCGTCACCGCTGTCGTCGTCTTTTTCTCGGCCGGGATGTGGCCCTGGGGGAAGGTCCCTTGTTCCGTGGAGGAGCTGGCTGGCGCCGAGCACGGGGCCTGGCTGCTGCCACCTCTCTTGTTTTGGGGTCCACCTGGATGGTGGTGATGCCTGGTGGCAGCTGCAAGTGGTTCTTAACAACCTGGGGCTGCTTCTGCATTGTCTCCTCCCCCAGCTGGGCCATGCGGGGCAAGGGAGGCCGGGGGTCACGGAGTGGGCTGAGGGAGGAGGTCAAGTTGGGGGTGGTGAGTACGGCATCCTCGCTGTTCCTTTGCTGTGCCTCCATTGCTGGCTCCTTGGGACAGTCGTCTTCCAGCAGGCATTCACAGAACTCGAGGAGCTCATCGAGGTCCTCAGCGGTCAGGCTGGGGGCGTTGGCGGCCAAGGTGGTGTCGTCGCTGTCCTCTTGAGCCACCTCCACTTGTTCCTCAGGGCAGCCACTGTCCGCCAGGTACTCAAAGAGGTCGTCCAGGAGGTCACTCAAGGTGGGGCTGTTGGGGGCATTGACAATGGTGTCCTCACCCGCTGGGGTTTCAGGCTGGGCGAGCAGGTGGTGGTTGGTGGTGTCCCCTGCCTGCTCAGGAATGGCCTCTGTGCTGGTGGCTGGTCCCTCCTCGGGCAGATCCGTGGGCTTCCTTGGAGCAGGGGTGGTAACCACTGTTGAAAATGGAACCCCAAGAGACTGAAGTTTTCCTCAGCTAGACTGCCTACCCATGGGCTCTGCTACCCCCCAAACTCACCTTTGGGCTCCATCGTGGTTCTGCCTGCCAGGGCAGGTTGGTGGTGGGCACACAACACACCAGAGCCCGTGGGGTACAGGGGCTCTCCCTGGACCACAGCCCTTGGCTGGTGGGGCAGAAGCACCCCCGTCACCAGCTGCTGTCCCCAACCATAGGCAGGACAGGGAGGCAGCTGCACTGGCCAGGGAAAGTGCACCACAGGGGAAAGTGACACCACCTGCCCCGGGGCCCCCAGAGGCCCTGGGACCTCCTGCCTGACGGTGGCTGGGACCAACTGGTGGGTGCTGGTGTGGAGCTGGACAGGCCCAGAGTACAGTGGCAGCCCTGGGATAGAGGGCAGCTCCCAGGGAGCTCCCAGGGCTGGCCTGGCGAGGGCAGCGAAGCTCACGCTGGCCACCTTCAACACTGTCACCTGGAGAGGGAACCTCTCTGTTGGGGGAAGCAAAAAGGGGTGATGAGGCGAGATATTGCGGGGTGTAGCTAGTTGGGGACACCTGGAGGGCAGGACTCTTGGGAGGAATTGGGGCCTGCTGCTGTACCTGCCATGGTGCTTGGCCAGTTTGGGGTTTGTTTGGGGCAGGCAGCATTCTGGGGGTTCTGTCACCAGGGTGACTGTTTGGGGCAAACAGCGTTCTGGGGATTCCATTGCCAGAGTTGGTAATCCCACCACCACTTGCTCCAGCCAGCATCGTGATGAAGAGCCGCCCACCACCAGCATGAAGGTGCCCTCCGTTCCCTCCCAGCTCTGTCCCCACTCCCAGCACCAAAGCTGCCACCAGCTCAGGAACAGCAAATTGGGAATACCCTGTTGTTCCCAAAGGGAGCCGTTCCCCGTGGGACAGCCCAATCCCACCCAGACCCCCTCTGGGCACGGCACAGGGAGAGCTGCACCTTTCCCACTCACCTGCCGGGTCTCCATCAGCCGTTTTGGCAGTTGCCAGGTTCAGATGCCACATCCAAGGGCAGTTGCAGAGCCCTCAGCCTGGCCCAACTGCCCACTGGCCCTGGCACTGCATCTCCACCCTGTCCCACAGCCCTGGGGCTCGTCACAGCCTGACCACCCCACCCAAACATTAGTGGTGCACACTGGGCGCTGTTCATGCTCCAGAACTGCTGTTCAGGAACATTACAGTGGCTCCAGGCCCAGTTCCACTGAAGTCAATTAGAAGCTTCCAAATCAATCCTTCCTTCCCCTCCTGGTGTTTGTGTGGGAAATGGAATTGGTGGGTGGAACTGAAAGGGATGTGACCCTGGTCTAAAATCGTCTCTATCATTTCGGGCCCAATTTTCAGAGGTCCTGAACACAAGTCTGCTGAAAGTAAACGAAGGCTTTGGTGGTCAATCGCTCTGAAACCAACTCCAGAACTGGCAACAGCTCTCGTTTTGTCTCACCCTGGTGTTGTCCAAAATTAGGTTTCAAGCAGTGTGGAAAGGCATTTCAATATGTTCTTTCTGCAAATATTGCAGCAAAGTGAACTGGTATGTTATAAAGTAGATTCTGTTTTATTTATGCTTTATCTTCATGCCTTTAATGAAATTAATTTTTAAATGAACCTCAAAATTTAAATAGCTCCAAGTGTCTTTCCTTGCAGCTAGAATATAGTAGGTCTTTAGTCTGATCTGCCATGAAAAAAAATGGAGGATAAGCTGTAAAATACCTTGGGAAATGTATTTTACCTTTTCCTATTCTGGATGATGAATTGGATAAATTCTACTCTGGATTGGTGCAGAAACCCAAGTTCAGATTTCCTTTGTACATCTGAACTTGCAGGAGGTTTTGTTTTATTCCATGACAGTAAAGAAAAAGAAGTTTTATCTTTTTGGTGGGGTAGGGTTTGGTGTTTTGGTGGGGGATTTATTTATTTTTATTATTAGTCTTTATAACTCTTAAATCTTGCACTTCTTTGCAGGTGTTTCAGCTGTGTGGTGCCAGCTGGCAGGGCAGAGCCCCTGCAGTGACTGGAGTGCCTGGTGTCAGAGTACTGGTCTCATGTCAGCTCTGGGGTTTGTGTGACACAGGTGGGTCACGGGAAACTGCTTTCAAGGCCTTACTTGGGGTGCTGCAGTGTCTGCTCAATGTTTCTTGTGTCTGAGGACTCCCTGACACTGGTGTTTGTGAGAGGAACTGTTGAGACTGTTTGTGTGCACAGCAGATGGTGGGGCAGCGTGGGGGCAACCCAGCAGGGTCTGAGAGCAGCAGATCTCACCTCCAGCCTGTACAAGCTCTGGACAGCAACAGAGCTGAATTCTTTGAAAACTGTGTCCACATCTTCTTTTATAACTAATAGATGTCTGCTTAATAGCTACTAAGTGTCAGAACTTAGCTATTGAAGACTTACCTGGTATAAAGATAAATGCAGAGAACGTTTTGGAGTAGGGCACTCACTGGATCCACAGATCCAGCTGTGGATCTGTGGTTTTCCTGTATTTTATTTTCTTGGGTTTTATTTCTTTTTTTTTTTCTTAGAGACAGAACTCAGTGAAAAGGGACTGGAGTGTAAATCCAATGAGGAACAGCTCAGGGAGCTGGGGGGGCTCAGCCTGGAGAAAAGAAGTCTCAGGGGGACCTTCTCTCTCTGCAACTCCCTGACAGGAGAGGGGAGGGAGGGGTGTTGGGCTCTGCTCCCAGGGAATAAGGGACAGGAAAGAGGAAACGGCCTCAAGCTGTGCCAGGGGAGGGTCAAGTTGGATATTAGGGAAATTTTTTTCATGCCACATGTTGTCAAGCATTGGCACAGGTGCCCAGGGCACTGGCGGAGTCGCCATCCCTGGAAATGTTCACAAAATGTGTGGATGTGTCATGTGAGGACATGGTTTACTGGTGAACATGGTGTTGGCTGGGTTCATGGTTGGATTCAATGACCTTAAAGGTCTTTTCCAAGCTTAATGTTTCTGTGATGATTCTAAAAAGATATACAGTGCTGTGACTGTACCAAAGCAACGTTTGGATGGTTCAGAAGTTATTCTTGGAAACACATCCTTTGATTTGCAAAGATGAGCTAGTCAAACATCTTTGAAAATCAAATCTGGTAGTTTGGATATCATCAGAAATTACTCTGATTTTCTGATGTCTGATAGTAAATTCACTGGATTTCATAACTGAAAATATTGTATGCTTAAAAGACTGTCATGAAAATACAACCTTGTAGGAATCCTCATCTATTGTTCCAATGAGTTGCATGTCAAAATTAGTAACTGTCAAAAGCTTAACTGTGAAACACAGAACTTACTCTGACATCAGGTAGTGAGCCAAATTCCATCCAAATGCCATATACTTTCCCTGAGAATAAAAAAAAAAAGGCTGCCTGAAGCATTTTGCAAAGATCATCTCTGATGATGATGAGTGATGGTCATTTTTGATGATGGTGAGGTTGTGTGTATCTGAAATATGGGACTTTAGGATGTGTGTTACTAGTGTTGAAGGTTGCAGCTCCAATGACAAAACTGAAGAGCTGCAAGTTTTAAAGGAAAACTGGTATTGTAAAGCAAGTTGATAAGGAAATTATGAAAATTTTGAACGTCAGACCCTACAACACTATATTTAAATTGAGTTTATAACTGTTGGGATGTAGAAATGGGAGTAGAGTATGATTTTACTTTCCTACCTAGATCTCTGCCTTCTCTTTCATGTTGGAATTGGTTAGGAACCTCTAAAGATTGCAACACATCTGTTTAAAGAGCTGACCTTCTGGGCCAACTCCAGGAAAAGACTTGGCTGTGAAGTCCCAAAAGGGATTGACTAAAATAAAGTCTTTCAAAGGGAACGAAATAGTCAAACAGACATGCAGCAGGAAGGGGTATTTAACAGCACCTCATCAAGTCTGGCAAACCAGACATTTTATTCTTTCTTCTTTTCACCTCTACAGGAACTTTTTCCTTCCACTTTGTTTTCCTTCTCTGATCCTTCTAATCCCAGAGTTTAATTCTTCGCTCTTTGTAACGGCTTTGATTCCATGGTATGTGCCAGATCATCTCTGTAACATTAAGACAAACAATTCTAAATAGCATAGGACACAGCTTGTCTTATGCGAGTGGCCTTCACTGTGGTTTGGGAATTTAAAGTTTTGTAGACTTGTAACAGTTAGCAGAGTAAGGCCCTAAGTAAATGCACTCGCAAATAGAAAAGGGATAAGGGAAATAAATTGACAGTGATAATACTGTGCACCTTTCACAGATGGTTTCTTACAAAGAAAAAAGTGAGTAACTTAAAATTACAGCCTCCAGGTTTGCCTGCTCCTCATGAAAAGACAAATACAGTTGTGGTTCACTCAGCTGCAGATAGCTTTTTGTTTGGTTAATAAACTCAAGTGTATCCAAAACTCTGGTTCAGACAGCAAGCATGCCAAAAAAAAAAAACAAAAACCAAACCCAAACAAACCAAGATATTCATGAACGCTTGCCAGTAAAGCATTTATAATCTGATTTTTCATTCTATTCTGATTTCTGCAAATATTTTGATTATTGCAGAGCCTGGATACTAGTTTTCTAAATGTAAATTTTATGCATTAATTAGGCACCATTAAGCATTTCTCCCAAAACACATAGATTAAGCATTTCAATGTGCTTTTCTAATTACATTTAAAAAAAAAAATCAAGCTGTAAAATTGCCTGGAGTCAGTTTGTACCCACACATGCAGCTCTCATTAATGTCAGTGAGTGTTAAATGTAGAGGGAGAGAAAATTAGACTTGGGATAAACCTTATTAAAATGTGCGTAGGTGTTTAAACTTAAATCTGTATTGGTTAGTGGAGAAATGCCTAAATAATAGGGTCTGGTGTAGATCCAAGGCACAATAATAATTTCCCAAACTCGCCATGTGTGGGATTCATCCTACTTCGCTTCGGGCATCTTCACTGGAGGCTGAACAAACGGCTTTCATTTCCCATTTTCCTTTGGGGATGTGCCTCCCCCGGTCCTGGCACAGGCAGTGTCCCCTGGGGTCCCTGGGGGTGGCCTGTTTGTGCTGCCCAGCCCAGTTTGGCTTGGATGCTCAAGAGGTGAGGGAGGGAGGTCAGGCAGGTGGGGTGATGCCGGGACCCACCAAGGCCATGAGCCAACGACTTGTAGGACGAGGACTGACACCCCATGTGGAGAAGAAAACCTGGGCAGGTCCCAAGGCTCCTGGGCCTCTTCCCTGCCAGCCCTTTGGCCAAGGCCCCGAGGCAGAGGTGGGGCTCAGCCCTTGCACAGCAATCAGGCACAGGCTGAGCCCCAGGGGCACCCGACCCAGGCAGCCTGAGCTCTGCTTCCTGCAATGTCTGCCTGGGGCAGCCCAGCCAGGCCTGAGTCTCTCCAGGAGGGACCAAGCCCAGCCAGAGAGTCCCCTCTGCCCCTTCCATCCTGCTCCCTGTCCTGGACCTTCCAAGAGATAGGCTAGACACCCCCAGCCTCTCCAGGGAGATGCTGCAGGGCAGTTGCTCCTGCAAGAGCTTTGATTTGATCTGCAAGCTGAAAGAAATCCTGGTTTGAGGAAGAGCTGCCTGAGGCACCTGCCCCACTGCTACCTGAAGAAGGACATTCTCCAGAAACAAGAGAAATAAAAAAATGTGTGAAGGCTTGGAAGAGGAGAATCATTTCTCCATGAATCCACAGCTCCAGCAATGCTCTGGATATGCAGGACATAGCACAGGATGCATGGGCAATGCTGTCCCTGTGCACTGGAACATTCTCCATCAACAAATGTTTTATATCAAACTGGCTTCATGAAATGAACATTCAAAGATAGAGAGGAGGTTGCAAAGTGTCTCCTAACCCAAGAGAAATCACATTCTGCTTGCTCTGGTGTCTTGATGTTATGGTGAAAAAGACAGTTGATTGCTAAGCCACTGATTTGTAAATTCATGGCATTGCTTGACTGTGGGAATAGTTGTGGGGTGAAGCTGACCCATGTGTTTGTGTGTTGCTGTGCTTAAACTGAATATGCTTTGTTCTGGAGTGTGACGTGGAAGTCTCAGCTCTGTAGCATTAGTGTTACCCAGGTTTTGCTTATCCTTCAGGAGCAGTAACCCCTGCTACCAACACCACAGGTTCTGAAGAACCAACAGTATAATGTGCCTTATTCACACTTGCAGCTTTGGGCAGGTGAACTTATTTGCTTCCTAGCCAGATGCATTACTCGTTGCGTTACTCAGACTGTGACGAGATTTACCTGAATATTGCTCAACGTCTCCCTCTTAAATTTGTACTCAAGTAGATGAAGTGCTGACTGTGCATTTCAGTGGGGGAAAGAAATCATCTACTTACATTCAGAAGCTGCAAAGCAAAAGGGGTGCTTCATCTCCGTCGTCAGTGAGATTTGAGAACCCAAAATCGTTACTGGGCCTGAGCCGGTGGTGTAATTTTGTGAATGCAGTGGGTAACAGATCGTGTGTCTTGTGTAATATCTCTTCCAGCGGGGCTTCTGAATCCTCCCTAATTTCTTTGTAATAACAAGTAATACAGTTTATTAGACAGTATTAGGTTTGCAAATTCAAAATCAGGGGTTCTGTCTATTGGAATAAGACTTGCTGCAAACACTGGGTGGGCTAACTAAAGGCCTGTAAGGAGCCCATAACAGGATTGAGACCTGTGCCAAGACTTTTGGAAGAAAAAGAATTTTATCTCACCAAAATATTTAGAATTTGTCACACAAGAAAATAACCAGCTCACATGGAAGCTAATGAAAGGTAGATTTTCACAAGGAATGCAGAATTTCTCCTTTCCACAAGGAGAAATTCTGGAGTGCTGTCTGTCTTCCTCAGGCTTGTTGATGTAAGAGAAGGTAGGAGTTCACAGAGAATGACACCCAAGGCTCTTCAGTGAACAGATGCAATAAATATCCCAGCATCTTAATAAAGCTGTGCAGAGTGCAAAGGGCTGTGTGAATTACCTGACACAGCTTGTTATTAGAACGTTCAAAAATACAGGCAAAGAGAATTAGGTTAGCATCAGGTGAAGGCTCAAAGGAAGAGGCTATCAACTGGATGTTTGGGGATATTTTTTGTTATTATGGTTGTTATTCATTATTTTGTGTTGGCTGCTGCTGCCATCTACAAGGCTTCTGCAGCACTGGCAGTATCTGCACAGAAGGAAGGGAGTGTGGATAGAAGAGAAATACATGGAACTTGCAGCTCGTGAGCTCAACTTCAGGGAAGGAAGGGACATTTTCAGCAGAACAGAAAGCAATGGCTGAAAATCTGAGTTCCTTCAGGAAAGGCTTCTTAAGGGAAAACTAAGACTAGCAGTTGGGTGTGTTAAATTTGGCTGTTTCATGAACTAAGTGGGAGAACCAGCCAAGTGGTTTTACTCCCTCATGTGAATGGCAGGGAAAAGAAAGGAGCTTTTTGCTTTCATATAAAGGGGAAAAAAAAAATAGAAAAAACTCTTATGTTGTTTATGTTGTTCTTCCTCACTACTAGAGAAGAAGTGTTGAGGGACACTGAGGACAACAATTTTTGGGTCAAGAAATCTGGCAAATATCCTTAGAAAAGTGAAGCAAACCTTAATTTTTGTTCACTATCTGTGCACAAGCTTTTATCCGAGCTGGAATGTTACCACTGTCTGTTAGGCTTTGTCCAGCACTTATATATGTCTCCAAATCACACCAGTTATGTTATGATGGAAATCTAGCAATTCTAGTATCTGAGGAAATTGTGGGACAAGAGCAGTAACAAAGAAATTGGTGGATGATTCCAGTTAGTCCATGGAAGAATTGCTGTTACTGAGCAAGAGAGTGAGTGAAACAAAAGCTGGAGAACTAACTAGAGAGGTTACTATGGTAGAAGATACTGCAGGTAGTTTCAGGTTAATAAGCTTACTCAGTAGTCAAGAAGGAGGCCAAAAATTTCTTCACTTGGTAAATTGAGTAGCATTTGTCTAGTGCAGGTTCGAATCTGCTGTGTGAAATACTATAATAGAGTTTTCTAAGAATCCAGGAATCTTTATTCAAGAAACCTCAGTCCTGGGGGCAAAAGAATCCAATCCTGCACAAAGCACAGTTTGGCAGGTGCTGGGTTACATCCAAAGAAAGTATGACCTGTGCTTCATATATCACTGAGTATCCAGTATTGGCCTACCAGTGGCAGGGTTAGAAGGAACCTTTGTTCTGGTTTGGCTCTACATCAATCCCTGCAGAATATCAATGTAGCCTGGAATAATATGATCACCAGTAATAGTAATACTTGTGTCTTGGTGGAAAACATTCTAATGGGACAAAAGTTTAATGCAGCTTTGCCAGCTAGTTCAGTTGATGTGTTGGATCTACATGGTTTGCGTGCTGTTAGGAGTGATGGCTGTGGCTCATCTGAAAGAGGCTGTGAAGAATAGCATAGTACCTGGAAATCCCTTTTCTTTGGAGTGGTACCAGAATGATGTCTCATTCTGTGTAAACACTGTCACCTTGCCAACAGAATTCAAGATTGTCAGCGGCTGCTCCGTGGGTTGCAGCGCCGGGAGCTGCTCTGCTCTGCCCAGTGCTTGGCCAGGGGAGGGGTGAGAGGTGGAGGAGCCAGTTCTGAGACTCAGTTTCAGTGAAGGGAGTTCTGAATTGCTCCATTGGATTTTGAAATGCTGAAAAGCTTCACAAGGCAGTTTTATTGTTTAATCAAATAAAGCTGTACCCTAAAAAAAAATGGTAGTGTAATTTTTAGTCCTTTTCTGCCTTGGAAAACCTAATTAGAGCAATTTTCAAGAGAGAGGGTTATTTCAGGAAGTTATAGGCAGGATCTTTTGTTAAAGAAAATGTTAAAAAAGATAAAATAGCATTGTGTAAGGAAGGACTGTGACCTCCTCCCCCCTAGTTCTTCTGCTTGTTTGGAGCTGTGCTTTAATCAGAGTCAAAACAAAGAGAATAAAGGAAGATTAAAACATACTGTCATAGAACAATGTGAATTTCACACTTTTATTAAGTGGAGCTAGCACAAAATCTGGATATTTCCAGTTCCAGGTTAAAAAAATATTTTGAAATCTTAGGTGGATATAAATAGCATCTAACTTTTTGTGTTGGACTTTGCTGAGGTGCCATAAACTGCTGCTGCCCTCTCCATTTGCTTTGCTTTTCACAAGTACAAGGTGATACAAATGACAGAATTAGCAACCTGTTAAATTGCTGCCTTTCAGATTTATTTAATTATTTCATTTTGGTATGGTGTTTCATGTTGATGCTTTCAATAGTAGTGGGCACATTTTGTATTCTTCCTCTGTAAGTCATTAACATTTAATCTAACTGCAAGTAGATATAGAACTGACATTTATTTGCCATGGTCAATTTAAATTGTCTGTAGCCCCATTGTTTCTTTTATTAACAAGGAACTAAAGTAATCTTTAAAAAAACCTATAAACCGGTGAAGTTTACTGTTGGCAAAATCTCCCATGATCTTTGACTAGGACATTGTTATTTAACAAGTAAAGCAACCCGTCAAATAATTTTTTTCCCTTCAGTTTAAAGTGCAGTTAAGTAGCACAGTAAATATTAAATCCATTGAAGTGTGCTTTATATTTTATCATATTCAAAGTGATCCATGCACAATTAGGTTTGCTTGAATTAAAGTCTAAGAATATAGTGCTCATTTAAATGCAGTGCTGTCTATTAGGAAAAAAAAAATCCGTGGCAACCTAATGTTTTCTCATTCTTTCTATGTAGTTAATTTAATGCCTAATAAAAGTATATGTTTTTCTAATTTTTACAAATAGCAATTCATGACTTAGGCCCTGTGCTTGTTCACTGGGCTGAGTCAAGCCCTGAAATGAATCCCTGGAAGTAGAAAATGAGGTTTTTTATAATTTTAAAATACTTTAAACCACCAATTTATTTGTTTATTTTCTAAGCAATTACTTCCATTTGCTGAGTCAGATTTCTGTAAGTTAACTTAGTAAAACAACTCACTGTGGTTCTGCTGAAGGCTGATTTTTGGGAACATGGGACATGGCATTTGAGGGCGCTGTCAAACAGACCCTGTGAATCCAGCTGGTTTATGAAGGCTGTGTTCTGGTGGGTTCACAAGCACTGGGGATCCTTGGGGCTCAGCAGGGACAGAGGTGGACCAAGACTTGCCAGTGTGATGATTGGCAGACACCCAGGGTGGATTCAAACCTCTGTCCTGCTCTAAAGGATTGAATTCCAAACACAAGCCACTGGCTGGGAAGGCCTTTGCCCCATAACTGCTGTGAGCATTATGCCAAAGAACCAAGCACGTGGTGGCTGAGGAGCCAGACTGGCTTGTACAGACATGATTCCATGTGTAAATAATTCAAATTAATATGAATGTCTCATTCCATCCACAATGTGTATGTTTTTCAGAACAGTATACAGGAAACCCTATAATGCAGCTTTGAACATAGTCACAGGAGAGGAGGGGAAATATAGGCATAGATATTTCTATTTTTTTTAATCACATGGATTGATCACCAGTTCTGTTTTCTCCTTGGTTATTTAACAGTCACTTGTGGAATTGAAAAGGCTGGAGGGACCTGCTGTGGGATCAAGGAATGTCTGCACTGAGAGCACCAGTTTTGGGAACAATTTTAAGCAGAGTAACATGCTGCATATCCCAGTGCTCCTAGGTGCTGATTTGAAATTCTTTTACCTCTGTTTTAACAGGAAACATTTTTCCAAGAATGGAATTAAGGAGTATTTGGCAAAAATGTAGTAAATAGCTATCTTCACCCCTCTTCCCAGTTTCAGTTTCCTGAGAAATTTCCCTGCTAATCATGGGTCGAGAGAATAAGACTTGCCCTTAATTAAAACACAGACTTATTTCACAGTTCTGTTTGCATCTTCTCCACAGGTTTCATTTATTCTTTTTTCTGCAGAAACAAAATAACTGTGTTTTTCTGCTAAAATAAACTGACAAAATAGCTTTCCATAAATAAAGTGGGTATTTAAAGCTGTTCATTTAAACTTATGCAGCAAAAGGTAGATGAATCCATTTAATCTTTTGGCAATTAAATATGAATGTTAAATTAATTAGAAACATTACTTAAATTATTCTGAAATTGAAATAATGATCTGTACTAAAGTATTCCTTTCTAAAGTATTTATTTTTGATTATTTAATATTAATGTGTTTTTAATAGATTTCATGCTAAACAAAACAAAAAAAGCCCCGTAGCATGTAAGTTCTGCAAGAATTTAAACATTTCCATTTCTTCCCATTTCTCTGCCACAGAATATATGTGGATTTGTGGGGTGCATTGTGCTTTATTTACCCTGGTTTCAGTCACTGGATGTTGGTCATTTCTCTATCACTGGGTTCTGGGTGGTTCTGAAGGTTGTATCTAACAGGAGGTGGCAGCTGTAAGGTTCATTTCACAAGTGCTCTAGCAGGATGTGTGCAACTGGGAAGTCTGGGCAATGGCAGGTAATTTCCCTAAATCTCCTACTATGAGGGTTTTGGTATCCATTAAGTTCAACTCAGCATGGGAATGACACATCAGCTTGACTAAATCTCTTGACTAGGTCCTTTATTAGGAATATGCATGATAAAAATAGCATGAGTAACATAATAATTGGGACTTCCTGCACACATTTCAGAGAAGGAGAAATATATGCACTTAATAGATCGTGACCTTTAGAATGTACAAAATACTGCTTGAAGCAGCACTACTGTTCTTCCAAACCTTTTATTCAGCCTTTTTTTTTATTTTATGGATGAGTGCTTTGAGAGAGGACACCCCAAAGGTCACCTCATCAGTGTCTCTGGGTGGCCCATAGCTGGGTTTAGGGGCCAGGTGAGGAGGGGAGGCTGTGCCAGGTGCTGGCTGCTAATGGTCCCAGTACTGCAGCTGTCCTGATTAATAGCTGTGGGTGGATCTCTCCAGTGTCTAATTCCTTATGCACCCATTCGTGTTTCTGGCCTCCCTGACAACGCCGTGACAAAGGTTTTGTGATTTTAATGGTGTGGTATGAAAAAGTAGTTAATTTCATTTTTGCTCCCAGTAGTGTCTTAAAGCTCTTGTATCTTGAGAAAGAGTGAATAATGATTTCCTGTTCACCTTTTGATCGATACAGTAATTTCATTGACCTTTATAATATTCTTCATTGTCTTCCTTCACGTGTCTGGGTCACAATTTATGGAGTTGCTTTAGGTCTGCACTTGTTCCATACCTGTAGCTGTCCATATTGGTCGTCTCTAGTTTTTCTCACGCTCTGCAGTCTGTTCTGATAAGAAGGCCAGAAAGCAGCAATGCTGACTTCATACCTCTCACTGCACTGCCTAAAAGGATGGGTTTTTTGAAGTTTTCCTCACTGGAACTGGGCCAGTTTTGTTCGGGCAAACAACAAGCTGGCTGCAAAAGGAGCTTTCCATTTTACCAAGCAGCTTGTGGATTTAGATTGACATTACTGAATGACTTACATGTGGCAAAAAATAGCCTTTCCTGGACTAAACAATCCTGGTTTAAGTGATTTTTTTCTTTTTTCTTTTGTGAGCCAAACGGGTGGAGAGGATGGACCACTAGACTCAGGGAGAGATACCTAATATTGAGAAAAAAATAGGTTTATCAGAGTTTTTGGGGGAGGGCCTCTCATTTGCTGATGTTGAGGGCCAGAATTGCAAATGAGGCCTAATTTTCTGCTTTGAGGGAAATGTCTGAACTAGTTGTATGTCTCTTCTGATCTTTAGGAACAAAAAGCAGAGGGAGTTGGGTTCCAATTCTCGGTAGTATTTGCTATAGCTTTCTCTTAGGACAATTCTACTGAGTTTAATCTAATCCACTAAGGTTTCATTCCTTTCTTTGTCAACTCTTTTTAACCCAGTCCCTATGTTAACTTTAACAGTTCAAGGATCAACTCTTTTAGGACATAATCCTGTGTGACTTCTGATAATCCTGTGTCAAGGCACACGGTAAATGCTTGTAGGAAAGTGGCATGGAACAATTACATTTGCTCTCTGGGATTATGTGCAATAAGCTCTTACAGTATGGGCTTTAAAATAGGAAATCTTTAATGTTGAACAGCTCTTGTAAAAACAGTTTATAGTTCTGAAATTAGATTTTCTAAAAAATAACCACATAAAACCTTATTTCAATATCATTCTTCCCCTACAAAGGGAGGGGGAAAAGGCACTTTCTCCCCCTTCTCTATTTTGAATCAAATGATAAGTCACAAAAGAACTTCATTAGCAGCAGTACATGTGAGACATGGACTATAGGCTCAATTTCCATAATTTCCAGATAGCACTAGCTGTATGGACAGGGGTAACATCACAGTTTTCAGTGAAGCTGGAGCAGAAAACAAGGCAAATGATTTTCTCCTTTTATTCCAACCCTAAGGTCCAGTGATCGTCCTCTAAACTCCATGAAATAATGTATTTTTAAAATACATATTTTTTTTAGTCACTTCCTATGTTACCTGCAGAAAAAAGTGATGTCAATAAAATGCTATTTAATTTGTTGGTTTTTTTTTTTAAATTTAAAGATTAATTTTGTGGGATGGCTTGATGCTATGTTGTGTCCTGGCAGCAGTGCAAGGCAGTTGTCAGGCTGGCACAGCCACCTGTGTAATTCATGGGCAAGTGCACGGCCATGCAAAAAGTTTAAGAAGTTCCATGTGACCTGCAGGTGTAGACTTTTGAACTCCCATAAGCTTTTTGTATTAAACATACATGAACGTACATATTAAATGTACTTAAGGTTTTTGTATTAAACAGTTCAGCCTTAAATGCTGCACAGAGCATGCAGTGAGATGGAAAAGACTCCTTGGGACACAGTGTAGACTCAATGGGACCTTTTGAAGTCTCCTTATTTAGATGAAAAATATTTTGAGATCTCAGTAATCTGATATTGCTGTAAATTTACCAACAGCTGCTGTAATCTGTCATTCTAATGACATATAATCAATTTTTGCCCTAAGAGGGAAGAGCAGAATTACTGAGGTGTAAATGCCCATTATTTATAAACAGCTCAGTGCCATCACAAACATGTTCTCTTGCTTATTTAACACACTTTTGCATCTCAATGACTGCTGATCCCTCCGGCTTTGCTCATCTACTCTCTTCTGGCCAGTGATTTTTACTGTTTTCTAGATTTAGATAGTCTCAGCTAGCATTTCTGTTGTGATGGACATTCCCTATAATCTTCCTGTGTCTTTGAACATGGCTGTGTCTTTGGTATATTCTAATAACATTTCATTGAAGCCTGATGGGTGTTCTCTTGCTGAACTTATCACCCTTTCCAACAAACGACCATTTTCCCTGTCATCTTTCTCCGTACTGATGATTTGTGATTCTCAAAAGAATCAGAGTGTGCTTCATATGGATGCTGATCATATCTGCATCTGCATCCTGGTGGAGGATTAGATCTTGATAGGAATATTTGAAATTCTAAACAGTCATGTTTTCTCAAGTCCCAGCCTCTACTAATCTGTGGTCCAGGGACTCTGAGCCAGAGGCAGCAGTTTGATACCTACAAGTCCTGTGTGGATTTTTGTTGCATGACTTTTCTCATTCATATCTCCTCTGGTCCTGAGGTGAGGAGATCCACCTGGTGTGACATGGGCACGCATTTCCTTTGGTTTCTCCTAAACTCCAGTTTTATTGGGTAGCTACAGTTCCTTCTTGCACTGGAAGAGACTGTGAGCAGTTGTTCCTTCATATTCTCCATACTACTTGTAGTTTCTCAAGTGTAGTTAGAGATGACTGTAGATGTGGATTTTTTAGTTTGAATATTGTTGAATTTACCTCATTTCCATAAGTTTATTAGAGACCTGTTCTCTAAAATTTGTAATATCTGCAAACTGAGTACTACCTATACTTCAAAGGAGAGCAACTGTTTGTCTCAAAGTAGGAAACGTGGTTTTTGTTGTGTAATGTTTCAGAAACAAGCACCCACTAGTTTTGTATACAAATCTGTAAGAAAACTTAATGAGCTAAGTAAAATACTGTCACATGATTCATGAGTCACAGGTGTGCATTCCTCTTTACTTACGTTAATGTTACTAGATGAATTTCTGACTTAATATCAGTCCTTATAATGATTGTACTCTTTACCTGAACTTCAGATAAAATGGGAAAATCTCTTTCAGATTACAATTTTGGTCTCTCAAGCTGCTGACATGTATGAATTATTTTCTTTTAAGTAAACAGTCCTCTGAAAAGTGAACTATGTAGCATATTCTCACTTCAGAATTCGCACTCTGTTCTGTAGTTATTACACTCAGGGATGATGTTTATGCTTTCTGATTTCCTAAGTAGTTTTTAGGTAACTTCACTATTCCAATTACCATCTCTTTGTCATGTATTCAAATTCAGATGAGAAAAAAGCAGTCAGGGAAGAGGCAAGTGATGACTGGAAGCTGACTAACTATCAGAGCTGGTTCCAAAATCTCTTTTCTTTATTTTGTTTACTTTTTCATTGCTTACTCGGTAAAGAAGACCTAGGCAAAATAAAAGTATTATCTTTTTTAGAGGTATTAATTTATCTGATGGGCCTTTGTGTCTCATCTCCTTAATATATTTTACTTATGGCTCTTTTCTCACTTTTTTTTGTAGGTTTCTGCTGTATTTTTAACTTTGCATTCACTTTCTTGTAAAAATTTTCACTGTTTTGCCAGCAAAACACTAGGCAAAAAAAGGATTTTGTGGCTTTTCAAAATGGTACAATCTTGGCAATCCAAAATGTGTGCCAAGTGAGCTGAACAATATTTTGCTCTTAAAAAAACTGGGGAAAAAAGGACTATTTCTTTAAATTTATTTCAGTATTTCCATTTTCTTAAGTGTGGACATTCCTTACAATTGGATAATGGCAGCTTCCTCACTGTTGTTTTGTTTTTTTTTTTTTTTTTAAAGTGAAACTTGTCTTATTTTATATGTTCTTCCTTCATAAAAAAAACACTTTACTCTTTGGTGTTTCCAAATCCCTGATTTCAGAAGCAATGTTTGGGAATGGGAAGCTGACACATGGGAACAGGGAGCTTCTTGGAGTCTTCTAGAAAAAGCAGCCCTTTAAGTGTCACTTAAATAATCCATCCTCAGCAACTGTGTATGCAGAGCCTGTCATCCCATATTGATGCAGTGATCTGCCTGTGCTCCTTGGAATAAAGAAGTGTGTGTTTATTGAGGTGGTTTAGTACTGGGTTTGGCACTTTCTCTGTGAGCTGTTAACTGAGCATGGTGTTTCTGTAGCATCTTGTAAGTGATAGCACAGTTTATAGATTACATTATGCCAATTATAAGGACTGATATTTTTTCTTTGATCAAATGAAGTGAGCTACGTATAATTTAAAAGCTGCAGAAAACTCCATTCCAGTACTAAATGATTAAAACTTGGTGCAGACTGATCTTTAATCATTCATTTTTAGATAATCTTTGCCTTCAACTACCCAACCAATGGAAAATGACGGTATAAAAGAGAGTTACGATTATTGTGTAATGAAATGATTTTAAATTCTGGGATTTCAAAGCTGGCAGCTGCAATAACCATCAGACAATAGCGAGGGTTGAGAGCAGTGGCGAAAACTTGGATAAGAATGGAAGCGACTCCTGACAGACAGCGGATAACCAGGCTGGCACACAGCTCTGGAGACGTGCTGGGAACAGCTGCCAGTGCCATCCTACTCAATATCCTTCAATATCCAGTGCAGAACTGGAAGACAAGAGCAGCCCCAGGTTTGGGGGGCTGTTGCCCACGCGGAAGCATCGGCGTGGAGCTGTTCCGCACTCGAGGGCTTTGGTGCCTGTGCTGGAGCTCGTGCTTCCTGTTCCTCAGTGGATGCCTCTTGGGTTTGGGGAAGGGCACAGTACTCTGGGGGATGGCTGTGGGTGTCACTTCTTATGCCTGCTAAGAAAGCTGTCTGCATTTTCAGTTTTTTACATTTGAGTTTCTTCTGCTTGGGTCTGTCTGTTCAGTTAGGCTTCAAAATTTCTCTTTAAGAAGCCAGCTTAATATGTAATAGCATAGCTCTGCTCTGTATTTGTTTCAAAGTCTTACTGTAGATTCCAAACTAAAACCCAATTAACATTGGAACCTACGAGATTCCTTGCCAAGATCTCATCTTTGTAACAATTATTCAGCTAGTGTTCAATCCACATTAAAATCAGGCCCAATTTGCATAAAATGTCTAAGCGGTGCACAGCATCTTGCTGCCTGTTAAATCTGCTCTGGTCTCCCCACCAACTATTTTTTGTAATAAATGATGAGTTGAGATGAGTTTACTTGCTTTCAAATCTTACCCTTTCTACTTCTTCTTATTCTTTCTTATTCTTTCTACCTTTATAGCGCTTTCTTCCTTAATTTTCCCATTTGTCCTTCGTTTTATTTGGAAAAAAAGCTCCAGACTTATCTTTCCCCCCATCTGAATACTCAAAGTACAATCCTTTCAGCATATTAAGACTTTCAGTAAAAATTTCTGATTGTGGAGTACATTTCCACTTGCTTAAAAAGAAGCATCGAATAACAAAGTCAGCAAATGCAATATGGGGAGTAAAGAAGTTATGGGACATTGTAAATTGATTTATGTCCTGATTCTGCAGTAATTTACATGTGTTCTGTCTAATTTTGGAAGGGCAATTTTTTTACAAAAACCTGATGGTAAGATAATCTACTTGACTGAAAAGTTACTGGGTACAAGTTTCTCTCTGTTAGTGTTTATGAAAAAAAATGGTACAAGGCAAAGCAGCTTTGCCAAGTAAACAATATTACTTTTCTCTTGGAGTATCTGTGTGCTCCTCATTTGCTCAGGACAGTTCCATCTCTGGTAAAATAGCTGAAATGGTTTGAAGTCATATTTGAGTATTACCCTTTGCCATGAGCTATTTCTCACAATGAAATCCCAGTAACTTCAGATCCTGAAATAAGGATCAGAAGTTGAGGCAATTAAGTTAAAATACACAATTAATTATGAAACTAGCCTATTTCCTGTTCTTTTGATAATAGTGTTTCCTGTGACTGAGATGCTTTCACTTCAGGATGTTTTTACTGCAGTATGGAAAATTATATGCAATAGAAACATATTAGCAGTGATGCTGTAAGTTGGGAATTTTAATAATTTTCAGATTTACTTTTAAATCTCTGATTTGTGTTTAATTAGTGTTTCTTGTCTTTTACTCAGGCCATATGTAGCTTTAAAAGCATAAGCTCTACAAGGGAGACAGTGGCAGGAAAAAGCCCTACTGTTTTTTTAAAGCAAGCAAGGACATCCATTCAACTGAAAATCAATATATGTTTTTTCTTACTACAGAATTGATGTGTGTAATTGGTGTATATGCTGTAAAGTGGTGGCAATTGGAGTTAATATGCTTTAGAATTTGCTGCTAAAGTTCCATGCAGAAAACACCTTTAATTTAGCAACAGAAAAAGTAAGTTTTGCTGTATGAGAAAGAGAATTAAGTAGCTATAATAGCAAAAAAAAAAAAGCAGTACCGAGAAAACAAACACATCGTCAAATCTAAAAATCTAATTTACAGGAGTAACTTCCCAATTTTAAGTCTATATTTAAGTCTCTAGAATATCTTACACAAAGGCACTAAGACCAAACTTTGGCTTCTCCACATCTTTGCAAGCTCCCCTTTTTGTGGTGGTTACTGTTAAGTCACAGTTTCTGAAGCTCTGAGTTCACTGCTGGGGAAACACTCATGTAGCCACCCGGGAAACAGCTGACAGACTGCTTTGGTGTTGGTTTAAGCAGAATGTTAGAGCCTCTGCATAAGCTTGTAGAAAGAGTATTTTCTTTTTTTCCTTGCTACGTTCACATTTCTCTTGCTTACTTGTTGGTTTTTTTCCAAAGAATATTTACATGGTACTAGTGCTTGCAAAACCAGTTCAGACTGGGGGCTGAATTCTGCTTACATGTAAAAACATGTAAGAAAAAAAATCATTCTATGGAACGCTCATGATTTTCAGAATTGCTACTGGGAAATGTTTCTTCTGCTTAGTACCATCCTCCAAAATAAGAAATACAACTTCAGCAACATGTCATAGAGCAAACAAAATCAGGTCCAGAGCTATTGGTCACATCTGTTGTAATAATGACAGACATCCTTGAAGCTTCTTGGGCAAAGTGGATTCCCCAGTGGGAGGTCTGACAGTTCTGTACCAAAGGGGGGGAGTGTGTATACAACATTCCTGATTAGACCATGGCATTTTCAACTGTAACTTGGACTGGAGCAATACCCGTTTGGTTAAGTTTTTATCATCTTCAAAGCCCCATTATTTTTCTCCTAAGGTGTTTCTGGTTTAGTAGTTATTGCTAAGGAAAACAAAAAAGGGACCTGTGGTATATGCAAAAGATTTGTCATAGCAAATGAATCAGAATTTGGAGAAACTATTTTAATTGAGGTTATTTTTGTTTGGTTGAAAAGCAAACTGAGGTAAGAAAAAGTGAGGAGAAGCAGATGTGATTTCTTTGGGAATGGTGATTGCTCAGAGCCAGCTGCTCTCTAGGAGTCTATTCTGAGATGTCAGTGGTGAAAAGATCTACTGTTAAACAGTGATCCTAAGACTGAAAATATATTGATGCCAGGTGAGTGGTGATAGAACAGCAGGATTAAAAGGTGACATCAAGGGTTCCTTGACTTGGAGTTGGGATCCATAATATCATCTGGCTTCAGCATGAAATAATGTGCCATCATTCAGTTATGTGGTTTGTGTTCTGTACATCTCCCAGAGGGTTTGCTTGAACGTCAGTTTAGCTAATCTTGGTTTAGTGCTACTGTGTTTCTTCTGCAGTTTCTGACATTTTTCAGAAGCAGAATTCCAAGTCCTGTGTCTACTCTGATCAGAGACTGATTTCTATTTCACTGATGTAAATTAGGATTTCCTGCAGCAATTCAGCTGTTGTTGTTTTCTGTTTAATTGGGGTTTTTTTGTTCAACCAAACACTGTTTTGTGAAGTGCTTAAAAACCCGATTGATCTTGGTGTTGTGTCTTTAACAATATTTTTTGACATGTCATTGAAGTTTTGCTACATAAGCTGTCCTGATCTATGCAGAAGATAAATGTTTGAAAGTTACTTACTGCTAATTGTGAAGAGAAAGTAAAAGTAATAATAATAAGTTCTTTTACCTGCTCAGTACTTCTTGAATTTTACAAATGTTATTTTACATTCTGAATCTTGGATAGATATGGGATACAACTGATGCTTTGATTTTACATTACCTGCCTGTTGAACTGTGCTTTGTTGTCACAGCAATTATCTTCTATTAAAAATATTCTTGTCTTGCTTGGAACTAACCCAAAACATGTCTTTACTGCTGAACACAGTGATGATGATAGTTTTTTTGTCTGTTTGGGCAGACACGAGAGGCTATTTTCTTGATTTTGGAAGTCTTCTTGTGTTTTGCTAGCTGTTTCAGGACTTCAAACTAGTGCTATACAAGTCCACAGTAAAGAAAGTGATATTTAAACCTTGCAAGTGAAGGTAGCAGTGGTTGCCAACACCTTATTTTATTCCTCATGTGTCAGGGGTTGAACACGTTTACTGTCAGCTGAGATTGTCTCCTGAGGAGAGGATTCATACTGGCTGCATGGGTGAGCTAAATGCAAAGGGAAATGATTTTATGTAAAAATAAGGCTGTAATTTTCAGACAATAGAGTTCCTCTCTCTCTCTACATGATAAGAATCTAAGCATGGATATCATGCTGTCTTGAAGGAACTGATGATTGTAGGCATAAGAAACTACACGAAAGAGATGGGAAAGAGAAATAAAAGAAAATAGAAATAAATTAAAGCATAGCCACAACAAAGGAAAGTGAAATATCCATCATGTTCAAGTACTATGAATATTTATAAGATAAAAGAAATACTGCTATTCAAGAAAATGTGGCAAGTAAAAGCAGGGACAAAAGTTGGACTATGATATTATTTGTGTCAATCTGTTGGATAGGGCTTTCAGGTTCATCCTCCAAAAGTGGCATATATAAATTTTTTCTGTCTAGATGAAGAGATTACATATCACAGGTTTGTGTGTGTGTATATTTCCAAGGGGAAGATAATCCCAAGGGTTAATGGCCTTAAACTGAAGGAGAGTAAATTTAGATTAGAGATTACAAAGGGATTCTTCCCTGTAAGGGTGGGGAGGCCCTGGCACAGGTTGCCCAGAGAAGCTGTGGCTGCCCCTGGATCCCTGGAAGTGTCCAAGGCCAGGTTGGACGGGGCTTGGAGCAACCTGGGTTAGTGGAAGGTGTCCCTGCCCATGGCAGGGGGTGGAATGAGATTATCTTTAAGGTCTCTTCCAACCCAAACCATTCTGGGATTCTGATAATATAGAAAATGTGGCTGCCAGAAGTGATCTTTTAACTGAGATCTGTATACCTGTGCATTACCAAATGTGATTTCAGGTGGTGTAACATCATTGTTTTTAAACAGATTTTAGAATGTCTTTTGGGCTCTGCAGAGTTAATTGAAAAATTATCAAAAAGATTCTCTAACAAGCTTAAACAGACCAGGTCCATGCTCCTGTTTATACTGCTTGATTGCAGAGCAGCTCTGATAAGGTTTCTGTACAGGACTGTCTGACTGGATAACCATCTTGCTAAAGTCAATCAAATTGTGAGTTCTCCCAAAAAAAACCCACATCAGCAGAGGAGTTGACAAAGTTATCACAGCATTTACAGTGTCTGTAGAAATTACTAAAGTGGGAATTAAAATTTCTGGGAGTCTCAGTATTCTGTGAGTCGTGTAATATTCTTGTGAGATGATTTCTGGTGAGAGGCATTATGCTAGGTAGAACAGAAAATACCTTTGAATTGTCCCACAAATAAAGAAAGATGGATTCTCTGTCAGAGTTATGGATGAAGTAGGCTGTGGGGGAGCCAGAGGGTTGGATGGCATCAGAGGAAAGGACTGGCAGGCAGAAAATAAAGTCATGGCCTGCTGGGAGCACTCACCCTTGCTGGCTGAGAGCAGCTGGGGTTCTGTGTGATGTTAGTGATTTAATAACCTGGAACAACCATCAGTGAAGTACAAGAAGATGTAAGTCCCGTCTGCGAGCAGAACATCTTGGCATGAACCAGTAGGTATTTGGTAGTTGGCAGTGGCATCCTGACAGAATGAGACAAGGAACTTCCTTATTCATTGGCATGTTAGTTATCTCCTGAAATAATAAAAACCGCTTCTCCATTAGAAACTCTCCCTCATTTTTTATGTAGCTCATAGTCAAGAATACTCTAAATATTTGCTTCCAGAGCAGGGCGAGTGGTCCAACAGCACATGCTGTGTGAATTCCAGGTGTCCTGCTGTGAGGTGGTGAGGAGGAGAAGGGCTGCCTTATGCTGGCTTTTCCAAGGTGTCACTAAAAGCCTGAACAGGAGTTTTATCTTTAATAATGTGGGTAGTTTTCTTGAGTTCATAAATACAAAGATGAAAGGTCAGTTATGGAATAAATCCCTGCTGATCCAGGAAAAGTAACCTTTAATTTTATTGTTATGTTCACACTTTCTCAAATCACCTGTCTAAATACCATGAATTTTTGAATCTCATTGTAAATTATTCCTCATGGAGAACCTGAGTAAAAATCTCAATTACAAAGCCAAATACTGCTTCTCCATGATGGAGTAAACCACTCTAAACCATCTGTGAAAAATAAACATTTTGGTGAAGGACACACTGTATTTTCCTGAGTGCGATTATTCTTTTTTAAGTCACTGAGACCAGACTTTAAATGAGCCCAGAGACACTTCATTCCCCCAGAAATAGTTTGGTTTCATTAATATGAGAAGTAACAAACCTAGTTGGACTTTGATGGAAGTTACAGTATTCGAAATTAGAAAAAGTACTTTCACTTTTAACACAAACTGTTTCTCAATGTTTAGGAGAGAAATATGGAATCTACCAGACCTCTGTCTCAAAAGTCAGTCTTTAGAGAAGAAATGTACTTTAAATACTGAAAGAACCCCTGGTCTCGTTCTAATTATTACATAAATTGAAACATTTCCTGTCTTGCCTACCCAACTGAGAAGCCAGCAGCAGTTAATAAACTATATGTAGATGTAAATTAGTAATATAATTCAAATTAAATTGTATTTCTTTCATTTTTAATAGGCAATGTCATTTTATGAAATAATCACCTTTTGTAGTTTTATGAATTGGAGACATGTCAGATTGAACATGCTGTAAAGTAATATTGAAACTAAGTATTCTCATTAAATATAGCAGTGGGGAGGTGGCCCAGAGTCTGAGGCACTTTGTAAGGTAATATCTAAGTTAACTCTTAGAAAAAGAAGTAAAGCACAAGTCTGTTTCTTCACACTTTTCAATATTTTATGAAAACTTAATGTGGGAGCATGTATTTTGGATATATAAGAAATGTTCCTGAAGACTGCAGTAGCAATTAAGTTGAAATACACAGTTCCTTTCCAGTATTTCAGACAAATAAACAAAATTATTGTTCCACGGAACTAGAGCTGGATGAATGCAAGATAAAATTTGTGTCAGTTGTATTATGCATTTATTCCATTATTTAGGGAGTCATTGGAGTAGTGTGAAGTATACAATAGAATACATTATGGGATGACATCAGTACACAGTGATGTTTGGCTACTGCTATACTTCTGTGAGAGTGTGCTCCAAGTTGTCCTTTTTGCTCCAGTTGGATTCTCTTGATGTAATATCAGAAATCCAAGGTTGATACTACTGGTTCTCATGCAGCTGCTCCAGGGAATGAGCAGGGGCAATCCTGCCCTCCCTTTTCTGCCCCCTCCACAGCTCTGTTTGGGTTTCATATGGTTTATGTCTGGTTCCCAAAGGCTTTCAGCAGCACCAGCCTGCCTTGGTTGTATCAGGAAAACCTCGCCAAGGCGTGGTGTCATTTTGGTGCCCAGCAGGTGTCTTACCTTAGTGTTAGCTGTGACACAGGCCTGAATCCAGGGAAGTTGAAGGAGTAATAAATTACTTTGGGGTTTTCAAGAGAATACTCTCCTTCTATTGGAAGCTGTCTCTTACCCTTGGCAGGGGGGTTGGAACCAGATGATTTCTGAGATCCCTTTCAACCCAAACCGTCTTGTGATTCTGTGATTCTTCTGTGTCCTGTCTCCTGTCCCCAGCTGTAGCTGTCCCAAACATGTTGTCTTACAGTCACTACACACTTAGTCATGGTCCAGCCTTGTTAAAACAAGATTCAGTTTTGCAATTCCCTTGTCTCGGTGGCAGGGGGGCTGCGTGTAATAGAACTCTGCACGTACACATTATGTCCCTGGAGTGATTCCTCTCTGGGTCCTACTCCTTCCAGCCCATCCCACACAGGTGGCTGCAATAGTTCAGTGTTAAATGTAGATTCATGAAAAGGCAGAATACCAGAGTTTCGTTGGTAATGTCTTGAGGGTTGTGGGCTCTGTGTATTCCAAATCAATGCTCCAATGCTCCTCATATAATCTTAAAAAATGCTATTGTCGGATTGTTCTTCAGATATTTCTTTTTTAAAACCACACAGCTCCAGCTAGGAAACTACAACAGGATGTCCAGGTGAGACAGGCCGTTGTGTGGGACACATCCATCCATCCATCCATCCACCCATTCAATCCAAGGGTGCATCCACAATAGCAGAGACTGAGTGATTACAGAAGACATGGTTTTTCCATGAGCAAACACAGAATAATCGTTACAGGCAACAGATTAATTGCAGAACTTACTGCAGGTTTTTCTATTTGTCTTGTTTTGTGCCTAGACCACTATTTAGACAGAGAGTAGGTGGGGCAGCTACAATTCAGTTTGAGATGGATTTTCCAGCCCTGAAATCATGACTGCCTTTAGTGAGAGGGAGCAAGTGTCACTTCAGGATATTAGGGCATTTGAGTCCTGTTTCTGTGGATTTAGTTGCTGTTCCTTGTTCTGCTCTTGAGTGTGGGAGGGCTGTTGATGTGCTCTGCAGCACTGCAACCAAACATCCTGTTTTCAAAGTTTTAACTTTCAAGTTTCATTTGAAAAAGTTCTTGGAATCTCTAATTATCTTGTCCATTTTTTCCTTCTTTTCCTTTGTAGGATGAGGGAGAGGACAGCATTATAATTGGAGATTAAGGACAGTGAGGCTGGCTTTGTTTGAAACAGAAGAGTTTAAACTGCTTCTGTCATAGACACAAACATAAAGTCTAAGATCTGTGTCACAGTGTAGCTGCTTAATGTACCTGATTAATACACCTACTGAAGCAACACCTTATTTTCAAGTCTTCTTTTTGCTGTGGCACCTGAGTTCCCCTTGTGTGTTGAAGGAACCCAAACCCTTTTGTTTTCAAGTTTAATCAACGGCATTCAGTTTCTTGGCGTTTTTTTCCCTTGTCAGCAGACTTGCCAAGATCACTTTTAAAGTGTTAAATCATAGGGGTAATCTTAGAATTGGAGATCCAGAGCTGTGATGCACAATATATTGTAACATATGAAATAACGTAACGAATGCAAGTAGAAGCATGAATTCCTATTTCTTGTTTTAAATACGTCATTAACCTGTATTCCTCTCTTCTTTCTGCCTTCTTTTTCCTTCACTTCTTCAGCCAAGTGAATTAAGTGGGAGAGAATCTACAAATATTTTATTGATGATAAATGTTTAGCTCCTTATTTAGCTTCTAAAATTATTGTTGTTAACCTTCAGTATTGAATACTCATACCACAGCTATGGAATTTTTGATTTTTGAGCCTTTCAATTACCTTCTTGAATTCAAGAGAGTGCTAAAGTGAATATCCTTTACACAGAACTTCCTGATGTCTCTTCTCTTAAAATAGTCAAAACACGGTTTTTTAGAGGGATAGGTCACTCTGTGGTGGCAGCTGTGCTTGCCTTAACTTGGCTCAGTGAATAAGTCTGTACTAGCTCTTGTACCCCTGTGTTCTCCAGTTGAATTGCTCATTTTGAACAAATAAATTGCCTATTTTAAAATAAGGTCATGGCATAGAACTTAGTGACTTACACCGAGGAGTAGTTGGTTCCACACGGGAGATTCTGTAAAACTAAGCTGCCATGCTTAAATTATTTTCAACCTTGCACACTATACAGAATTATTTTCCTCAAGAATTTGCATTTTTAAACCTTTGTTTTAACCAGGTATACTTCCTGAAAGTATTATAAAGCCTTCTAGATGGCTTTGAAGCTTCTTTGATTTTGTAATCTCCAGAGTGCTTTCCGTATCTGTATTAGGAGAGATGGTTTTCCAGAATTAATATGGGTTGTATTGAGCTTTGGTGGTAGAAAAGCCCTCTCTCAGAACGGGTGTTTTAGTGCAAAGGTAACCTTGGTCTAAGAAACAATCCTCCTTTGGATTGTGGAGAAGCAGAATATGCAGTAAATTGCAGTGGTACTTACCTCTTTGCAAAAAATTCATGTTGTAAAGACTTACACCATCATCAGACTGAAATACAGTTGGAGCAGGGGAAACATATTCAGAATTTAGTTAAAACCAAAAAAACCACCCCATTTTATGAGTTATTCTTACAAATATGAATTGATAATCTCTAGTTCCCTCATGTTTAATGATCAGAAATAGATGTTTTGTGGACGTAATGTCCCATCCCATGCTCTCTATTCCAACAGCTACAATATATTGGATTTAGAAGCGCCATCATCTATAGGTTACGAATTCAGATGTAAATGTCTACATTGTAAGCTCCTAATGTCAGGAGAGATTAATCTCTAGGCCTGAACAGGGCCTGTCCTTTGCCCTGCAGGTCTGTGCTGAGGCTCTGCTGGTGGAACCAGCGCTGCCATGGCCGATGGGGCACCTGCTACAACAGCCGTGGCACAAAGTGCTGCTCTTCTCACTAGCTGTGCTGAGCTGATTTTGTTGCATGCCATGGTTTTTGTTTACCCTTAGGGAGTAAGAGATAGGCATTTAGTTTGTCCAGCTGGATGATTATTTCTTGATATGCAAATATTTGCATTTGGTACCTTAAAGCGTAATTTTTAGCAGAGCCATAAGGACTAGACCTATAGTATGACGTGATAATTTTATACAATTGTTTCAATAGCTCAAGAAAAACAGAAATTAATGCTTCCTTTCGTGCATTTTCAAGCCTCTCATTAATTAAAAAAACTAATTACTTTTTCCATTACAGTAATGTTGATATTTTTGAATCAAAGGGCATTGCATTTAACACAATTGTAATTATGTGAATCAAGACCAGAGAGGTTAAAGATTAGCTTCACATGTTTGCTAGGGCTTCTGTTGCATTTAAAATTTCTGTTTATTTGGAAAATTTTTTCCATGAAAGCAGTATGTTTTAACATTATGACTTTTCTTAGTTCTGTCATCTTAGACCTTGCCAAGCTCTTACTCAGCTTGGAGCAATCATTTTTTGAGAATCAGTCACTGCTTGGGATGAGTGGACATCAATATCCACAGGTACTATTATGAAATCGGGGTCTCAGTCCCTGCTTTTTTTCCTGGTTGCAGCTGAGCTGACTGACAAGTCTGGAGCTCCATTGTTGTTAATTATTTTAGTCAGGGGAAGACAGCCTCATTTCTCTTTCCCCAGTATTCTGCAGGGGTGTTTTTCTCGTGAGGAAAATAATAAAGGCTAATATTTCACAGCCTGTAATTAAGTAGAGGGGAGTAGATGAAATCTTGCCTGTCTCTTGTCAGGATAAACCAGGGGAAAGAGGACAGTGTTTGAAGGGGCTCCCTCCTTTTAAAAGTGACAAGATTCTGGAAGGAGAATGACTCCCAAGCCAGGAACACAGGTAGGACTGTCTGACTGTGTCCATAGTGGAATGTGATAGGGTGCCACAGGATTACATCTGTTTTGGCGAGGTTACTTAGGGCTACCACTGCTGTGGGCCCTTGAACTGAATTGACAGCAGCAGGAGGTGAAGCACACCTCATTTAAGTTCCTCCAAAATAAGCCCAGTTCATGAGTTCTGAGACTTCTCCTTGGGTGACCTGAGTGTGGTGAGTGGGGCACTGTGGGGATCCCCCTCAACCCACAATCCTGTGTTAACTAAAACAGTAATACAGATGCATGATATCTATCTATCTATCTATCTATCTGTCTATCTATCTGTCTATCTGTTTATCTGTCCATCCATCCATCCATCCAGACAAGGGAGAAGTTTTGAAACTCTCAGTTGCTAGCAAAAATTTTGTGGCAGAAAGATTGCTTCTGAACTGCTTCCAAGGTTTCTTTTAAAGGTTTCTGCATTTAAGCAGCTGTGCTTTTAGCTGAGCTGGATGGAAGCAAGTCAACTGGTCTAGTGGGAAAAGCAGTGCAGAACTGCAGCCTGGAACACTGAGCAAGGCAAAACCTGTGTCAAGTGAGATCACAGGAGTGACAGCTTTATTGCTGCCAGGTTTTAGTGTACAACAGACCTGAAAAACTGGACAAAAGAGAGATAAGGACAGACAAGTGTATCAGTTGTAGACTCTAAAAGTCGATAGCTAACGAGGGTGTGCTGTATGCTTAATCAGAGCTTAAACTCTGTCTTGAACTGAAGCCTAGCAAAGACATGGTTAGTGTCTAGTGAGTGCTGATTTCATGGAGTTGCCCTTTGCTCTTATCCTTTGAGTGTTTTTGTGGAGATGGAGTGTGTAAAGTGAAAGGCATTGCTGCTTCCTATTTTCCTGCCTTTCTGTGAACACAAGTACTGTAACGTAGGAATGACACCAGCCTGCATTCTCATTGGGATGGGAAAACAGGCTGGAAAAGGCCCTTTTTGTCTTCTGGCCCACAGCTAGTTAATCCTAGAAGTGGTATTTCTTACTATTAAGTTACAACTTGTTTGGCATGAGAAGAATATGTTAGTGTTGTAGCACTAAGCGACAAAGCATTTGCTGTGTGAATTTGGGTGTGGGACCCATCCAGGTGTCATAACACTTGCCTGGTGCCTTGTTTACAAGCTGTGTGTGCTTCACTCAACATGGTATGAATGTAGATTAATTAGAAGAAGAAATAGAGTCAACCTGTACATTAATTGACTTTTCTAAAAATTAACTGACATATTTTCTGTTTGTTCTTCCCTGGACTGGCACGCTGCTTTAGGACTCCATTAAGTGTAAGCTTGTCTGTGACAAAGAATGACAGTCTTTCCTGGCTGAGGGACAGGACTGGAGATTCAGAAATCATAGCCCTTCTTGACCACAGAGTCCTACCTGGTTTCTGTCAGGATCCATTCTGTTTCACTCAACAGCAATGGATATTACTTAACCACAGCAGTCTTAAAAGTTGGCTCCCTGACCTCAACTACCCATCTGGGTCCTCTTTATAGTCGACAGGGAGAGATTGGTACATGCAGAGAGTGATGAATCATGCTCGAAGAGAGAATTGTGGTTGATTGTGGAGGTCTCTGCAGCTACCTTAGACCAGACAACTTTTAAATCATTCCAGTTAGGAGAGATGAATGTTGCCCATAGTCTTTCTGTGGACTTCTAAGTGGCTCGGAGCAGGTATATGCACTCTTCTCTCTGTATTTTCCTTACATGGGAAGATGAAGTTCTTTTTCTCACATAGATTTACTGAGAGTAAACTAAAAAAAACAAACACAAATTGTTCAGATAGGTTTGTTTTGGTTTATAAAACAAATAGTAAATCAGAAAACGTGGGAAACAGCCAGCCTTGTTGGTGTACTGATTGCTTGTTGAAGTGCTATAATGTATGTGAGAGCACAAGAAAGTAAGAAAACAAACCTGGTTAAGGCTAATAAATACATGGGCTCGTAACAGAACCTACCAGGTGCCTTTTGTACACAGCATGCTTGAGACAGACATGCACCTCAGAATGTCTATGCAAACTTTGTTTTTCTTTTTTTGCTCAGTTCAGGATCAGTTTTCAGCACCAGGCTAAGTTCCCCTGAGCTTGCATTTGAAACTATAATAATTTCACTCACGTGCCCTGTTTCGGGTGCAAAATGGATTAAAGTCTCTGCAGAGCTTAGGCACAAGAACAGCAGCTCTGCAAGGGAATCTGCAGAGGATCCAAAAGAAGTTTCTCAGCTCAGTGGTTAACTGTTACTTACTTTGTGATCATGTCTCACAAATTCATCCTCATTAAATAAAGCCTATTTCTTGCTCCTGGCTTTCCCAACTTCTCCTCAAGTCATTCATTCCATTATAAAGAACAAATGCTATCCAACTGTCAGTTCTGAAAATAGTAGTTTAATTAGAAAGACCATGATGAAACTTCTCCTTAAACTGCTTAGCAATGGTTGTATTCCATAAAACACCAAATTTAAGGGGTTTTTCATCGAGTTTTGAAGAACTTGGTCCTGTTTCTCACTCTTGTCCTGTTGGTCATATGCAGTACTGGCTTAGCTCAGAAAAGAATGCTTATGGTTTTTAATGGTATTTTAGACAAAATGAGGGAATTTAATTAGATTAATGTCCCAGTGATACTTGTTTGATGGAACATACCAAAATACAGATGCCCAGAAACTTGCTGGCCCTAACTGAACGAGAAGGAACAGCTTTATCAAAGCACATATTAGACTGTAGTGCACAGAGAAAATACTGCTGTTAAATACTTCTAGGTGGATAGATAAGACATAAATACTCCATTTTTTGTCTGCAAATCTGTAGTTGTATTTACATCAAATCCATACTCAGTAAAGATCAAAATAGGAATGATGGTGAGAGAAAGAATTATTTTTGCTTAGTAGCAATGGGGGAGTAGGGTAAAATAGATTGATTTGATCTTGCAATTGCTACCCTGATATTTTCCGGGGGGAAAGAAGGGTGTTGGATATCCAAAGGGGTTTTTTTAATGGAATTGGAAGTCGTGATTTTGCAATGGAGAAAATGGGAGCATGAAACAGATTGGACCATAAGGCACCGCTCAGAGAAAACTCAGAGAAAACAGGGAGTTTGAAAGCTCTTGTGGATTTCTTCATCTTTTTTTTTCCAAGTGAGATAGGAAATAAAGTAGATAGATTATTAGCTTACAGGCTGATAATAAAACAGCCAAAGCAGATGGTAAGGAAGATAAAGGAAAAGAGAAGGTTTATGCATAGCTCATTAACCACAGTTTGTACTTTGTTTGCAGATTTTTATGAGAAACTCTGCAACAAATAAAAGTCCAAGTTAAAAAATTAGACAAAATTAAAGGAGGCTAAAATCAGCCCAATTAAGGCAAATATATAATACACAGTTGACTCAGAAAACCTAATTTTTTACAGTAAAAGTAAATGTTTATCAGTTTCTTGCAAGCCTTAAAGGTAGTTAAAAAATTGCAGTTGCTTGCTCTTTGATACATAAAATAAAATCCAGTGATGCTTTTAGAAAGTTTTCATGACAAAACTAAATGTGTAAACTTCAGAGAAAGTGATTTTATTTTACAGAATGTATTTGTCTCATTCTCATTCATTCTTACATCAGCATGATTTCCTAAAGCTCACAAACACTGGGACATATGTTCCCAGGTATCAGCCTGGGACTGTTTGGGACATAGAGAGGAAGGGATGCTGGAGCAGGTCCTTGTTGTGTCTCCAGGGTTCTTCTGGACTGGGAAAAGTGGAATATTTCTTGTGAGTCAGTAGTTGATAGGAGGTGGTGCTTTGCATCAGGGTTTGGTTCTGGAGGAATTCTGCAGTTATCCTTACTCTACACAGTTGCTTTTTCTTGGATTCAGTGATGCTGTCTCAATGGAGACTGGAAGCTGGTGAATGTTGTCCTGATTTTCAAGAAGGGTAAGATACAGGACCCTGGAAACTCCAGGCCAGTCAGTGTTACTTCAGTGCCTGGTAAAGTTATGGAGAGGATTATTCTGGAAATATTGAAAAAAACCTGAAAGCCAGCACTGTCATCGGTCACAACCAGCAGGGCTTCAGGAGAGGAAAGTTCTGCTTATCCAGCCTGATTTCCTTCTATGACAAGGTGACCCCCCTGGTTGATCAAGGTGTGTACAGACAGGTCCGTGAGTCGTTGGCCTGTGGCTGGCCCTTGGCAGCCAAGGCGTGGGAACACACTGTGGGAACGGGAACTTTGCAAAACATGGAATCCCCAAACCCTAGAACACAAGGGAAGCCAGTTGATGTGATCTTTCTGGATCTCAGTGAAGCTTTCAATCCTGTCTCCCCCAGGATCCTTCTGGACAAACTGTCCATCCCACAGCTGGATAAACACATCCTGTGCTGGGTGAAATGTTGGCTCTCGGGTTGAGCACAGAGGGTGACAGTGACTGGGGTGACATCAGGCTGTGACCTGTCCCTAGTGGGGCTCCACAGGGCTCCATCTGGGCCCTGTGCTCTCCAACATCTCCATCACTGACTTGGACACAGGACTGGAAGGGAAACTGAGCAAGTTTGCAGATGATCCCAAACTGGGAGGAGCTGTTGAGTCCCTGGAAGGCAGGGAGGCCCTGCAGAGAGACCTTGACAGGTCCGAGGGCTGGGAATCACCAACCATAGGAAGTTCAACAAGGGGAAGTGCTGGATTCTGCCCCTGGGATGGGGCAACCCTGGATGGACAGACAGACTGGGAATGAGATGCTGGAAAGCAGTGCTGGGAAAGGGCCCTGGGGGTGCTGGTGGGTGGGCAGTTGGCCCTGAGTCGGCAGTGCCCTGGCAGCCAGGAGGGACATGCCTGTCCTGGGGGCATCAGGGAGGGAATTGTCCTGCTCTGCTCTGCCCTGGGCCACCCTCACCTTGAGTTCTAGGGGCAGTTTGGGGCACCACGAGATAAAAAAGACATTAAGTCACTAGAGAGTATTGAAAGGAAGGCCATGATGATCCTGAAGGTCCTTGAGGGGAAGCCGTGTGAGGAGTGGCTGAGGGCACTTTGTGTTCAGCTGGAGAAGACTGAGGGGAGACCTCACTGCAGTTAAAATTTCCTCAGGGAGGGCAGAGGAGGGGCAGGGACTGAGCTCTGCTCTGTGGAGACCAGGGACAGGACCCCAGGGAATGACTGGAGCTGTGTCAGGGGAGGTTTAGGCTGGATATTAGAAAGAGGTTCTTCCCTCAGAGGGTGGTTGCACACTGACCAGGCTCCCCAGGGCAGTGGGCACCTGCCCTGGCTCAGAAACCCCCCGTGCCCTGGGCTGATCCCCCAGTGTGGGCAGCAGGGCAGGGGGGGATTCTGCCCCTCAGGGGAGACCCCCCTGCAGAGCTGCTCCAGCCCTGGGAACAGCACAGCAAGGACATGGAGCTGCTGGAGCCAGTCCAGAGTAGGCCCCAAGAGGATCCGAGGGCTGGAGCAGCTCTGCTGGGAGGAAAGGCTGGGAGAGTTGGGATTGTTCAGCCTGGAGAAGAGAAGCTTTGGAGTGACTGAATTGTGGCCTTCCAGGGCCTGAAGGGAGCCTGCAAGAAACGTGGAGAGAGATTCTTTCCAAGGGCCTGGAGTGGCAGGACAAGGGGGAATGGCTTCCCACTGCCAGAGGGTAGGGTTAGATGGGATACTGGGGAGAAATTCTTGGTTGTGAGCGTGGTGAGGCCCTGGCACAGGTTGCCGTGAGAAGCTGTGGCTACCCCTGGATCCCTGGAAGTGTCCAAGGCCAGGCTGGACGGGACTTGGAACAACCTGGGCTAGTGGAAGGTGTCCCTGCCCATGGCAGTGGGTGGAATGGAGTGATCTTTAAGGTCCCTTCCAACCCAACCATTCTTTGATTCTATGATTTTGTAGGGATGTACAAAATAGGATAAAAGCCCTAGACTCTTCCCCGAGGAGAGGTGTTTCATTGTGTATTATCTTTGCTCAGCATAAATTTATCAAAAATTCCCTTCTAAGGCAAGAATTCTCATTTCTTTTCCAGAAGACTCCGTCCAGGCTTCCCTGTTACAACAAACATGTCGCATTGTATGATGTATTTTTCTTTGGATTCTGTTTATCAGTTGCATCATGTAGGAGTTACTTCATAGAAGTTTCTGCAGCCATTGTTATACTCTGATTTCCATCTAAAGGCCAAATCAAACACTGTAGGATTTTCTCTACAGTTGGGGGATTGACATGCAGTTCACTATAAAGCTGTGCAAACACCTGCTTTGGCAGCTCATCTGCTACATAGAGAAGCCTGAAGGGAAGTTAACTGCACTGTGCTGAGGCTGGCAGCTTTCCAGAGGCAGGTGGTGGATATTAATTAACCCAAATGAGAGGTGAAGTGTGCTGGTAGGAACTTATCACAGGCTGGGAGCTGCTGCCTTTCAGAAAGATGAGCTGTTGCTTGTGAGGTAATTGGTGATACCTGTGTTGGCTTGGAGCCCAGGGCCAAACTCTCCCTGCCTTCCTGGGATGCTGTGTTTCCCCCCCAGCCCTGCATGGGCTCCACAGTGGTCTGCCCTGGCTCTACAGTGTGCATTTCCAAATCTGCCCTTGAGCTCGTCCTACAACCTGTGTCACACAGAATCAGGGTCATGATGGTTGGAAGAGACCTTCAAGGTCACCCCAGCGCTTCCATAATCACCCCTAAACTGTGTCCCAGGTGCCACATCCAGATGTCTCTTAATCACTTCCAGAGACAGTGACTCATTCCTCAGCAACTTATTCCAATGCCTGACCATTTATTCAGGGAATTTTTTTTTTAATACCTAATCTGAACCTCCCCTGGTACAACTTAAGGCCATTTCCTCTCATCCTCTCGGTTGAGGCATGGCAGAAGAGACCAACCCCAGTGCAATGGATAAAAGGAACACCCTGAAGTGACACTGCTGTGTTTTGGACCTAGCTTTATTTATCCTCTCCCAGGTAAAATTATTCACTGTGTGTGAGCTCAGTGAGCTTATAGTTTGAGCATGACCAAACCTATATTTTACTCAATGCCTCACAAAGACCTTTACCCCTTAAATTGCCCTGTGTAATGATACCTGATATGTCTGTTATGGAGTAGGAATCTTCCTGCTCTATTCAAATGGGTAGAAAACTTTTGTATCTCAATTTAAGACAGAGTTCTACTTTTTTCTTGTCTGGTTAGTGTTTTACTTGGAGGTCCCTCCATGCAAAATGAAGCTATCCAGTTTAGTCTTAATTTAGAAGAAAATACGGGGACAGAATGAGCAACAATATGCACATTATGAGGAGGAGGGTTAATTTATGTGTCTGCAAAGAATAAGAAGGTGATGGGTATACCAGTGGCTTGCATTTCCAGTGCCTCTAATTGCTCACAGAGTCCCAAGTAAGGGGTTACAAAGATTAATTTGAATGAAGTGCTTGATTGAAATTGGAAAAAAAAGATATTATGGTGAAATAAGAATGTGTAGGAATTAGTGTCCGAATTGGTTGGTTTGAAGCTCTCAAACTCATTAGTAATGTCACGAAAGTATTCTAAAAATTATGTGACTACCATGCAGAACACTGGAAGTAATAACCAAAATTTTCAACAAACCCAAAAGCCAGGAACTTTTGTAGAGTGAATTAAACAGCCAAATTATTCAGTACTATTTTTCTTTCTGTAGATGAAGGCAAAGTTATAATCCTCTTTGTTATTTTCCTGTTGATAGCATCCTCCATAGTTGTGATGAACTGAAATGTTGATAATATCTTAAACGTTGTCAAAATCACAGAAAGACTTTTTGTCAAGCTACAAGGAAGCAACTGCCTGTCTGGGACCACCGAAGCCTGACTGGAATTTGGACTGTGACTGGGGACTTGAGATAAGGCTGTTGTCTAATCATCTCACGTCTGAGGAGAAGTAAACAAGGCTCAGGAAAGAAGAATTTATGTGTGTTAAGAATCAGCCCTGGCTGGGCTCAGGGGGTAGTGGAGGAGAAAGCTTTTGGGTGTGTGATGGTGAAATCTCTCCACATCAAACCAAAGGAGTAACACCCTGGCCCCCAGGAAGACCACGTACACACAGGACATTCACGTGAGAGGCAGCTGAGAAGGGTCATAAACCACCAAAGACCTCCAAAGCGCCCTCAGACTCATTCCTGAGGCCTTCCACTACCAGAGCACTGCACATGATCCAACTGACCCAACAAATCCAGAGTCTGTTAAAAGAGACTGCAAAGCTTCCCTCCTCCACTCCATGGGAGGTGCCTGGGCATCTCCTGAATGTATATTAATCCATTGGACTCTATGTTTTTTAGGAAACCCTCACCACCAAGAAGACCAGAAGAACCTGACCGACGGGATGCAGCCAGGTGACATGGAGCGGTGATACTTTTTCTATTTTAATCTCTCTCGTCACTCTCTTTCTTCTACTCCCTTTCCCCCCACCTCCTTTTTCCTGTTTCTTTCCTTCTCTCTCTGTCTCACATTTACCATTAAACAAAACCCATACTATTGACTTTGGCATCTGATCTCGTTTGTACCTTAATTTGGGTGGAGGCATTTCTAATAATTTTAATAACTGGATCATAACTGGATCATAACTTGATGACCCCCAATGTTTGCAGCTTTATCTTGCTTTGTGTTTTTATCTTGCAGTGTTTTCTTGCTTTATCTGTGGTTTTGTTAAAGTTCAAGGCTAAGTGGTGTGGAAGCTGTAATTTCCCAGGAAGAAATGGTCATTCAGCCTGAGTTATTATTGGGCAGGAGTGCCTAAGTTCCCAGCTTTCTGTGGTAAGGAACATCACAGGAGCACTGAAATGTGGTGGTGCAGATGAAGGCGTCTTTCAGCTGTCACCCAATAAACCTTTTCATATTTACCATCAAAAACACAGGTTATTTAATACCACAAGTATTTACTGTTGGCATTTTTAGCTGCTCTTGTTTCTTAAGAGCAGATAAGTGTAAAAGATCTGCAGTGTTTTGCATGAGAGGCTTACTGATATAAAAATATCAAATATTGATATAATCTTGGATAAGATTAGTGAGGACTGATGATTCCCTCTAGTGCTCTCTTAATTTTGCAGGAGAGAAAATATAATTTATTCTTAATGAAACTTGTCAAAAGTCCACAAGATGGTTGTTTAATCAAGACAACACAAAATCACATTCAGAATTACCTTTGATTATAAGAGGTATCGTTGTCCTCCAATAATGTTGTATTTTTTCCTCAAAACCACTTTTAAATTTTGACTACCTACAGGATTTGTATCACATAGCTTAAATTCAGTAGCATACACAACGTCAGATCACTAGACCATTGCTGTAACAGTGTATTTCTTAAACCAGTGCCTCATTCCACAGTGATTAAAATAAAACTAGCCTTTCTAGGCTGCTATAATGGTTTCTTTGTTCTTCATCACACCTCTAAATATCTTCCCATTTGTAATTGCCAGAAGGTTTAGGTTCTGTGAAGAGTCATTCTCTCTCTCTTTTTATTTCCTTCTTTTTTTCCTGAGGATATATTAAGCCTCCAGCTCTTGAAGTTGGCTTCAATTTACACTTCGGTTACTGAACCCGTGTTTGATAAATCATTGTCCACAGATGTTGTCTGCATTAATTGCTTAATTTTCCAACTAATGGATCAAAACTTGAGCAGATGTATATTTTCTAACCAAGGCAGGGAAGAGAAAAAGTAGGCATAGGATAACTGAAGTCAGCTCGTGGCAGGATTGAGAGCACTCACCTTTCCTTTCTAATGAGTCTCTGCAGTTCACTGTGGGGTGAGGCATTGAGAGGGGTTTAGAAAGGCAAAATGTGAGCAGCAAAAGCTGGGGGCTAGGAAATGGTCAAGCAGAAGATGCTCAGTTCTAGAACAGGTTGAAAATTAACCTAATTGGAACTGGTGCACAAACAGACCTGTGCAGAATGGGGCAGGTACCTCCCACCTGCAGGAGCACAGGTCCTGTGTCTGCAGCTCAAGGGGAGGAGACTGTGCTTGAGGGGTGTGGCAAGACATAGGGAAGCCCTGCTTTGCTAAAAGCAGCAGGACCCCAAGGCAAGATGTGAGCTGCAGACACAGGCATTAGCTGCTGGGGCTGTTTTGGCAGTGGATTCCTTGCAATGAGGTAACAGGACCAACTTCCTCCTCACTTTTTCTTCCTCTTGGTCTTTATCCACTGAAGGAGGGCAAACATCCAGCAGTGGCTCAGATCTACTGGAATTCAGGCAAGAGCGCAGTCTGCTGGCTGGGACCTCAGGACATGATTTTCCTCTGAAGTGTAAATATGAAAATGCCAACAGGGGTTAAGTTTTGGCAAAAAAATCCAGTGTTTTCAAAGCTATCAGAGGGAGCCCTGGACTTGAAATCCGAAATAAGAACTTACCACATCCACTGGAAAAAAAAAAACAACTGGGGCGGGGGATTTCTAAATAGGATGGTTTGTTCCTGGTGGAAGCCCCAGGATGCATTCAAAGTAACTTCAGGGGCTTAAACCTAGTTTAACCTCTGACCAGTCATCCTGTAAACCTAGTCTGTAGTCTCTTTCCCTTAGACAGCCTGTGCTCTTCATTCTGGCTCTTAAATTGCATGCCTAAAGTCAAAACACCTTGAACCCTTGGTGAGCACAGCTGGAGCCCTCCTGCAGTACCCTGAGTTAGTAGAGGCACTCCAGGAGCCCCTCTGATGACCCACAATGTTTGCAGCTGTGTTTTTTTGCTTTATCTTTGGTTTTGTTAAAGTTCAAGGCTAAGTGGTGTGGAAGCTGTAATTTCCCGGGAAGAAATGGTCATTCAACCTGAGTTATGTTAAAACTCATTGTCTCATGTTTTGTTTGGGCTTTTGGGTATTATTCATTACCAATTTTTTAGCTTTGTCTTTCTTTTTTCCTCACATTTTACGGGGCTCGGTCTACGTGAAAAATTCCCATTGGTGTTTTAGCAAGTGCTTGTCTCTTCCCTTGCTCACCTTTGTGGTAATCCTTGCTCAGGTGATCGGCAATTAAAAATATTTTCTGAGGTTGCCAAAACTGAGACATGAACTTCTGACA
Organism: Chiroxiphia lanceolata; assembly: GCF_009829145.1. Classification (NCBI taxonomy): domain Eukaryota; kingdom Metazoa; phylum Chordata; class Aves; order Passeriformes; family Pipridae; genus Chiroxiphia; species Chiroxiphia lanceolata. Next base: position 35,024,308 of record NC_045644.1, read on the forward strand.
GCTTTCATAGTGCACAGGAGAACTGAAGTCTTTCATGTTTTCTTTCTGCTTTCCACTTGTCAAGTCTCATTGGAAAGCATCTAGTCACGTGTGTTTGCTTACAAATATTTTGAAGAGATTTGCATTTAACAGTGTAATCTAATTATGTCCTTTTATTAGGGTTGAACCTTTAAATGTTTGAAGAAATGTTGATTAACAATTATCTTTTTTTTATTCTAACAAATTGTAGTAGATGTAATCCATTAATTTCAGGTCATGTGTGTACTTCATCTCCTGGAGCAAATGATGTCATTGCTGTTCTTTTCCTTTTGTGATGAATCAAACTAGTAAATAGCCCTTTGCTAGTAATTTCTTCGACCTGTTTATTTTTCTTTTCTGGTCAAAAATTTTCCGTGAACAGTTCCATTTTATTGACTTCATCCATTGCCTAAAGTATTTCCCCAGTGATTTCTGCAAACAATATTTAGCTTCTAATTATTTCATATACAGTTGAGTGATTTCAATAACATGTTTTCCATGTGCTGCCAGATAGTGTGCCAGCACGCCAAAGGGTTCAGGCTGCTCATCCTGAGCTACAGTTATCAAAGTTGGATTGTGATGTTACAGTCTTTGCAGCGAGACTGGGGGAAGGAGCCTTATTGTTCCTAAAATGAATTAATTTCCTAACATCTGAGAATTTGGAAGTTTTTACCGTGTAAGTAAAAAATATATATAAAAAAGAATTAGATGTTACTATTTAAAATGAATACTCTTTAAAGTTTGCATTCGCAGCCAGGATGTGATCTGTAGGAAATCAGGTTAAAAAGGCCAGTTATTAGAATTGTTTAAGAAAACAGAAGAAACTGAGGAGGTAAACAAGACAACTGCTGAACTGGGTTAACTCTACTGTCCTCTTACTCTTCAATTCCATTGAACCTTTGAATAATTTGAATTTAATATTGCCATTTTTAACCAGAAAAAAAAATAGAGACCTTTCAAATTACCTTTAAGAGAATAAAGTACTTTTTCATAATTACTAAAACTCAGTTCATATCCATAACCCATTGAGAGCAACAGTACTTCTGATATATTTCTGTGACAAAAACGGTATTGAACAATACAGAAAAGAAATTGGTCCTTCAGAATTACAGAGTATTTTTCATCAGCTGAGTGTATTTGCAGTTCCACTGGATCAGTCACAGAACAACACAGTACTTCTTAAGTAGTTTTTAAAACAAAAGGCTTGTAACAATTCCAGTGTTGAACCTCTGAAATAAGAAGAGCAACAGACATATACCTGTTTATAAGCACTTTTAACCTGGTTTTGTTTTTTTTACAGTGGTTACCCCAATTGTTATTTCAGTATAAATACCAATATTTGTTGGGATTCATAGAGGAAGGGTAATGGAAGAATTAAGGTATAATTTCCACAAAATATACTCATTTGATGAAGTTTGTGTGTCTCAGCAAAGCTGAGTTTGTACTCATTAGCCATATATATAATTTAAATATCACAGATTTCGCAGAATGTTTTTACTTGGAAGGGACCCACAAGGATGATGGAGTCCAGCTCTTAAGGGAATGGCCAATTTGGGGATTGAACCCACAACCTTGGTGTTATTAGCACCCTGCTCTAACCAGCTGAGCCAATCTAATATTCAACACACTTTTACTATAAAAGTAAGCAATAAATCCAGTCTTCAGGCATTCTGAAGGGTTTGTAACTGCTACCTAAAATTGGTTCCCAAGGACCTGACTAGTGTTTTCAAGTTTGGATCCTATGAGACAAGCCTGTTGAATGATATTTGGGTATTTGCATTGATAGATCAAGGTGGTAATTCTGCAGTTGCATGTGAAAGGATCTCTTTGGAACAAAAAGCAGATGTGGTGTCGTGGCCTATGTTTGAAAGCTGTAAATCCTACTCTTGTCAGTCACTACTACTTGAGTGATTAAAATATCAAGAATGCTGGGAGAGATCATTGCTGTCAGTTTATTAAAAAACAAGCCATGTTGAGCACTTAGATTACTTGTAGAGGTTTGCATTATTTTCCAAGTATATCTGTACAGTTTTATTTTCTGCATGAAGAATATTGCAGTGCCTATGTGACCAGAGAGTTAAAAATAAAAGAATATCAAAAAGTAGATTATTAGGAATGCAGCTGAAGCACCAGAGAGATTGGGTTCATCGTGGTATGCTCTTTGTGCATAGGTAATGCTGTCAAACAGACCGAAATAACTGTTATCTTTGGGAGGAAATTAAATTATTCAAGGGCTAGATGAATAGTGGTTAAAGATATAATTTTATAATATTTCTGAAAGAATATGCCCTTGCAATTTTGTTACTTTTTAAAATATGCATTATACTTAAAACAGGTGTTATGCAGAGCTCTGAGAAGATTCAGTTCCCAATTTCAGTATTTACTTTTTTTTTTTTTTTTGGTGTACAACTATCTGTGAGAATATTTAACAGTGAATTTTCATTAATTGGGAACAATTGAGAAGAAAGCAATATTTACCATAGAGGGTTTTTTTTAAAATCTCGTTCTCATTTAGTGTTTGCAATTGAAGAACTCTCACTCTTTCAACTAATTTACCTTTCTGTGATATTCTTTACTCCTAAGGAGCTCTTTTTCTTTTTTTTTCTTTTTTTTTTTTTTTACTGCCTTTCATCCCATTTCCTTGTAACAGCAAAGATTTCCAGTACCTCCAAAGCATTCCTTAGAATACTAAGGATGACCTCTGAGTTTGTGTCATAGCAGATTTAAGTAGCCCTCCTTTTAGGTCGTGGTAATTAATGAAAATACTTAGCAGGAGAAATTCATGGACCCATCAGAAAACTCTTTGATCAGCTTCTACCTATGTGACAGTCCCCAATTAAGCATGATTTTTTTTTTTTGTCTGCCATTTTATCATGTTTTTTTGTTCTTGTGTTACATCTCATCTTTCTAGTTGTAGCAAAATTCCAGCAAGTCTCTGGGTAAACGGATCTGTTTGGTTTTTTAGTGATGAAAACTATTAGATGAATGGAACTGAATAGGTGTTACCAAGAGTAATTTTACATATATCTCTATAAATCTTTCCTTAAAAACATACATTTTATTCTTCCTTTCCACAGTCTAAGGAAGTTGAAAGCCACATGTCCTGCTTGCTTGGAAGTTACAGGTAATACCAGCTTCTTGTGAGGCAAGGGCACTCAGTATGGACTTCCAGAGCCAAGGTCCTGTCCCAGAGAGCACATGGTTGGTAACAGAGGAGGAGGTTCTAGGTAGGGCTTCCACCTGGAAAGCAAGGATAAGAGAGTCTTCCAGATAGCACTCCTGGTACATCTACCTGGAAAACTCAGTAGTCAACCTGGAAATAGTTGCTGGAATCCAATGCTTTGTCCTTCCTACAGACTTCTCCAGGTAAGAACGCTGATCACAGCACAGTATTTTGGAAAAGAAGCTTTTCAAAGAGACTCCTGGGCTCTGGATCCAAGTGCTTGGAGGCCCTTGTGCCAGATCAGGGGTGCTGCTGTGGGGCAGGGCCTGACACGGCATAGGTGGCTTCCGCCTCATGGTCAGGGATTTCAGGTCCTCTTTGTGAGGTTGTTTTGCAGTCTGGCTCTTCGAGTCCGTTCTACAAATGAGGCGTCTAATTTCCTTTGATTTTCACTCATTTGATACCTTTAGATCACTGAGCTCGTTTGCATGGTAGTGACAGGGGTCATGGGGTTTCAACTGAACATCAACAACATGTTACAATACCTGACTGAGCAGACCTTTGAGCACAGGAAACAGCCTGTAGAAACAGCAAGGTGGTATGATTTTTGAGCAAGTGTTTATGATGCTGTTGTTGAAATACGTTACTTTTATTTAAAAATACATACTTCGAAAAGGCCTGCCAGAATGAGTAAACACTTGGGAAACTCAAGCTATGGAGCTCACCCAAAGTGAATATTGAAGTAATACGATCACTGCCTCACATACCTTCCGTGTATATGGGAAAAGCTTCTGATAACAAAGGCTTGTTAGATAATGCCATAAGGTGATCTGGAACTCTGGTAGCCAAATCTAGACAACTGGACTAGCAGTAAAACACATCTTTTTATCAGTGAGTGTACTAACAGAATCACAGAATCATTAAGGTTGGAAAAGACCTCCAAGGTCATCGAATACAACCTTTGACTGATCTCCACCTTGTCCCCCTGCCCAGAGCACTGAGTGTCATGTTCAGTCATTCCTTGGACACCTCCAGGGATGGGGAGTCCACCAACTCCCTGGGCAGCCCCTGCCGAGACCTCACCACCCTTTCCAGCAACAAATTCCTCTGATGTCCAACCTGAGCCTCCCCTGATGTGACTTGAGGCCGTTCCCTCTCCTCCTGTCCCTTGTTCCCTGGGAGCAGAGCCCGACCCCCCCGGCTCCCCCCTCCTGTCAGGGACTTGCAGAGCCAGAAGGTCCCCCCTGAGCCTCCTTTTCTCCAGGCTGAGCCCCCCCAGCTCCCTCAGCTGCTCCTGCTGCTCCAGCCCCTTCCCCAGCTCCGTTCCCTTCCCTGCACACGCTCCAGCCCCTCCGGGTCTCTCCTGTTGAGGGCCCAGAACTGGGCCTGGCCCTCGAGGTCCCTCAGCGGTGCCAGCACAGGGACGGGCACTGCCCTGGGCCTGTGCCCACACCGTGGCTGGCACAGCCCAGGGGCCACTGGCCTTCTCACCCCCCTGGGCACACCCGGACTCTTGTCCAGCCGCTGTCACCAGCACCCCCAGGGCCTTTCCCAGCTTTGCAGCCCCTCTGCCCCAGCCTGGAGCTGCAGGGGTTGGTGTGACCCAAGGGCAGGACCCGGTATGGGGCCTTGTTGAACCAACAGTTGCAGCTTCCCTGGGGAACGTGGCTGATTCTCCATCACTTGGAGTCTTTCAATCAAGCATGGATTTGTCTCTAGAGAGGGAGAGGCTTTTTCAACTAGTTGTTGTTCTGATACACAAATGAGCGGTGAAATTGACTTTTTTTTAGACAGGACATGAGACTAAATGATTACAATTGTCTCTTTTGGAAACAAGATAAAAGTCTGATTTATTAAAATTCAAACTGGTTTCGGCAGGGAGAGCTTTTCTTGGCTTGTATGACCTTTTGCAGTGTTGTTTTTCCACAGAAAGAAGAAAATCTGTAAAGAATCTATAATTAATGTTCACTTCTTTAGGCGCATGATTCCTTTCTACTGTATTTGCAGGTGTTCTATTTTTTGTCCTGCAGTTCTAGCTTCATTTTTTTTTACATTCATTACTTAGCTTCATCCTAAAGTTTCCTGCTGCATATCTTTCTCTTAGCAGCTCTTTGGAAGTTGAGTTTATTACAAAGTGTTCTTTTCCCTCTCTGTGTATTGAGACACCTATTCCAAAGCTTGGGTGTCTTTCTTAGGATCAGATTATAATTTTTTTCTTATATCATTATTTCAGCCTCTGGGTGATTAGTAGTCCTTCTAATCATAGTGATTTTAACAGTAGAAAGGAATAGGCTCTTATCATGAGACACTTTACATTAGTGTCCCTATACAGCATTTGGTCAAGCATGTGGACTTCAGGATATAAAAAATTGTTCTACTCACTAACCATCACCCTGCCACTGTATAAAACAAAGGCAACTTAATTAAGAGAAGAATTATCATCATATATATATTTGGAGGAAAGATTAGATATTTTTAGCAGATTTTTTTCTGTGTGTTTTTTTATTTATTTATTTTTAAGTGATCTCTGTGTTATTTCTATGCTTAGTATGGTATAATGTCTAACTGAGCCAATGAGATCTTTGAATACTAGAAACTGCAAGGTGGTACCTTACCTACTGGCACAAACAACTAGTTGTCAAATGTATCTTTTTTTAGTTTTGTTTTCCTTTACTAGTAATCCCTCTCCTGCCTTGGCTTCATTAAGCAGCATTATGCTTTGTTGACTTGCACTTTGGCAAGCTTATTCCACTTCCAAGAAAGTGCTGTGTTGGACATTACTACTTCCCTGAATTCTGTGTCAACATCTGCAGCTTCAGAAACTTGTTCTAAGAGGACAGTAGCCCTTGCTACAGTAAAATAGTCATGTACTGCCCTGTCAGTGATGAGTACTTCTCAGAAGGTGGAAAAGTCATTTACCTTCTGCCAACCTTTTCTGCTGAAAAGGAATTCTCTGTATTTAGTTATGGAACTTCCTCAAGTATCTCTGGGAAAACTGTGGAGCAGATAAAATCTCTCAACAGCTGTATTTCTGCATCAGCATTAACAACTTGTGAGGCACTGGATTATTATAGTTAATTATTGGCTCGGACCAACTCAAGTACGTGTGGTGGAAGGGACAAGTTGAATCTCACAGAGGTGGAGTGGTGCCCTGTCCCACACCCAGCCCCTGTGAGCCCCTGGGGGCAGCCTCGGAGCTGCTGTCAGTCCCTGCACAGAGGGGGCATTGCCCACACCAGGCCCTGGAGCCCCTGAACCAGCCTGGGCTGTCTGGCACATGTAAATCCTTCCTGGGGGCGGGGGGGTGACCACAGGGGCCAAAACAAATCAAAGCAGCGCCACGTGCTCCCCTTGTGTTCAAACCCTGCCACTTGGACATGGGGGAGCTGGACTCTCGTAGGATGCTGGTGGTAGCCATAATTTTCTCTTGTTTCTCTCTTTTTTCTTTACTTCTTCTCCTAACATCCTTTCTTAATATTTCGGGTAGCTTGAGACCAGATGGGCTGGATTTTGCTGAATCGTAGAGGGTTAGCATGTGCTAAGTCAATGCTTTGTGGAATGCTTTATTTTGCTTGAATGTTACCCTTTAAACTTTTGTCAAGTTCCTTTGTTTTCTCAAGTTTACCACTAAAAGTATCTCCAGAAAAAACGTGTGCAGCTTTTCTCCTTTGCACTCTCTCTTAAGGTGTTAAAAGAACTGAAGGCCCTTCTAATAATCTGGAGGGCGGATGTTGTTGGAGCCTTCTGCAGTTTTAAAGTAAAACCCCCTCCGTGAGCTCGTCACTCGGGGCCCAGGGTCTTGCACAACTGGGACAAAGAGGCCATTCTCCTTTTCCAGTTTTAAAAGCGCAGCAGTTTCCTGGCTCAGGTCAGTACCTCTAGTAATTGGGATTCCTTATTGCTGGGTTCTTAACCCCTGTGGTTAACGTGGGGGCTGCAGGCAGTGGGGCTGCACAGGCCTGGGGTATGGCATATGGTAGGTGCCCCCCTGTTGTATGATGTGACATGTACCTGCACATCAGTCCCTTGTCACAGACACTAGGTGTTGATCATGTAAGGGATTAATGTCCAAATGCATGCTGAGTATGACTGGGTGGCTCTTGAGGACCCTTAAGAGCTCAGTTGAGTAGACACAGCCATTTGTTGGTTGTTTCAGAGTACCAACCTCCTTTGCATACCAAAGCAAGCAGCCAAATATAATCGCATAAATAAATGAAGACAGCGACTTCCTGGAGTGCTTGAGGAAGTTGCTGTATCCGGTGATGAAGGATACAGTAACGAAGGAAATGGATTCAAATGACTTTCTGATAGGGAACGTCCGTGAGCGAAATGCTGACAGCAGGCGCATGCATCGAGTCCTGCCTGCCTTAATGAGTTGCAGGCACATCTGAAGCCAAAGTTGAGTCTATATTTCTCATCGTAGTGTCTGTGCGAGCTTGTCACTGTTTATTACATTAACCCTTTGGCCAGATGATTGCAGAAATACTGCGTACTGTCAGTACTTGACAGGAAGCAGCCTTTGAATCATATATACAGAGTTAGCATTTGAACTTGTACCCTCTCTGATTTATTTGCTGCTGCCTCAAGAGTTTCTGTCTGTTTTAAAATCATGCCTGAGTTATATTGGTACTGGGAGATATATTATGGCTTAGTTGTTCTGTGGCTCCATGTTTCCTGTCCCTTACAGCTTATCTTAATCACCCTTAGCTTAACTAATGTGCAGCTCACTGTTTTGGCTTCATTTCCATTAAACTTATGCCCATGTAATAAAAAAATCTGAAAATTTTCTGTGAAGTCAGATGCTGGGCAAAGTCAGCTGTACTTGTTTAGAATTAAACTGCAACATCATTAAATCATAACATTCATTTACTTACTGCCAGCTCAGACATGCAATAAGGAATACATCATCTGCTATTCAACCACAGCCTTTGTATGGCTGATTTGTAAGTGCTTATGTGAAGTTCAAGACCAAATGAACATCAGTGAGCTCTTGCCAGAAGTATGAAATACGTCTGTTCACTATTCAGGCTCCATGATGTGATCACAAACATCAAACATCACCTGGCTTCTCTTTTGGTGTGGAACAGCCTGGGCACTGGAACTGTTTCAAGCACAAGGAGATAAATAGTCAAATAAAGGTAAGACTAAGTATGGGTGAATTAGTTCAGCCAAAACCAAAAGTAGCTCATCCCCTAATTGGAGTTGACATTTTTAGTGCAGAAGAACATACAATTAAGAAGCAATGTTCATGAAATATGTTCTGTTGACTGATGCTGAAGTTCAGAGCCTGATAAATGAGACATTCTGGTTTTCATCCTATTTCTTGAATGCTGGAAACATTGAGGCTCATTTTAATGTTGCTCTGCACTCTTCCAAGGGAGGAAAGCCTTGGGGTACAGTGACTCTGACTTTCTGGGGTTTGAGACATAGAAAACGGCTGCTGTTGGACTGCATTATTTTAGCAAGAATAGTTGAGGTCCAAGTACGTTTTTTTTAAATTGGAATCATGGATAGGATCACAGAGAGGTTTCTGAGCTGCAGGGAGCCTTTCAAAGACAGAATATAGGAGGGACTTGTGCCTCCTCTGTGCTGGATTCCATAGGCTTTGTGTACTTGAAAAACAAAACTATACCAAATACTGAAATTTTGGGTGTTCCCACACCTCTCATGGCACAGCTCTACTCGATAGTTACTGATTCTGTACATGTTTCAATGACTGGAACCTAGTTTTTAACTGTGGCAGGTTCATAGCAGGAATCAAGGTTAGGTAAGTCTTGGAGGTGCTGTGACACTAAGTTGGAGGCTGCAGACTTCCTGTGTCTGAGCTTTTATTTCATGACAAAATCAGAACAAGGTTGACTGCTTATCTTTTTTGTAGCCTTTTTAACTATTTTTTCCTCCAGCAGAACTTCTTACAAAAGTGTGAATCTCACAAATAGAGAATCACAGAACCATTAAGGTTGGAAAAGACCTCCAAGGTCACCGAGTCCCCCCTGTGCCCGATACCCACCTTGTCCCCCAGCCCAGAGCACTGAGTGTCATGTCCAGTCATTCCTTGGACACCTCCAGGGACGGGGACTCCAAACCTCCCTGGGCAGCCCCTGCCAAGGCCTGACCACCCTTTCCAACAACAAATTCCTCCTCCTGGCCAACCTGAGCCTCCCCTGGCACAGCTGGAGGCCGTTCCCTCTCCTCCTGTCCCTTGTTCCCTGGCAGCAGAGCCCGACCCCCCCCGGCTCCCCCCTCCTGTCAGGGACTTGCAGAGCCAGAAGGTCCCCCCTGAGCCTCCTTTGCTCCAGGCTGAGCCCCCCCAGCTCCCTCAGCTGCTCCTGAGGGTTGAGGCATTTACATATCCCTGTCTTCTGTTTCAGTTTCATCTGGTGCTGATGTTTGCCAGCACAGAGGTGCTGATGGTAAATCTATCAGTTCTTATCATTCCAGCGTCTCCTCACTCTTACTTTTGTGTGGCATTTTGCTGAACAGCTTTGCATAAAATGTCTTGTCCAATTGGAGTCCGCATCTAGTAAGGAAAACAATTTGGTATGTGGAATATATTACATTGTTTCTAAGCAAAGCAGTGAAAAAGTGGATTGCACACAGTATGTGTTAAAGACCACAGTGCCTAGCGAGTGGATGTGGAGGTGGTTGTTTTTTCTTAAAATTTTCTGTCATTGTAATAAGTTAGAGTATTGGGTCCTCCAAATGTGGTTGTGTATTCCATGTGTCACTGTACAACTCTCTGATGTACCTGCAGTGTTCTGGTCACCCAGGTCACAAGAGAGAAAAAGGAAAGATGCAGAGAAGGCTGAGAAGAATATATAACAGCCTCTATACAGGAGGAAAACTACTAATCTGGATTGTCACTCTTGAAAACAAGGTAAGAGGAGAAATGAAAGTGGTCTAGAAAGTCATGAGGGGAGAAGGAGCAGATAATCTGAACATAGTTTCTCACTGTTCCTTGGAGTTAAAGCATCAGGACAACCTTGTAAAATTATCAGGCATGCGGTTTAAAGCAAAGGAACCCCCACCCTATTTTGTCATGTCATGGAATGTTTTGGAGGCCTAAAAAATAAATATAAACAGAGGCCAAACATACTTCATGAAGGTGGGGGTGAAAGAGATGCTTGTAGAGAACACATGCAGTCAAATATTAAGCACAGGGCTCTGTACTTCCTACGACTTCAGTTTCAGAAACCTCCAGGCTACAGATTGCTGGCATCAGGGAACAGTAATTCTGTATACTACTCACTTGTCTTTGTTTTGCCCTGGTTGTTTGCTGCTGGCCAGTGTCAGACGTGACATTGGCCTGTGGTGGCCTGTGGCTTTACTCAGTGTGACATTTCTCATTGTACCAGTGTGGAAATGTACTGCTGCTCCAAGACCTTCCCATCTAAACAGGCAACCCAAAAGGTGGGGGAGTGAAGCAGGTGCTTGCAGAGGTAAGGTGCTGTGGTCATGGCTCTGCAGGAAACAAGCCACGTGTATGTTTGGAGAAATATGTGTGAGTTTGTGGGACTTGTTTTCACTTTGGAGAGAGGAATCTGGTCTAACAAAAAGCCAGAATTTCTTACAAACCCGTGAGGTTTTACTTCTGCAGATGAAATGAGAATAATTTGAGACAGTTTTTCTTGTGAGAAATGACTCAATAAAGCGACTTTTCCTTTCAGTGATGAGTTTTCAGTTTAGGTGAGTCCAAGCAGTCATTTTTGGTATTACAGCTGATGCTCTTTAATAAAACCAAGTCCCATTTCTCAAGCTGATTATTCTACTTGGCTTTAGGATATAGAGCCTTTGGACAGATTATTTTTAATGTTATACACCTTGCTAGGTTTGTGCCACCACATCACAGTGGTTATGAGTGTGAGTCTTAAGAGCTCTGCTGTGCTGTTTGATTCAAATTAAATGCATTGGAAGAATTCTTCTTTCTGAAAAAAGACTTGATTTCAATGAATTGGGAATGTGAATTGCCCACAGCTGGTGATGAAACAGTTTTCGTTCTCATTTTAAAGATGATACAAACATAATCGTGCTGAGCTCTGCAGACACCATTAGTCCCACTGCAGTTTTTCCTCAATTTGATTACTTCCTAATCTTTTGGATGAAAAATTGTAAAGACAATGACAGTAGAACATAATCAGGAGTCAGTGGGATTATTCATAATACTCCTGCTACAGTTTTCTGCCTACCTAAACCAATGGATTATTTCTCAGCTGTTACCAAACCAGAAAAGAACTGAGGTACATCAGCCAGTGGATGAACTTTTAGAGTACAAAAATGATGGATATACGTTTCTTGTATGTATGAGTTTACTATAAGAAGGTCTGCATGAGATTAGATGTTTTTATATGGCAAATTCTCTCCTTCTGTTTAACTCTTAGTAATCTTATGATTCTTACAAGTACTGCAGCATGGAAAAAATTAAATAACGTTCTGTTGTACAACTTATTGGCTATTTGTTAATCGTGTTACCTCTAAAATATTCAAGATTATGCATGTCACATGAAATTTCTCAGATTAAAATCTAATTTTAATCTAAAAATCAGTGCTAATGTTGTAATGGAAATGGCTTAATGGCAAGCTTCTTGATTTTGTGTTTGGTTTTGTTTGCTTGTTGTGTTGTGCCCTCCACGTTTCCAGGAGAAAGCCCCTCGTACATTCTCTTTTCTGTCCTTTTGGAGAGGACAGGACTCTCATCTCTTCTATTGCCAACTCTTTGAAATTACCTATTCAGTACAAGTTCTCTCCAAAATATTACCAGATCAAAACAAGGAGAGTGCTAATAGGGCAAACAGAAATTATTTCCATGAGTAGCCTGAGCTGATGCTTCGCAAAGCCCAGTGCCATGAAAACCAGAATTCTCTGGCCATTTGCTGGGCAGCCTCTCCCTGCTAAGTAGCCAATGTTAATATATGTGGTGAGCCTTAGCAAACTGCTGTAAATAGCATCAGGAGAGAGATGTTGCTGTTCTCTCAGATGCAGTGTGGCTGCTGGATTTATGATGCATTTAATCTCATCAGTTACCTGCAGTGTAGACACAGGTGTCTGCTCTCTTAGTTTTCTTGTCCCTGGAAAGAACAGTGTATTTCAGAAGTGCAGGTGTAATAGAAGGGTTGGAATGTCTGGAGCTCACAGTTGGCAATGGCACAGTTGGGAGTCTCTGGGGCACGTGTCATTGTGGGAGTCTACTCTGGACCTCCCAGCCAGGACCATGAGCTGATGAATTATTCTTTGAGGAACTGAGGGACACTTCCAAGTCAACTGCCCTTGTCCTCATGGGGGACTTCAACTTGCCAGAAATTAACTGGGAGCATCACACAGCTGGAATAACCTGGGCCAGAAGATTCCCGATAAACCTGGATGACAACTTTATGGAGCAGGTCCTAAGGGAGCTGACTGGGAAAGATGCTCCTTCATCTGCTGCTTGTCAGCAGAGAGGGTCTTGTGAGTGGAGTGGAGATTGGGGCCGTCTTGGCCACAGGGACCACGAAGGGATTGACTTGAGGCTGCTCAGGGAATAAGGTCCCCTGAGAAAATGTTTTTACAGGTACTGGGGACCATCTGTGTTGGTCACTTCTCAAACCTCACCTCCTAAGGGCACAAGAGCAGCAATTCCCAAAAGCTGGAGGTCAAGCAGGGAAGGCAGAAGGTGGCTTGGCTGAGCAGGGATTTTCTCTTGGAAATAAGGCAAAAAAGGAAAGTGTGTGCCCAGTGGAAGCAAGGCCAGGTGAGATGGGAAGAATTCAGAGATGCTGCTTGCCACTGTAGGGAGAAGATTCATGTGGCTAAAGCTCAATTGGAGATGAAGCTGCCAGAAATGTGTGGGACAATAGGAAGTTTTTTCAAATGTGTCAAGGGCAATAGGCAGTACAGAAATATCACTGGCCTGTTCCAGGATGGGACTGGTCACCTCCCAAACAGGGACATGGACAAGGTAGAGGCTTTCTTTGCCTCTGTCTTCAACAGGGGTGATGGACCAAGGGGGTCTCAGTACCCTGAGCTGCAGGACCATGACTGCGAGAATGAGCAACTCCCAGCTGACCTTGCAATTGTGCGGGATCTGCTGCTCCAGCTGGATCCCTACAAATCTTTGGGCCCTGATGGGATTCATCTGAGAATCCTCAAAGAGCTGCTGATGTCATTGCAAAATCTCTGTCGATGGTTTTTGAGCTCTCTTGGGAATCCGGAGAGGTCCGAGGTGACTGGAAGGTGGAGAATGTTGTCCTGCTTCTAGCAGGACCCTGGAAACTCCAGGCCTGTCAGTCTCACTTCAGTGCCTGGTAAAGTTATGGAGATTATTCTGGGAGGTATTGAAAAACACCTGAAAGACAACGCTGTCATCAGTCACAGCCAGCACAGCTTCAGGATAGGAAAGTCCTGCTTATGAAACCTGATTTCCCTCTGTGACAGGGTGACCCACCTGGCCGATCAAGGGAAGCCAATTGCTGTCATCTTTCTGGATTTCAATGAAGCTTTCAATCCTGTCTCTCCCAGGATCCTTCTGGACAAACTGTCCATCCCACAGCTGGATAAACACATCCTGTGCTGGGTGAAATGTTGGCTCTCGGGTTGAGCACAGAGGGTGACAGTGACTGGGGTGACATCAGGCTGTGACCTGTCCCTAGTGGGGCTCCACAGGGCTCCATCTGGGCCCTGTGCTCTCCAACATCTCCATCACTGACTTGGACACAGGACTGGAAGGGACACTGAGCAAGTTTGGAGATGATCCCAAACTGGGAGGAGCTGTTGAGTCCCTGGAAGGCAGGGAGGCCCTGCAGAGGCAGCTCAACAAACTAGAGAACTGGATGATCACCAACCATATGAAGTTCAGCAAAGTGTGAGAACGCTTCCATTTTTTTTAATTTATATCAAGAATATTAAATATTGCTTGGTATTTCCTGTTCAATTGTTCAAATCAGTGAAAGAAAGAAAAAGCTCATCTTCTCATACAGCACGGAGAAAGATTTAAATGAAAGATGTGGACACTGTAAATAAAACAAAATATTCCAAAACGATCATTTTTTTAGTCAGAATTAAGAACGTTTCACTGGTTTTGCTTGAATGAAAGTGCACTTTTTTGACTGAAGTTCTGTTGCATTATTTGTATTGGTGACACAATTTTCTCTTTTCAGCTAACTCTGGAGATAGTATGAATTACTTTTTTTTTTCTTCTTAGGAAATGGAAATTTTTACTATCCAGGTCCACTTTTACACCTCCAATACAGGGCACTTTAAATGTTCAGATTTTCAGTTGCTGTGTGACTTGTGCTTAAGGGTAGGCAGGTTTGAAAACTGAAATATGCCAAAGGGAAGTGCATGTGAAAAACCGTATTGCATCCTTGATGTCGTAGGTTGGCATGAAAGACCAGGTTTATACATTAGGCTCTTGTATTATTTTGTCTTTCTAAAAGCAGGAATGCCTTTTCTCCAATTCATCTTAAATATTGAGGGGAGGCAGGTGGAAATTTCAGTCACTTATGTTAACAGAGTGGATCTGGCCCAGTTTTATGTAGTGCTAAAGACAAATGATGATTTTATCTCCCTTCTGCAACAAGACCATGAGCACACTGGGCTGAGTATTCCAGGAAGAATCAACAGGGTAGTTTTTAAAGATATGGATCTGGGCTCATTTTTACCAGGCATGCCGGGGTTTTCTTACAGAAATGCTCAATAAAGAACGAGTTAGCTCATGAAAAATCACAGAAGAGTTTCCTCAGTCCTCATAATGCTGCAAATTACATTTGGCCAGTTGTGAAATATTGTCTGGGAGACACTAAAGGTCTTGATACACATTTTCAATATGTTATTGATTCCTCCCTCTCCAAATGGTTTATCATCTTCAGTTATTTAATAGATAATCCTAACTGTAATTTAAATAATTGCCTTGAGGCTGTTGAAAGCTCACAGTGAGACAGCCACCACAGTGCGAGGGTTGTGTTGATCAGAGAGTATTGTCTGAAGCAAGAGGACTTGAACTAAGAGGATTCTTTCTGGTAGAATGAATTCTCAAGAGTTATGTCTGATGTAAAGGGAGTACTTATTTTGGAATGTGGTTCAAGGCATTTTTCATGTTGGCAGTGAAGCGTCTGTTGTGCGAATTAAGGATTTTGATGGACTTAGCTTTCAGAAGACATCAGAAACCAAAATACTGGATTTGGGGCCTCTGTGTTTAAAAGAAACATGGTATCTTGCTTCAACTTCGAAATCAATTGCGTATTTCTGAGATGTATCTTCTCTGGTACATGGTTTTAGTTGTTATGTTTGAAAACTGCAGATTAAACTGGAGTTGTGTATATGCAGTTGAGCCAGGTTAGCTGAGGACACTGGTTTTTTGCTCTCATTCTTCATACGAGGGCAGATAGAGTTTGAGTGTAGCCCTTACATTTCTCAATTTTCATTTTGCTTTAATAAGTACAACAGTTCTCACCTGCCTCTTTCAGTCCAATAAATATCTTGTGCTCCAGCCAGGAGGTTTTTTTCCTTTTCCTTTAGAGTAAGCTCACCCAAATCTGTAGGAAAGTTTTTTCCAGCAACAGAACTGAGAAACAGGTAGCAGAGTCTTCTTCAGGATGCTTTGGGGTGTACTGTGTCCCAGGATTTTAATGTGAAGGCCAGTGCAAAGCATCTTAGTGTTTCCCACTCAAGAGAAACCAAGAGGTAAACAGTTCTAGAAGAGAGGAGCCAGATAATAATACTGGCTCTTCCATATCATCCCTGACTGGTTAGAAAAAAAGAAATGTGTACACTTCAAGCCTCCTGCTGGTTCTGTAGTTCCCAGAGTATTTTGCAGTGAGGTGGTCAGTACAATCAGTAAAAATAACCCTGGAATTATTTGGTTTCTTCCATTATTGCTGTTTTCTAGCAGCAAAGGTCTGTTCCCCCAGGCTTCCATGGGCTTAGAGAGCCCATGTGTTATCTTGGAAGAGTAATCCAATCTGGTTGCCTGAAACAACCTCCAGAACATTACAACAGTCCCTTTTAATTGTTCTTTTTCATGTATTTGGTGTTGAGGCACTGTACCTGCTGTCCTACTCACCGTGTTGCATCCCGCCTGTGCTCTTCTTTACCACCCTTTGGCGCAGCAGGCAGTCATGGGAACAGCTCTCACGTCACCAGGTTGTTTCATTAGCTTGTTCTGAATGTGCTTTTTTAGCCGTGTGGGGGAAAAACGAACATTATCCTTGGCTTCCAGTTTAAAGCTGGCAAAATACGAGTTTCAGTTCTTCCTCATGAGCCTCATACAACAACCTTAACAAGTGACACGACAACTACTTTGTATGCGTAAGCCTAGAGGGTCTTGTTCACTGCAGCTGAAATTCGTGGTGAACAGATCTTTACAACACGAATTCTAATGTCATAGCAGCTTTACACTGAGTGGTTTAATTTCATGCCAGCTTTAGATAAGATTTTTTTTTTTTATTTCATTCCTGTGGTGATTCAATAGCCTGTTGTTAAAAGTCAGCACTCAGGTAGGTGCCTATTGCAAGCTAGAATCAGAAAACAATCCAGTAGTGCTACAGCAACAGAAAAGTTATCATAATCTAAATGCTGCAATAAATAAGCGCAATGTTTGATGGGGACTGGTTATCTCTTTATGTCCTCTCAGCTTGTGCTCTTTGCTGTGACAGGAATTTATATATGAGACTTAGAACCAATAAAAAATATTTAACTCTTCATGGTAATCCTTCTAGAGTCATACATTGCAGAGAATTAAGATTGTTTCTGTTTCCTTCATCAGTGGTAATGTCTTAAAAGAGAGATCACTGTGGAAGTTTCCCTCCAACTGGGATAGTTTAACTGCAGCTATGGTGATACGTTTCAAGAACAGACATCCTTTTTATTTGCTCAGTCTTTGTAATTTTCAGTAGCCCGTTTGTTGAAATAAAGACCATTTTGGAACCAGTCTATATATTATTGAACACACATTTTGCTACCAAGCATACAAATAGGTGAATATTTACATACATAGTTTGTCCAGAAAAGAATCCTGCACATCTTTCTTATGCATGGATAGTTTATCCTTGTTTCTTTTCTGCAGATTCCACCATTACTACTGGAGCTTTTTAATCCCTGTGCTTTGTGCACCTGCCTGGTACCTAAGAAAGTCTGGAATGACTCGGTATTGAGAGCAAGGAGAAAATGTGGGGCTGTTTATACACCAGTCTGTGTATTTACACACATATCAGCAAAAGCAGGAGGCTCAGAAAACTAAGGGAAGCAACAGGACTTGCTCTGAACCCATCATTTGAGGCATGGTAGAGAAATAAGAAGTTTGTCCTTAAGATCTAAGATCTCTCCCTGGATGTAAGAGCCTGAGTACATCTTAAGACGACTGGAGAGAGAGTCCTGATAAATGGAGCTGGAGGGGGAGTTTGGGAGGAAGAGATCAACTGAAGCTGGCTCTGGTCAGCTCACTGAGTGAGTAGTTGCCCAACCCCCAGGAGCTGGAGCACACCTTCTCGTTAGGGACAGAGGATTGACTGCTAAGGATGGATTAATGAAGGGAGACACTGGGAGAGCATGAGTCCCATAGGCCCTGGTGTATTATCCTTCGTACCTTCATACCTTCCACTCCTGGTCACCAACATCCTCCTGAACTCTTGGCTAATAACAGCGATTACTGTTTGCTTGAGTTATCATCCAACAGATGATAACTCAAAATTGCTTATGGCATAATGAATTTTGGGAGCCCTCCTAAAACACAGTGCAGTAGTTATCTGCCTATTACAAAGCTATTTGAAGACATTTCAGGCAGTGGGCTTGGCTTTTCTTTTTTACCTTGCCTGAAAGTTCAGATGGTCCGAACACTCAAAAGTGGGTTTCCTGTCTTGGATATGAAATGGCATTTGTAAAGCTTTGCTGAATGGTCATCTTAAAAGGCTTGAGCTGCAAGCTTTACCTACTGCAAGATACTATTTGAGAAATATGTCCTTTAGAATTTAGCTGGCATTTAATCCTGGAAACCTTTGTCATGTAAGAAATAGTACATTGGATTTATGGGGGGCTTTGGGTTCCCCCCCCCTCCAAAGGTGTATTAGTATTTTCATTTAAGTTAGCTTTAATTGGATGCTCTAGTGAATGGTGAAGTTGCTCAGTAGCAGTATGCTGGTGTAGTTGTAGTGAAGTTGTTCAGCTACATTAAAGTATTCTCCATTACTTGCTTTATTCTCCTTAAAAGTTTCAATTTATCTGAATAACCTTTATTATAACTTTTATGTCTTTGGAAGCGCTCCCTTCAAATAGCTGTCACACCCTTCTTGACATCATGATTTTGAGTTTAAAAGTCCTGTTACTACTGTAAGATGCTAAGTACAGAAAATGGGGATCACAAATTATTTCGTCTCCGTTCTTTCTTTTCTAATATATCCCTGCACATTCATTTGATCTCTGCCTCTCTGAATTTTCACAAAGTGTAAGTCAAGTCATCACACAACAGAGTGCTGCTGTTTATATTTTACATTTAATCTGATAATAGGGCACTTTAGGTGTTAAGAAATTGAAATGACGTTCCTTCACCCAGCTCAAAGCTGAGCAAAAACACTCTACGCCTTAAGCCGAGGTTATGTGAGAAGTTGACCTTTAAAGCTTAAACTGCAGTAAAACTCTGTTTCTAAGCAGGTCTTAAAGTAGATGGGAAGAGATCAGAGACATCCAGTTGAGATCCTTAATTTTCCTTCACCTTCTGCACCACAGAGGACTTTTTCCATGTTCTAGGGCCTCACTTTGCCATTTGAGGAGACATAACCTGTTGTGTTTGTGGTTTTGAAGCCAGGTAAAACCCGAAAAGTTAATAGAGCAGTGTAAGGATTAGAGAGAGTTAAACGCAGAATAAGCTTTAAGCAAGGCATAGAGAACTCATTATTAAGCAATAGTGGAGGCAATAAATTCACTAAAATACAGGTCACTCTGACATGAGGGAACACAAGCATGGACAGAAAGAACTAAAAATGCTAACACACACAAAAAGGACATATGGAAGAAACACAAAGGGAGATGAGGAAGGGGACAAGCCCAGTAATCAGGTACCCTTGCCAGATACTGAGAACCCCTGCCAAAAGCACGAGGAAACTACCCAAATTAGGAAGGGTTCAAAAGTTTATGAAGATGATGGTGAAAAGGACACGAGTTCATGATGAAGGACGACAGGAACTCCCACCAAAGTTCTCCCCAAATTAGAGACCACGCCTCCAACTCCGCCTCGACTCCGCCTGATATGAATATTAAAAGTAGATGTTGCAAGATAATGAATATTCATAATATGTGATGTAATTGCTTGGCAAAAAGTGTATAAAAAGCTCAATTGTAAGTTTCTCGAGCGGAGCAGTTTGTCCAGGGCGACCTGGCTGTTCCCCGGCCGTGAAATTAAATACCTCCTGCTTATTGACTGAAAATTCTGTCTCTGAGCAGTTCTTCCGAGCCTTCTTTGGGGCAAAAATTGGCATCAGTTTCCTTTCCTCACTGCATCCAGGGTTGGACGACAAAAGATAGTGAATTTGATCTGTCAGGCCCATACATGAAGAAGTTCAGGTTGAATGCTCTGATTTTGCTATAGAGGTGCTTCTGTGGCACGTAGTGTAGCATTTTCAGAAATTTTCCTGTAGCTTTCTCTTCTTTTGGAGCAAGCTGTATATCCCAAATAGCCCAAATCCTGCAGGAAGCTTTACTTTAAGCAGATTAGTCCTTTGATGAAAGAATATTTAACTGAACTTTTCTCCTGGCTCTGCAGTGTTTTTACATCTTGGCGTATGAGATGGAATAGTCAATGAGAAGTCCTTTGGAGGTTGTGCTGCTGGGAGTAGCTTGGCTTCTGCGAGGAGATCTGGTGTCAAAGGCTCGCTGTACCAGGTGGTTAAAGTACTCCAGTGTTGCTGAGACTGCCACTTTCCTCCTCCTTCTACAATTGGCTGGACTTTTGGTGCTTTACATACGAAAATTGTTTGAGAGTTGAACTTTGGGACAATTTTGATTACCGTATTGGAGGCATGTAATCTACCATCAAGCTGTTCAGATTTAAGAATTTAAAAATTTGGATTACAGTCTGAAAAATAAAGGTAAGTTCCCAGGAATTTAATTTATTTGCATCTTCTGCTTATTTTCTTTCTCCTTGGGTTAAGTGCCTATTAGAAGAACCAGGTGCCATTGTCTGGTTGTTGCCAGGTGACACCAGAGGTAGGGAATGGCTGTTCCTAAAGATTACTATGTTCTATGGGATAATTTGCATTAAGGGATACAGGGAGTTAACTGTATAGATCTCACTGATTTAAAATTGGAGTGATGATCTTCCATTCACTAACTCATCCTGCTGGAGTTTTTCAGACAACATAATCAGGAATGGCATCTACTGTCGTACTCTTAATATCCTCCAAATCACAAGAAAGAAGAGAAGGTGATCAGTGAGCACTGTTTGCTGTGCCGAACATGATTTTAGAGACATCTACCATTTCCCACTTCAGTTTCTTGTTCCCTGGCAGAAGGATGCTAATCAAATCATTCCATGGCCAGAAACAGTTTCTTATCTCTGATCATGCTAGTCACCCTCTCCATGTTTTTCCAACTCTGCTGTACTCCTTTGAGGTAAGGGGGTCAGAACCATAAGTAGTGACTTTATCATTTCTGTTTGGGAAACCCTTCTTTGTCTAAGTTTCAAAACCTTAATTCATTTTGTATTGAATTGGTCTTGAACTTCGTTAGCTCTCTCATAACTTCTCACAGTAAGGAAGTGTCCAAGGCCAGGTTGGACAGGGCTTGGAGCAGCCTGGGCTAGTGGAAGGTGTTTCTGCCCATGGCAGGGGTTTGGAATGAGATGGGCTTTAAGGTCCTTTCCAACCCAAACCCATCTGCTATTCTGTGATAATTCCCTTTTGGAATACGTGACATTTTGACTCAAGGATCAAGTCCACTGTTGACAGAGGAGGTATTACCTTCTGAAGAACTTGTGTGGGGAGCGAAGAACAGGAACAGAGAGGAGAAGAGGTAGGGTCAGGCAAAAAAGCAGAGTGGCAACATTTGTGTTCACCATGTTCAGAAGTATGTGGAAGTTTCTGCAGTGCTGGGGGGAGTCCCAGGAGAGTCACTCCTTACACAGGAGTCCTGCTGTAAGGGGCTGCTCTCATGCTCTGTGTGCAGCTACCTGTGAGGGGTCTGGCCATCCTGTTCTCTATCCCTAGCTTTGTAATGGAAAGTCTATGGGAACCCATCAAAGCCAGGGTGTTGCAAGAAGCAGAAGAAAGAACAAAACAAAAACCAGGTGGAGTCAAGTAACTATTACTAAATGCTGGAGGAAATAAATGCTAATGTCTGGCAACAAAATTTCAGCAAACAGCTCTCTGTAAGTTGTTTCCCAATGGCAAGCTGAGCAGAATAAAACTATTTGTTGGCAGACAGTGATACAGACAACCTAGAGGTAATTGGATATACTTCCTGTTAGGAAATGCAGAGTGTGTTTTGCTGTGTGAGATGGTCCAGCCAGTGATCCTTGTGGGTTTGCTTTGCTTTCCTAACAACAGAACTGGACCAGTGGGAACTCAGCAGAAAGACTCAGCAACAGAGAAGAGTATTGCCCACGGCTTAAAATCTGTTCAAAAGAATTAATGTCCAAATAAAAACAATCAAGAAACTTTATATTGCCTAGGTCCATTAGGGATAATTAGCAGCACTGGATAATAAAGTTTTGAAAGCCATGTTAGCCCATAGCTAGCACTTGACAGCTGGTGGTATGCACAGGGAATGTGGCAGTAGCTGTTCTCCCTTTCTGTAAGGGCTGGGAGTCTATAAAGTTGAGGTGTTTGGTAAGCAAGTACATTAATTATCTGCTACTTACTCCTGTAAGATCTTGGGATTATTTGATCTCTGAGGGGAAGAGCACCGACAAATGAAGATTATCTGGACAGTTGCAATTTTCTTGTTTAAAGTTGTCCCCAATGAACAAATGCTTGGACAGCTGTGAATTTTCATCTGGACTTTCCAGAGGAGACTTTCTAGCCCAGTGTGTCCTGCAAGTCTGTGGGGAGATATATGCAGCAGGGCTTGAGGCTTTTCACCTTCTCTGCACACACCAAAAGAATGATAAAATAAAAGCTAAAATTTGTGTTAGTCCCGCTTTATAATTCACACATTTGTTTCTTAGAAGCAACCTCATTACTTTCTGAATGTGACTTCTGGTAATCTATTTTTCTACGAACATGTACTTCAGATGTTTCTCCAAAAGAGAGTGTGCCAGCACGTGGGTTAATTAAGCTTGTAAAGGTGAAAGCAGCCAGCCTTTCACAGGAAAGCAAGTATTTCTGTCCAGCCACAGCTCAGGTGCTCCGTCTGTCTGTCACTGGGGGCAATAGTCTCCCAGCCAGCTGGATAGGTACCGTTTTACTCCATGTTTATTCACTGAATATTTTCACTTTGTGACTGTGGTTTACCAAAAATGAAATAGGTTATTTAGTGTGTCAAGGAAAATCTACTCTCAACATAGATTTTCACTAGTTCCAAGGCGAGGCTACACTGCATAACTCATTGATCTTTCTTCAGGGCAGAGAATTTCTTCCCTTTTTTTGGATGTTTTGCCACTTCTCTGTCATTTTAAACTCTTTGGACCAGTGCATGACAGCTCTATATCTAAAAAAGGAATGTGTAAGGTGTTTCTATGACTCCCATAAAACAGTAAAAAAAAAAATTTGAATGCACAGTAACTGGCATCAATATCAGTCACTGTAGTCAAGAATCCTCTCTATGCCAGTAGTCAAGTGCCAGATGTTTCAAATATATTAAAAAAATAAATAACATTTGAATTATGCAATGATGTGAATTTTGCTGTAATTTTTCTTAGCCTAGATGCCTTGTTGATCTATTTTTTAATGTTCTTCATGGTTATTTTTATTTAGAATAGCATAATAAGGAAATACCTTAGTGTTTTAAAGTTCTGCTGTTCTTTAAATCTCATTTGTAATTTGTGGTGTAGAATTTCACAACTGAATCTTGCAACTTTATAAAGAAGATTTTTTTTTTACATGCTGCATGTGGTGTTACATCTTAAATTCATCAGTCACACTAGTGCTTTTGTTTGAAGGATAAGAACAGCTAATCAATGTCGCTAACTCACTATTGAAATTAAAAATTTCGAAATTAAACAAGTGCACACATGTGAAAAGGCTCTAAATATCTTTGAGGTTTTTATTACCCTTCTGTGGACCTCTGCTATTTCTATTATATACCTTTCTTCTCTGGTGGTATCAGCAAGCTCTGGTCTTGATAGGTTGTCAGCTTCTCTAATAGCACAGTATTTCCAGTGCAGAAAACTGAATTTTTTTCTCAGCTACATTTTTTTTTTCCATTTGAATTGTCCTCTAGGTACAGTAGTTTAGGATTATTTTTCCTTCTCTTTGCCTCCAGAGAACATGAGACAAACTGGTAAGTTTCCTTGTCCTTCCTATTTCAAACTGGTTGCTAACACCAGGAGGGAATGCCTTGAGTTCCAGGGCTGTCTGAAGGAGGGGATGGTTGGAGGGTGGGCACTGGGTCTGTGGTGGTGGCAGCAGGAGCCTCTGGAGATCAACACATTTCTTCAGTGGATGGAATCCTCACAGGTGAGTCCTGTCAGTGGTGGGACAGCGTGCATCCCTCACCAAGGGACAGGGCTGCTTGCTGTAGGATGGTTCTGGAAGATGTTTGCTGGGAAATGTGTCCTCTGAAAGGTGTTGGGAAACAGCCACATCACCGATGCCTGGAGACGGAGCAACGTGAGTGCGGTGCTGAATGGGAATGTGAGCACAGAGAGCAGGGCGTGGGCAGCACTGGGAATTTGGGTGTGCCCACTCAGCCCTGCTGTAAAGGCAAACTCTTGACAGTTGTGCTTTATAAATATCTTCTATATATACGGTCATGGCTTGTCACAGATCACCACAGCAGTGAAGAGGCACTGGAACAAGCCAGCATCTAAGCATCTTGGAAGGTCTGTGCTTGGTATTTTGCATGAAACACTACAGAGGTGTTCTTAACTTGGCTGCAGCCTCACAACTCTTGTTTTAGCTGGTGATATTTGCTCATATTAGTCTATGTTCAGTATAACAAGGGATAGCAAATGATATTAGGCACTGATCTCTCTGTGAGCAGGGACAGGACCGAGGGAACGACAGGCAGCTGTGTCCAGGATGGGTTAGGCTGGATTTTAGAAAAAGTTCCTCCCCCACAGGGTGGCTGGGCACTGAACAGGCTCCCTAGGTCAGTGGTCACAGCACCAAGCCTGACAGAGCTCAAGGAGCATTTGGACAATACTCTCAGGTGGAATTTTTGGGGTGTCCTGTGCAGGGCCAGGAGCTGTACTCAATAATCCTTGTGGATCCTTTCCAGCTCAGCATATTCTATGATTCTATTATCCTCTGTATGTGAGAAAACTCCCATCCTAAGAACATAGGGACTTCTCCAATGGAGATAAAGTGTGAAAATGACGTGGCTTTTCTGAGGGCCTCTGGAAACTGGAGTCCTGGAAACAGGATGCTGACGTGGAAGGAGAGCAGTAGGAGCTGCAGGGCCTCACAGCCCAACCTGTTTGCAAAGCTGCAGTGCAGGTACTGCTCACACAAACTACCTCTCAGCAGCAGTTGCTTTTCTGTAGTTCTGAAGCCCAGGTGTTGTGAGGCTTCATTCAGGAGACACAAAAGGCACTGTGTGCCCAGTCACTGACAACAGTGCCTGAGGCGTCTGGTCCCACAGTTAACGTGTGAATGAGGTAACACAGATATTACCGGGTGATGGAGAGCTCTGTGCAATGTGAATTTGAAGATACCAGCTACAGAAATGACAGGAATTGCTGTTGGTTCAGTATAGAAGCAGATAAAATCAGATATGGTAAATAAGCACTGCACGAGTTGCCTAGGATTTTTGAACTGTGTGGAATTGGCAAGGGTGCCTCATGCATAAAAAAGGACTATTAAAATGTCCAGATTGCAATGCAAATGTTCTAATTTTATGCATAGTTTCTTTATTTTGGCTGGATATTTGATTGTAGATGCCCCTGCAGATACCTTTGAAAGCAAAGCTAACACTGCTCCTGAGAGTGGTGACAGGCCACCTGAGGTGTCTTAGAAGACCTTTGAGCAAACTTTGTTTGCTGTGCAGGTGAGGACCTGTAGGAGAGCAACAATCTCAGAAAAAGAATGACCTTCTCTTTTCCCAGTGCACCAGAGTACCCAGCCACGTGCTGAGTGCCTCCAGGTCACGGAAACAGAGAACAGCCCAGGTTGGAAGGGAACCTGAAAGATTATCTGGTCCAAACTTTAGTCACCACCAGGTCACTGGGGAAAAGGAATACTTTGATGAGGCTGTGGATGGGCCAGAACAACAGTCAGTGTAGAAGGTGCCACATCTACCTCCAATTTTCCTTTGGTTCTCCTTGTTGTGTCCTTTTAGCAGTCTCTTTGGTGTGTATACTCAACAAAGGAAATTATGTGTTCTTACAACTGGCTTGTATTTCCAGATTTAGGAACTTTACCTGGCAGCATAGAAGGCCAGGGACAAAGTTTTTCTTTGCTTGCTGAGTCAGCCCAGAGGTCCCTCAGAGCAAAATTATATAGGTCTGCTAAATGAGATCTTAAAATGAGAATACAGAAACAACATTACAGCTTTCAAATCTTTCTGATTGAAAGCTCTAACTGTATATCCAGAGGGTGAATTATATTGCTTTCATACTATCAAGCTTTCAGGACCCATTCGAAAATTTGCTTGAAACAGGACCTCTTTTCAAAAGAAAGGAAGGGAATGCTGAAGTAGTTTAAAGTCACTGTGAGAAATAAAGTTAGGACTGGCAGGCTATAAAAGTGGGGGTTCATTATGCTCCCTTCTACTCTGCACAATAGAGACCCAACCAGAGACGTGAGTGAAAGTCAAAGCTGGTCCTTTCAGCAGCAGTCCCTGTGTGAGTGATGGGCTCCTGGGTTGGGAGCACTCACCCTGCTCCAAGAGGCACCTGCTCGCCTCAAGAGCAGAGGTTGGAGCACCTGCCTCCTACCTGAGGAACTGCAAATGAACATCTGCAAGTGTTTTCTGAGCAGTGGCTTTCTTCTTACAGACTTCATGTGTGTGCTGGTTTAAAGGTAAACCAGCAGGGGGAAATGAACTCAACTCAAAAGAGAGATCATAAGTCAGAATAACAATTTAATAAAAAAATACAGTAAGTACGATTGTACAGACGAACAATTGGTTTTAACCCACAAAATCTGAATGCATAACCCAGCACCCTGGGGCATGAACAGAGTGGTGTTCGTTGGGCCCCCTGAGTCCAAAGTAAAAGGAGAGGGGAAAATCTGTTGGTGAGAGTGCTGTTGCAGTCTGGTCAAGAGTGGTGATTGCAGTCTGGTTGAAAAGTGGTGGTTGCAGTCCAGTTGAGAGTGGTGGTTGCAGTCTTTCTCTGGATCCCACGAGTGGTTAAAAAAGTCCCAAGACTCCAAGATTATATATCCTCCTGTTCAGGCAGAAATGCCCAGTACCTCCCTCAGGGCAGGGAGTTCCACAATGGGTGTGAGGACAGGAGCACCCTCCTATCTTGC
Source organism: Chiroxiphia lanceolata (assembly GCF_009829145.1). Classification (NCBI taxonomy): domain Eukaryota; kingdom Metazoa; phylum Chordata; class Aves; order Passeriformes; family Pipridae; genus Chiroxiphia; species Chiroxiphia lanceolata. Next base: position 35,051,020 of record NC_045644.1, read on the forward strand.
AGGCCTCTTAACACCCAGTTTGTAGCCTGAGGAGTCAGGCTACTCTGGGCAGAGGGTGTAAATGGTCTATTGAGAACAGTTTCTGGGAAATGGCATGGAAGGCTCTAGAATACACAGTTTTGGGTTACACCCATCCAGTGATGAACTGGTCCCAGCTGTTCTAACTAGGACAATGTGGTACTGCTGGAAGATAGGACTGTAACAGCATCAGCAGAAAACAGTGGGGCAGCACTCCTATGTATTTAGATTCCCACTGATCACACAATTCCTAGAAATATCAGAAAAATAAGATGACCCTTGTGTAACTGTCTTTTTAGAAAAGTGACAGTTCAAGTCAGACATGATGATTTGTATAACACAGCACTTTTGTGACCTTGGTCCTGATAAATACTAAAAATTAAAATCAGGAGGATGTTTTGTGCACATTTTTTTCCTAGATTTATTTAGGTTGGAAGAGATCTCTAAGGTCATCGAGTCCAACTGACTCATGGTGCTTCAGATGGCTGAGCACAAACCCAACTGATAGCTCCTTTCTAAATGATGGATGCCTGGATGAAAGACAGGAATTGTGTCTGTGTTTGCTTCAGGCAGCAGGAATGGTGAAGATCACATTCCTTTCCAGCATTGCTTGTGCTCCTTCAGCTATATTTATTATCCAAGTAAGAGAAAGAGAGTCAATCCTTAGTGTGCTTACAGGGGAGAGCAATGCTTCCTCAAAAGGAGGGAAAGAGCTTGAACTAGTGCCTGGAGGGTGAGTGGGACTCCAAAATCTGTATTTAGTTGACCTTCAAAGTATGAATTTTCTTCCCATCTCATGTGGGCAGGAAAGAGTTGTGTCTGTCATGCCATCGATTCTGCTGGTACCAAAAGCAGTCAGATTTCTCCATCTAGCTGAGGATCTCTGTGTGGGTAAAAATGAGGAGAAGAGCAGAAAGGAAAAACAGTAGGGACCGTATTTTCTGTCCCTCTGAATGACGAGATTAAAAGGGAAAATTATCTTCAGGAATCTCCTGTCATGTTCTGGTAAGACTGGTGTTTCATGGGGAGGACATAATGCTTAAGGGTATACTATTAATGCTCTGTGTATTAGCAAATGGAAGAGAATTGCTCTGTCACTGTAGATAAAACAAATATTTTGAATTATGAATAATACAGATAGGCATTTTAGAGTCAGGTCCACCATGTACCAGAAGAAGGATCTCTTTTTGTAAATGACTGTGCTTCTTTTCAAACACTCACCCATAACTATTACCTTTCATTACAGATTTGCTTTCTTTATAATATTCCGTTTTTCCCAGCATTTTTGAAAGCCCAACCTCTTAATCTAATGGACTCAAAAAGCTGCTTCCCTGAAGCAGCCCTTTTAGTTACTGTTTACTACAGTCTTTTTATGCTTCAGTTTGCATTAGCTCTTTCTGTTCCCCCCGTGTGCCCCCATCTTTTTCTTTCCCAGCTTGCCACATTTTATTTCGTGGGAAATAAAGTACATTTTTGTTTTGGTTGGGCCCATTCAGAAGTTTTTAGGCCATCCTAGAACAAATTTTAAGTTGTGTCAAATAGAAAGTTCATGCAAAAATGTTCAGCTTGGGTGCATTTTGCCATCACTTTTTCCTTCCTTAAATTGTCTAAACCCATTAAATATACTGGAGGTTTAAAGCTTAAAATATCTTAATATAGGCTAGAGATGTAAGAGCTTAGAGCAAATCCTCTCCAAGTTTATGAGCGTAGAAAGAAGTTAATTAAAGCTAACCAAGAAAATACAAATGATAGGAAAAAATCTACATTATGAAAAGCTGCAAATTCAGAATCTGTAACTGTTAGTTTCCCGTGAATGATGTTGGGACAGGTCCAAGTTAAAGTTTACATTTCAGAGTGAGGGTTTTTTGATCACAGAAATGGTGTGCCATTATGCCATACCACAACTCCCCTTTGCCTTAGAACCCTTTTGCTTTCAGCCCCACTGAGAATGTTTTACTGCCTGTCCAGTACCTGGTGCTGTGAAGGGCCACTTGTATCAGTACAAGGCAGATGGAGCTTGGAGCGTTTGCTAAAGCAGAAGTATTCTGGCACACCTATTTTGCTGTTATTTTATTTCTGTATATTATGTCTATTTTATGTCTTCTGCCTTTGCAAATAGTTTTATTTCACTCCTGATACCTTCAGAAAAAGGGGTACTCTGAATTCCTAGAAAAATGGGTGAGAATATGTAAAGCTGTGTGTGATACATCCCCAGTGTGATATATCCAGTTCTCTGTTTATTAATGTTATGTACTGCAAATGCAGTTTTTAAAAGAACAAACCTGGAAATTCTAACAGTAAATGTAAATATTCATTTTAATGTCTCCATTAATCAGTTCATTGAAGTTACTAGTGCTCATTATCCATATCTAGGTGAATAAGGAGTCATTTGAGGTCTCTTGACATCCCAGATTGGAGCCTAAGCAATTTGCAGAGCCAAAGCCTGGATGTTCAGCTGTGCAGGGTGAGTACAAGGCTCACAGAGTTTACTGTGGGGGATGTGTGTGGATCTGTGGATGCCAGGTGCTGGAACAGTAATGATTCCTTATGTGCATCACAGGGAATCAAAATAGGAATAAGGCATCTGTTGTACTCCTAACTACAAACATACTGATGTCATAAATTAGTACCTATGAACTTGACATCTAGGAACTGCTGATCTTCATGGTGAAGCTCTCTCAGAGAAGTCTTTTATAGCTCAGGCACAGAACCTCTGTGTCCAACTCTGGAATCATAGAAATTTTTAGGTCTTCATTATTGGTTGGGATGAAACTGCTTTAGGGACAAAAATGTAATGTTCATTTCAGAAACCTCCTCCCAAGGTTTACAATTTCAAAGTACTATTTCTACGTTTTTATCCTTTTTAGGACCAGCGATAGCACATAGAAATGGATCAAAAAAGGAACATGGCTTGAAAAAGGCAGTAAGTCTAGAAAAATATTTAGTACTGCTTCAAACCCTTTGTAGCACATGCTGAGATACACTTGAGTGTGTGTGGACTGGCCCAGCAGCTGGATTGCATTAAATTGTCATGCCTGATGTCAGACAGGTTTGAAAGGGGGACAGACCAGGTTTGAAATCTTCCCAAGCAGAGATTGCTAAACCTGCCCATTTCTGAGCAGTTACAGCCTGTGTGAAAACTCCTACACCACTTAAAGGCAAAGTCAACCTGGAGAATTCCAAATCACGTTTCATGTTTGACTCTGCAGTAGGAGCTGCCTTCAAAAGTAGCCAAACAGCTGGAGTCAAGAAGCTTTTAGAAAATTGCTTGATCACGTCTCACCTTGTGAATGACTTGAACTGAAACGGGCCAAAAGCAAATAGATGAGCTGAAGATTGCTGCTTTTTTTTCCCCCTTGTCTTTGCACTAAAACAGCAGCAGGTCTTAAATATTCAGGAGCTGCCAAAGGCAGTTTGGGAAGGCACAGTCTCTTTGCTGGTAATTACATCTCCCAGCTGAGACGCAGTGTTTGAGCACCCTCCTGAAAAATCAGAAAGTATGAGTCACTCACAAAGACCCACTGCTGCAGCAGGCTGAGTTATATTCAGTTTATGATGGATTAGATTATTTTCTACAGAATTGCTGTCTGCCCAGTTGTTCTTGTCCCTGTATCTGCGTCGTGACTGTCCCAGGAGTAGCTCTCTACCCTTATTCTTACTGGAGTCCTTTCTTTTCGTCAGGGACTTTGAATGATTCATGCTCTAAATCATGTGAGGCATTCCAGTGGTCTGCCCTTGAATTAGATCTAATATGCAAATGCACATTATAATATAACAGCAATGCAGGGATACATAGATACTTGCTTCAAAATTTGCCCTCTTGGGTGAAGTTATAGAGATTGTCTTCTAAATATCGATTCAAAATCTTGGAGCTGTGCTAGACAAGAAACAATTAGGAGTTGTTACATTACCCAGGAAGGCCTTTTCTGTATTGCTAGGGTTTACCAGCTTCCTGGGATTTTGTACAGAGCAACGAGGAATAGAGTGAAGTTGTTATGGCCAGGATAACTAATAATAAAAAGCTCCATACTAATGCAGTGTTTTGGTACTTTGAGGCCGACTGGCTTGGAAGGCAGATAGAGTGTTCCCTTTTCCCTCATTAAAGTTCTTCTCAATTAACTTTTAAACTAAGCAGTGGTTTATCAATGTTGATTGCCTGTCTTTAATTTTCTGTTAAGAGTGGAATGTTTTTGCTTTTGATTAGGGTTGGTTGTAATGAATACAAGCCTGTGCTTAGCTTCATATCGAGCGACCATTTTACTATCTTAGATGTTGTCATTTTTCAGACCTCTAAAAATTCAGGTTCTGTACATGCCACAAAAGCAACTGAGTTTAAAATTGATTGAAACAGTATTAGAAAATGGAGGAGGAGGGAAAATTACGTCCAGAGACTATGTGAAATGACGGAAAACTTCTGCTTTAGGATATATCAAATTAAGAATGATTTGCTATTAAAAACAGAAAAAGATGGGATGTGTATAAAATAACTTGAAATCCTTGTACATATACTGTCTCAGAGGAGCATAGTTTAGGATGAAGAGTTATGAAAAACTTAGCAGGATAGTTCTAATCGTAAATAAGAGTGCAACCATTCTCACTGTCCTTCTCAATAAAGAAGATGCTGAAGTCTTCCAATAAAATCCCAAGCTTTTCAATTAAACAGAATATATGAGTAGATGACATGATTAGTCTTTACTTTTCCACTAAGGTGTTGATTTTGAGTATTTGAATCTATCTTTAAAAATATGCTTCCTGGGACACTAGAAATGCCAGTCAGTCAGTGGATGCCCTGTATATATAAACCATAAATTATTATAAAGGGATCAAACCATTTCCAATACAAAACATTAATCACTTGGCAGAAGGCACCAGCTCTCAAGACAATTGCATGAAAAGCCTTGAGAGATAGAAGAGACTAAATCCTTGGCATTTCAATTGAGTATGGCTGTAGTCTGGAATTTGATATAAGGGGAGATTGATATTTGAGATGGTTCCTCGAGCAGCCAGGAAAAACACCTTTCAAAGCAGGTACAAAATGTGCCAGGAATGCCAGGGGTTGATGCACCTGATGCCAGATCTTGAGAGAGAGCCTCTGCTAAAATTATTGGGAGGAGCAGGTATTCAACAGTATTTGGCCCTGAGCATTTATTTTCTCCTGTAAAATAGAAAAGGCACATTGCCAGTGCGTGCTGCCCTCACGGCAGATTCCGAGGTTCCAGCCTGCCCCCTGAATCCTCATGGCCTTGCAAAGTCAGCCTGGCAAGCCAAGCCTTGTGTCGGATTTCTGTGCAGCATAAATGGATTTGATGGGCTGATCTGAGGCTGTTTCATGTTTCCCTGGTTTTAGATCATTAGAGGCTGCTTTTGCACTTTCTCTGATTCCTTGCAGCCACCACAGGATTTCTCATTCTTGCCAGTGCTCTGTTCCTGCTTCTCAAGTTGTCAAACTGACTACACAGGCAGTCAAAACTCATACATTCCTGTCAGGGTTTTAAATTATTTATTGTTAACCTCTCACTGAAAATTAGGCTGCTTGTGTCTGTGTGGAAGAGAATAAAAATTAACACTTTACTGATTGCTAAAGAAGTCTTGAAATACAGACAGGAATTGCTGTTAGTTATGAGCAGAATAACATGATGCAATATAGACTTAATATTCCCTTTTTTCTTCCTAACCAGTGCCATTTCCCTGGCTTCTTCTCCCCACAGTTCCATAGTCTCTGACCCGGACATAGTCCTGCTTTACTGCTGCTACCAATGTACTTCTCTTAGATTTCTCTGCTTGAGAGATATAGTTAATTATATGTGGCATCAACATACTCATAATGTACAACCATGGTCATGGACATTCTCTGCATGAAGAAGGTGGCAATACAGGAAAAGGATTGTCCTGCAGTTTAAAGATCCATGGAACAAATCAGAAAGGAAAACGTTGCTATGGTACTTCAGAAGTATTTAAGAGTAAGGAAAGGATTAAAAAAGCTCATTTTAATTCAAATGGAATTAGATGATATTATTTTTTGAAGTTGGTGGTATGAAACAGATATGAAATAATCAATACCAGTTATATATGTGTCAGATTTCTTAACACACCACAGGTGTAAAATCGTGGACATGCATGCCACAGGATGCTGAGGAAATTTAGGAAACCACCTTCTGCCTCAGTGCTGCTGTGAACAGAAGCTGTTTTATTCCTCTGCAGTAGTCATGCAGGTACATGTAAAAATGAAATGGCTGATTTGTATGAAGGCTACATTACTAAGAATGTAAATTCATGTACTTACCTGTATTTGGTTTACTTTATATTTATATAAATGTATTATTCTTCTAAATATATATTAGGTGATATATTTTGTACATAGCTGTACAGAAACCAGCAAAATAACAGGCAGAAATGTAGCAAACATAAAGAATGTATGGTTAATATCTTAAAAGTCATGCATGTTATGACTGTACCTGAGCCTTGTGGGCTAGTACAGAGACTGAGTGCTTGCATTTGGTGCTTCTTGATTCCCCAAAACAGACCCTGTGTCTGTTTGCTCTGGGATGTGACTGCTGCCTGCATCCTGTTTAGGCTTGTCAACTGTTATATCTAGGAAACAAAGAGTTTACAGCTGAAAGAAAATACTACAGTGATCTGAATATTCCAAAAGTATGTCTAGAAGCTCGATTTTTTTTTTTGAAGTTCACAAATACATTTTAATTAAACAGCAAAATGTAGGAAGATACAGAACCTGAAAACTGAATGCTAGGAACTTCAACAAATCACATGAACTTCTGTCTGTTGAGATTTACTGTGAGCTGAGTCGTGATCTTCCTCTAGCTTCTGTGGAGTGGAAGCCTCCAGAGGCCCCCTGGAGCAGTAAGTCTGTGTGGGCAGCAGCTGCGGAGACAAAAATCCATCTTCCAAGAGGTCACTGTGTCCCAAGTGAACTATTCTGCTGGGAGAAATTATGTCAGAAGTTCCTGGGCTCCCGATGCTTCTGCCTTGCAGGCTGCCACATAACACATCTTCCTTCAGTTTTCAGCCACGATTGTTACCCTTTGGATGTGAGATGCCAAAGCACTGAAGTGCAAGGTAAGGTTGTTCCCGTGTACATCCTGGGTGCTGAGGTCCAGAAGAATTATTTTTCAGGGTCAGCAGTGTCAGCTTATTCCAGCTTACTCCTTCAGTGCTGCTGAAGTGCCGGGAGCCCTAAAGCTCTCAGTCTGTGGTTTTACAGAGCCATAGCCCGAGTGTGAAGGCTGGATCAGAAAGCTGGCTCATTTAACTGCCTTTGGCCAATTTTTTGGCTTCGCCCTTGAGCTATTCCAAGTGCTTCCAGTGGACCTAGAAGGGAGCTTAGAGTGGCCGTGTGGGGACGATTTTGTCACAGGGCTGCTAGTACAGGACTCATCATCATGGCTGGGCTTTGTGAACAAAGATTTGGGAAAGGCTCTATCCACATAAGTGTTGTGTAAAGGCCTGGAGACTTCATAAAGACGACATCTGCCAGGAACTTAGAATGTCAGATGGGAGAATGAGAGGAAGTTGAAAGGCAGACTGCTGCTTTTCTTCCCAAGATGTTCATTCTAGTGTATAGCTGGTTTTATATTTTCGATTTAATGAAAATTAATACTTCAGCCTCTCTCAAGCTTCCCATTAAAATAAATTATATAGGCTTTCTTATTCATTCCTTTATGGAATTCAAGATATTCTGACATTGTCATAAGATAATATCTTTTGAAAGAAGTCTGCTTTTTTTTGATACAGAAATAAAGTGATTTTCTAAATCACAAGGTCAGTGAAAGTCCTGCACAAGACACACTTGGGACATGAATATTTCTCAAAGGGGTAGCTTAAAAAGAGATATTTTCAATAAGTACAGTCAGAGGATTTTAAAAAGCACAGAAAAAAGAAGAAAATGAATTGCAAAGTACATTCTGTGTTAAATCATTTTAAATTCATGTAATAAGTACAGAGGAAAAAATATATGCATTAATCTCCTAATGGGTGTGTACATATCTTTTGCTGGAAGGTTAAAAGTGGTTTACAGCCGCAGCTCTGGATCTGGGGAGACCTGTGACAGACTTACCAGTGACTTAAGCCAGATTAAATTGGTGATTATGAAAGGCTGTCCAGAGGTTCATGGTTTATTCTTGTGCAAGAGCTTCCCTGTGAAGGGACTCAAGCTAATTCCTGGGCAGCTCGTGGTATTAGGTGCAGAGAAACCTAAGGAAATCTCTAAATGAAAGTATAGCAGAAACAAAAGTCTTCTGAAAATTCTTGCGTGAACGTGGGAGAACGATTGAAAAGTGTGCAAACAGCATTTGCTTCTTCATTAAAATGTAATAGCTTAAAAAAATATTGGGAATTAGTTTATTTCTCTTTCTTGAGTTAGTTTTTCTTATCTTTTAGTAGTTTTCAACTGACTGGGGGGGGCAGCTCTGAAACTGTGTTGTAGTCCAGATGTAAGGAGCATAGTATTCAAACTAGAAACTAAACTGATATTATTGGAGAGTTCAATTAAAAAGATGAAAATATAGATAATGCCTGATCTAACACTGAGCAGACATTATTGCAATTTGCAATTGCTTGTGGAGGAGGACTTGGGAGCTTGCAGTTGACGTCAACAGCAAAACCCCAGAGAGTTTGGAAAGAATCACAATTAACCTTTTTCAAAGTAATTTGAATTTTGAAAGCAAAGGAAGTTATCTGGTCTGGACTGAAGCTACACAAACTTCAGAAGATTTTTTTGCCTCTGGTTCCTTTTTCTACAGGTCTTTTTTTTTTCTGTAGTCTAGAGAACTATGTTTATTTTTTCCTTTTTTTCCCCCTAAAATTAAAAATACATGCAATTCCACAAGCCAAGAAAAGCTAAATTATACTTGGAGAGTGTTGCAAATGAGTGTTGCAGATCAGATCCTTTTGCTGTCAAATGTTTGTGTTGGTGTGAAGAGCTGTATTATCTGTAACCTACAAAAATTCTTCAGAGAGATGAAATACTTGTGGTAGGTAATGGGACACAGTTTGAGGGCATGCATTTAATTCATCTGTGTTGCCATGCACGTTGAGACAAGGTTGTATTCTCTGGGTTTTGGCAGCAGGTGTCTGGCAGCTGGTTGATTTGTCATTTTCTAAGCCACTTCATCCTGATTTATGCTCCTAGAACAAGTTGCTGTAGTCCTACACCCTTGGGAGTGCCTGTAAATTTAGAGGTGCTGTGACCTAAGATCAGCTCGCCCATGCAAACCACACCCAGGCACCTTGTGTAGAACTAATATCTTCAGTTAGTGGTGTATATGTGGATTTTAGAATCTTCAGTATATTTATCCTTACCATTTTCCTCTCAAGTATATAAGGGAGAGGTGGTTTCGTGTCGGGGCTGTAGCAGGGACACAGAGATAGCAGTAGTCCCAGTCACATGGAAGTGTGATGCCACACAACCTCTCTCATGTCTGAAAGTCCCAGGCAAAGATTTCTACCAATGACTCATCTTTCATCTTCCAACTCTCCAGCAACTCTCAGAGAATCCCTGTTGTTTAATGTAAAGTATTAAAAATCAGAAAGCATTTTTTCCCCCCTTCTTTTTCACGATTTTTTTTTTTTTTTTGGTAATCAAAGGATACTCAGGGATCATCCAGGTCTCTGCTGTAGATTAGTACAAATACATTCAGTAAAGTTTAAACAAGCCTAGAGCTGTGTAATGTTTTTACAGGTCATGACAGTATAATTCCCTCTCCATCTGAGTACAGTAATGCTGAAGCCAGACTTGCTTAATGACATGATTATATCACCAGTTCTATTAACATAAGTGAAAGGGGATCTGCCATTATTCTTGCTACGTCTGGTATGTGTAATTATAAATATCAAATTGCATTTTCCAGAACTATTATAAAATGTAAAGATTTGCAGGGTTTTTATATTGCTTCATGGAGTGGCTTTAAGCATATGCTAAAAAGCAAAGCCACGTACAAAGGGCACAGGAACTTTTCTGAGAGGGCATCATAAGCTTGTAACAGAAGGGGTTTTTTGGCTGCAGTTTTCAAACTACAGCATTCTGGGGACTCTTACTCTGTCTGTCTCCCCCCACCCCCACATCTGCGTGACATGAATCCAAGCAAGATGAGAGTAGGGGCTGCGTCCCTTGAGTCGGAGATCAGAGTGCAGGGGGGCTGGGTGAGGGATCCTCCTTTTCTCTTTCAAGTGGCTGTGGATGTGTTTGGAGGTGAGAGAGAGAAGTGCTGAGCTGGGTAGGGCAAATGGGCATGGGGTAATATTCAGTACGAGGTGTAACCAGGGAGACTGTGCCATGCAGCAGTCGATCTCCAAGAGCTGCTTTCCAGGGGAATGATCAAATTCTCTAACCCTTTGACAAAGGTGAATGTGAGTGGAAAGAAAATTCCTGTATTTCAATTCTTCCTTCTGTGCCAGAGCCATAAATGACAAACCAGTTTGGCTTTAGCCCTCTTGATCAATCTGGTTTGGTTTGTTAAAAATATCAGGTCATTTTATAGGTCTGTGCTTTTATTGCTGTGTGTGCTGAGTAGTTATTTTCATTGATTATTTTACTACAGAAGTATTATATAACTATTTTGCACTGGATTGCACCTTTTATAGTCATTTTAGGAAGCAGGGAATCATATTGTATGTTCTTATTATTGTATGATATAACAATGCTATCACTATAATTGTCGTGTTGAAATCTATTTTCCAGATATTCAACATTAGGAACTAATAAGAAAGTTATATAAGATAATAGGACCTTTTAGCAAAATTTCTGATTTTATATTTTAATTGTTGATCCCTACTCTCCATTTATCTTAATTCATATGTTTCATATACTTACTATTATCTCATTAAAATGAGAAGGAAAATTATGAAGAAGGAAAATCTTTTGTTTGTAGTTCTGCTATACTACAGCATCTATAATTTTCCTTCTGTCATTTTTTTTTCCTTCATTGCCAGTTTATCACCTATATGATTTAGTCTTTCGAAAGTAAATTTTTAGTTCAACTAAGCTATCATTAGAAGGCCCTTTTCCCAGGATTGGTGTGCTGAATGAATTTCAGCACATATATTATTGGTGGGGTTGTGGATTTGGTTTTTTCTTTTGTTTCAGTACAGGTCTGAAATGCTGGTTTTGTTAGCAAAATGCAAATCCTGCTCATAAAACAGAATCTTTATCTGTGTGTCTTAATGTATTTAATAAACAGTCCAAAGTTAAACAGATCCAGATGCTTACTGCTATTTTATGTGACAGTATTGCGACAATTGATATGTTCTGTTTTGTGAGAGCAGCCTTCTGCTCAGACATATCATCCTCCTCACTGATTTTTAGTTGTGTCTAGGCTGAATTTCACTGTAGATGGAGCTGTATCACACATAAAACCGACCGAAAAATCTATTAAATTTGCCATTGGCAGTTAAGGGATCTAAATCACAATGAAGAAAAATCTTTGATAGTTGTCATCTTGCAGGCAGAATAGTGGAAAAGGCAAAGCCAAGAAATCATGTGAGTGGCCCCTGGAGGCTCCTCTCTGAAGGAATGTTGATACTGGGAATGCCCAGTAAGCAGATGTTATAGTGCCAATGCCACCAAGTCTGCCTTCCCTGCTCAGAAACAAAGGGAATTGTGAAGCATCCTCTCACAGAAAAGAGACTGTGTTGTTGGGAGAGGTGAAAGTCACTGCAAATTGCAGGCTGCCAAACCTTGTGTCAGTTTAAAACCACTGGTAGATTACCTTCTTTGCCTTTTGGATAACAGGAGAAGTTGGGAGACTGTAAGAAGGAGGACTGCATTTTCCTTTGGTTTATTCCTTTCAAGTTGGCCACTTACACGAGCACAGAGTAAGTGTCAAGTTAAACATTGGCTGTTCTGATTTCATATTGCATTTACACTCCCTTTGCAGTGGTGAAATACCCACTTGAATTGGTGACACCAGATCAATCAGCAGCAAGAAAAGCTGGTTATGCCTCTCAGAAATGGGGAGTGAGACAGAGGAAACATGGAAACCCTGCATGGCTGGTTAGGTGCCCTTTGATGCTGGCAGTGTGGACTGGTTCTCTCCCATTTATCACAAGAATGGCAGTGATTTTCTGCTTGTATGGTGTAATCGAGGCATTTTTCTCATTCTGTCCCCTCTGAATCCTCAGGGTTTCCAAAACAACCCCACACAGTTTTAGAGGAAGCACTTGAAACAAAAGATTCTGGCACTTTGGACATGGAGGAGAGAAAGTACAATACAGAGGAGAGGCAGTGGAGTAAGAAACTCAGAACTAACTCTGCTATAAGACATAAAAAGTGTTAAAGTGCTGAAAAGAAATATTTTCTGGCTACAGATTGAAAACAGTATAGAAAGCCAACTGTGTTCCAGGCTGATCCTCCAGCGTGGGCAGCAGGGCAGGGGGGGATTCTGCCCCTCTGCCCCTCAGGGGAGACCCCCCTGCAGAGCTGCTCCAGCCCTGGGAACAGCACAGCAAGGACATGGAGCTGCTGGAGCCAGTCCAGAGGAGGCCCCAAGAGGATCCGAGGGCTGGAGCAGCTCTGCTGGGAGGAAAGGCTGGGAGAGTTGGGATTGTTGAGCCTGGAGAGGAGAAGCTTTGGGGTGACCAAATTGGGGAGGGCCTGAAGGAGTCAACAAGAAGTCTGGAGATGAACTGTTTCCAAGGGCATGGAGTGGCAGGAAAAGGGGGAATGACTTCAAACTGAGAGAGGGCAGGGTTAGATGGGATATATGGAAAGACATTCTTCCCTATGAGGCTAGTGAGACCCTGGCACAGGTTGCCCAGAGAAGCTGTGGCTGCCCCATCCCTGGAAGTGTCCAAGGCCAGGTTGGATGGGACTTGGAGCAACCTGGACTAGTGGAAGGTGTCCCTGCCCATGGCAGGGGGTGGAATGAGATGATCTTTAAGGTCCCTTCCAACCCAAACCATTCCATGATTCTATGATTACACACAGAGAGGTCCAATCACCTCTCTATCATCCTTCCCCCTTGATATAACTGTATCTGTTTGCCTATTTTTCAGTCAGATAAGTTTTTTCTTGAGTTTGACCCTCCTTCTTCCATCTTATTATATATTCATAAATGCTTTGTTCACATTAACTGAAGTTTAATATTATAAAAAATTCCTAGTTCACTTTCATTTTTCAGAAGTCTTGTAGCTTGAATGTTTTAACTTTCAGATGCTGAAAATTCCTCAGGTAGAGTTGAGCTTTTGTTTGCAACTCTGGCAGAATGGGCCATCTGTCTCTCTCAGCCAGTTCCCTCTAGAAAGTAGGATATTAAAGTTCCTGTGTCTACACTGGCACAGAAGACAAACAAGATTTTTCTTTCTGAGACTTATGTTTTCTAAAAATACCAAAGTGGTGAGATAAAAGTGGAGACTAGAAGTGGCTTGAGAAGAAACTCGTTCTAAATATTTAAGCCTTGTGTTATTCAGAGCAGAAACATGGACTTTAATCCCCTCTTATACTAAAACTGTACAAAGGTCCCTGCTTGCTTAACACAATCCTCAAGCACAGTTGTTTAATAGCTGTAAAAAGGAAAAATCTCCTGGGTGTCTTAAGAATCAGGAGTGTTCACTGGCCCAAAAGTCTCTGAGTATCTGTTTCTGAATTTAGATATGCTCTTTTTTTGTTAATAAAAAGAAGTAGCACCCCAAGAAATGAGCTATCCCATGGGTTTCCAGGTGTTCTGTTTTTAAACATCAGCCATTTTCTTATTACAGAACTGTGTTCCATTGTAGTGAATTTATTGCTTGAAGACATGACTTTCTTGATTACTCCTTAAACATGTGTGTTGATGCCAGGAGTCTGTGAACTGGTGGCTGAGAAACTGTATTTTAGGTTTTTGTGTTTACCATAGAATCCTGGAATGGTTTGAGTTGGAAAGGACATTAAAAATTATCTAGTTCTACCCCCCTCTGGTGGTTGATTTATAACATTATGTCAGTGTGGTGCTCTCAAGTGGCTTCTTGAGGCCCTAGTAGAGCAAGGGAAAGGGAACCCAGCCTTTCTGTCAGTGCATCACAGCCTGAGCATTGTCTTTATCAACATTGTGTTGCATTCATGTGGTTAGTGTTGTAATCATGTTTTGAGATCCACAATGTGGTTCTTAGTACATTTAGACATTGGTTTTCCTCCCCCAAATGGGTTATTCTCTTAAGGGAGGGTGGAGGTTTTGGTTGCTTTGTTTTGTGTTACACTGAATTTAGTCTCTTTGATTTCAGACCAGTTCCCTGATCTGTGATTTTGAATTCTGTTCTTGTACTCCAAAGTGTTTACAGTCTGTCCCAGCTTGGAGCCATCCATAGGTTTTATTAATATATTCTACATTCCAGCATCTAAGCCTTTGGCAAAACTGAGAACAGAAGTAGGGCCCTGTTTGAAATGCCTTTCGTCTATTAAGGCAGCTTAGGTGGCATTGCCTGTCTTGGAACAGGCTGTGGGAAGCAGAGGTAACTTTAGGTGGAAGTTTGAAAAACATTGACTTTGTCCCTCAGTAGAGTTGGACAAATGAATCAGCTTGACTCCCCGGTTATGTAGCCCCTCTCTTAACCCTTTTTGCTCATGTGATTGGAGAATAAGTCATTATTTACGGGCATTTGACATTTTTAAGACCAGTGTAAGTGGTCAGCACATGTTACACCAGTGGGGAGGTTCACCAAACATGAGTGAGTGAGCAGCCAGCACTGCTGCCAGAGCTGTGGATAGTGCTGAACACCAAACAGCCCTGCCTCTGGTGGACCTGGCACTTCACACTCGCAGTGCAGTTTTTTCTGGCATCTGCTGTGTGCTGGTGGTGAATCACATAGGTAGGAAGGTGCATTTTCTTTTTAAAACACATCAAACTGTACCCAAGCTGTTCCAAACGTGGAAGGCCAACAGCACTCCATTAAGTTACGTCAGCTCAAATTCACATTTTTACCTCTGTAGTGATTCACAGAATGCGTTTTCCCCCAACTTTGAACTATTGATTCATACACAATATATGTTATGCTTCCAATATTTTTTTGTTGTCTGGCTTTATTTCTGCCATCTGGTTTTGTTCTTGCTCAGTCAGGCGTGCTGTGGCAATCTGCAGGCGCTGGAGTGATTTGAATGGCACAAATCCAGCAGTGCTGGTCTCACACAGCACTGCAGTGGTGTGTCTCTGGGTTTGGTGTGCAGGTGCTGCCTGTTGGCACCTGTGCACGGAGACTGATGAGTTCATTCCATGCCGTGTGCAGCCTGTTTCCATGTGTCACATGCCACGAGGCTGAGGCACAGCATGAGATCTCATTTTGCAAAGCCCAAGGATGGATTTCTCATGAAGTGATGGGAAATGACCAAATTGAATGTCTCCATGGAAGAAAAAATTACTTGAGAATATTAGACTAGTTCTTGCAGATACATATTTATGAGATTGGTGAATTACTTTAAAACTTTATGTAATGTTATAGTCAAAGATTCACTGCAAGCTTACGTATTAACTTCTATTTCTCTTAGTCCTAATACCTTATACCAATGTTTCCTTCAACTCTCTCTTCACACAGTAGTTTAATTAAAATACTGTCATATTTTGACAACACTTCCAAGTAACTCATCATTTTGTTTTTACTTTTGTTTATACTGAGCAATTGTGAAATACTTAATTATACGTTTTGTATGGCTTCCCCAGTTCTAACAGAAAATCTCTTTTGTCCTGTCTCTCTTTCAATAAAAGAATGCAACTAAGAGTAATCACTGGGATTACTGTGATTAGCAATGTGATGAGAATCTAATTGTAAGAAATATGCTAATGTTCAATTTGTTTTTACTGAGCCACTTTGACAGTCTAAAAGGCAATTTATATGCATTAGTAATAATAACTATGAATTTATGTTACAAATCTGTCCAGAAGTCCTCTTTGGCAGTGGAGGTGAATTGTACTTGGAGTTCTGTCAATGCTCATGTTGCATTTTCATAGGTTTAGGTTCCAGTTACTGAGTAAACATAACTAAGCCGCAGTTTTCCAGATTTGCAGCTCTGTTCCCATTTTAGACATCTCTCTCTCTGTGAAGGTGATGTCTCTGTACTGCTGCCAACCAGTGTCTTCCATGGTGAGCGCCAGCAGTTACCTGTTCAGGCCTTGATGTAGAGGTGAAGGAGCAGGGACTCAGGAGACAGAAATCTCTGAGGATCCAGGGATGGGATCCCAGGCTGGGGAGGCAGAGCCACATCTTAAGGGAATAGGAAAAGACATAGACTAGGAAGCTGGAGCCCCAGTTTGGGGTACACAGTGGGAAGAAAGGTTGAGTTGTGATGCTGAGGTCCCCTGTTTAGGAAGGCAAGAATTGCAGACTCGTCTCTCTGTGTAACCCTACACTATTAATTCAGATGGTCCTTGATCTTGCTTGTAAACACAGAAAAAAAATTACTAGTATGAGTTTGTTTTATTGCTTCATTCATTCACAAATGCCTCCTACAATGACTGATTGAGGAGATAGAAATTAAATATTTATCCAAGCAAACAGAACAGCTACTGCATTTCAGACGATGTCAACCCAGTACTGGTTGGAGAGTCTGAGACTTTGTATTTTATGTCAGAAGTTTACTTTAAGGTATATGAGCATCAGGGTTTTTTTGGGTGGCTTTGGGAGAAGCTGTGAATGTCTTTGCCCATCTTGCTCAGGATGTGCACACACGCTCACCACCACCCCCCCTCCCCCCCGTGCACACACCCCCCCATTTCTGAAATAGTTTGCATTCTGTTCCACATTCTAGAGGAATGACTTTCAGAAAGAGGACCTAGTAGGTGGTCCCTGAGATATTTGCAATCAAAGCTGTAAATAAAACCTGGGAGGTAAAGGTATGTGCAAGGATGAGGGATTTCTGTTTTCCCTTCAGATCACAGGGGTATCGCTGTATGTGTTCACTGTGAGCTGGGTGTGTGAGAGAGGACTTAATAATGACCTTTCTTGCAATGTTGAGACAGAGAAGAACCTGATATCTTTTGAAATTTTTGGGTGAGAATTGCCATACATCCATTGGAACTGAGCAATTGGCTTTTGTGTTTCAGGCTTGTTTTCTCCTTGCTGCGAATGAAGATAGTATGAAGTTGCTGGTCATATGTAGGATTATTGGGATCTCCCCAGTGGAAGTGGTCTGAACTGGTAGGAATAAGCTGTTTTCCGTGAAACAACAGGGAAGATAAAAACACTGGAAAAGGTAACTCCAGTTGGGAAAGACTGTATCTCACAGTGCAACAGGGTCTCGTATGCATTGCTTCCTTTGGGTACAGGAACCACTGCAGTTGCCACTGAACAGGCAACCCAGAACTCCTCCTAGACATGTGTCCCAACATTTTTTCCTTGCACTGGCACTTATCTGACTTAGGAAAGTTGACCGAGGTAATATTGGGCATGGTTACTTTTTTGTTGGATTGGCTGACAGAAGCTAATCTCTGGGAAAACTTGGAGTGGCTGCATCTGCAGGAGGGTATCTTTGGAGCTGCTGGGAAGGAAAGAGTGGTGGGAACACCCCTTTATTAGCCTGTTCTTTTTCAGCAGCTAGCTATTAGACTAGCTTAAAAGCACTGTTAGATTGTACACTCATGATGTTCCCACACTGATGATGTCTTTTTTCTTCCCCCATTGGTTACTTGGAGGGCAGAGTGTCCTGCCACTGCAATCCTGCTGCAAGGGCTGTCCTGAGTTTCTCAATTAACTGTACTGTGGCAGGATATCAATCATAGAATTGTTTGGGTTGGAAGGGACCTTAAAGCTCATCCCATCCCACCCCCTACCATGGGCAGGGACACCTTCCACCAGCCCAGGTTGCTCCAAGCCCTGTCCAACCTGGCCTTGAACACTTCCAGGGATGGGGCAGCCACAGCTTCTCTGGGCAACCTGTGCCAGGGCCTCAGCACCCTCACAGAAAAGAATTTTTTCCCAATATCCCATCTAACCCTGCCCTCTGCCAGTTTGAAGCCATTTCTTCTTGTCCTGTCCCTCCAGGCCCTTGTCCAAAGTCCCTCTCCAGCTCTCCTGGAGCCCCTCTAGGCCCTGGAAGGGGCTCTCTTCTCCAGGCTGAACAGCCCCAGCTCTCCCAGCCTGCCAAATGCTGTCACCTGTCAGGGCTGGTGTTCATCATCTTTGTGTTCTTGGGATATTTGTGTTCCTGTTGGTCTGGCTTGTGTTGAGTCTTTGTTTTGTATCTTGTTCTCTATTCCTGTAGTGCAAATGCTTGGACAAACCGTAGCTTGCTTGTAAGAAGTGAAATTTTAATATGTGTCTAGGTAGAAATGCCCAGTTAGTTCTATGAGCAGGGATTACAGAGGTGGGCGTCTTGAGCAGACGAACAAGACAAGTGCTGGGATCGTTCCCAAGATGCCACAAGAGAAAAACAAGCATAAGCATTCACACTCTGACTGGTGACTAAATACAGAAAAGGAAGAGGGCAGAAGCAGGCACAGATATTCATCACAATTTGAGTCGTATTTCACTCGCTGAATTACTATGTCTCATGAAATTCAGCCTATTTCCCCCTCCTGGCTCTGTCCCCCATGTTTGTAGACAGATGAAGGGTTAGCAGACTGTTAGCATTTTTCACATTTTGTGTTTTTGACCCTGAGACCTGTCTGAAAACTTTGTGGTTTGTTTTTGTTTGTTTGGTTGGTTGGTTTTGTTTGTTTGTTTCTTGGTTTGGTTTGGTTTTTTGGGTTTTTTTGATTGACAGTCAGAGTCTCCTGAGAGTTTTCTGGGATTTCTAATGCTTTCAGAACTGCTTCTGCCTCCTTGCTCTGGTTTTTGAGCCTGCCTTGCCTCTCAATTGCCTGACACGATAGAGGCAGCTCAGGATTTTAATACTTGCTGTCAGCAAGAGGTCTGGAGAGCAGCATGTCTGGAGCTCCAAGAAATGTTGATTCTTCAAATGTCTTTTCATTACAAATTCTGCAAATGAAGTCTCTGACCTTCAGGGATGAAATTGTTCCAGGGGAAGGATGGGTCAGCACAGTAATCTCATAGGTATGAAAACCTTCTGCAGGGCCAGTCAAAAATGGCACTTTTGAAAAACAGGACATGTAAGTGTCAGGGATAATTATAGACAGGACATATATATATATATATAAGGAGTGGGCTTAGAGTCAACCACTTTTTTCAGTGTTTTCATATATTTAAAGTAATACTGAGACAGAAACACATATAACAGAAAAATACAGATTTTTTTTTTAATATGTGTAGAACTGAAATGAAAGCATAAGTTTGTGTGAGTTAATGTTCTGTTAGAGTTACTGAAGTGTCTGAATTTCAGCTTTTGAAATATCCCTACGTGTTATGCTATCCTCAGATGGCTAAAAGCTGCTGTTCTTATTAATTTTGCAACTTGCGTAGCTCCTGGTGGCTTGGCTTCATATTTTTATTTAAGATATTGAAATTTTAATTGATGAGGGATTGTAAAGTATTTTGTGTTCTTCAAAAAATTGGTACTAAATGAATTCAATTATAACCTCTTCCAAAAGAAGTGGCAGAGTTATGTGCTTTCATATACAAGCAGACGAAGTTCTTCTGTTGGTTTATTTATGAAAACAATCTGGAGAGGAGAAGGGAAGTTTGGGCTTGTAACAGATAACAGCAGGCATTTGCTTGATTAAACATTTCAAAGCCACCTCTATCCCCAACAGAATAATTCAATTTGAAGGGAAAAGCAACATATATTTTAAAGTTATACTCTACAATTCATCTAGGTGTAGGGCTGCCACATAGGTTTTTCAATATGTTTTGCTGCTGTGAGTTGTTTTATGGCTAATGTGATGGTGCACATGAATTCCTGTGAGCTGTGGTTGGGCTGGAGGCACGGGGATGACTCAGTTTGCCTGAATGCTGGGTCTAGTCTGGCACAGACCCAAGACAACTGTGTCCCATTGACAGTGAGATGAAGGCTGCTCTAAAGCTTCACAGGGCCTGTGAATGACCACTGACATTCATGGAAGCTGACTTCAATAAATGATGTTTTTAAAACAACAGAAAAAAAACCAGCCTCTAATTTGGGATGCTAATTATAGTAGGAATATTCACATGAACCCTGTTTGTAGAAGATGTTCCTCCTGCTGCTGAGGCTGCGAGAGCCCAGCACCAGTCAGGAAAGTCCTGTCAGCTGGTGCTTCACACGAATTCATCAGCAGTTCTGACACTCTGCTGATATAACACACAGACCCAAACACCCCCACAGTGTTAGTGAGTAGAGGTGCCATGTTTGTGATTTAGTAGCCCTATGTATCATTGTAGTGTCACCAGCCAATACTTGCTAGCATGGCTTTTAACAGGGGAGGACAGAAGGGATCTTTAAAGCAAGACAAAAGATGTGATGAAAATGAGCTGAAATCTCCTATGGTTCTTTCACTTCTGTAAGTTGTTCCTGGATACTGTGCATGAACATAGGATAAATTTTCCTTAAACATATTCCTTTATTCTTTTGTGTGGCTTAAACTTCTTCTGTGTTAAGGTGGGAAAAAAGGTGGCAAGAAGTGTGTTGTTTGTTACTGTGGAAGGGGGTAGAGAACACTTTTTGCACACCAAGAGTGTGTTCAGTGACTTCACCAAGGTCTCACCTCAGCCTTTAGCTGTCTCTCCAGGGAGCCTGTGCAGTCTCTCCTAGCAGAGGGTAATACATCACTAACATGAAATTCTAAAAGTAAAGCAAAGGAACAAAACAACTCAGCAGCAACAACAACAACAACAACATTCCCTGAAGTCATGAGGTACCAATGCCAGTATCTACAGAACATGTTTTGTGCTCTCTCAGTGCTGCTGCCCCTGATCCTTTCTCACAGTGCCATGCATTCTCTCTGTGCCCCAGAGGCCCCTCTGAGGCCCCAGCTTCTGACACACAAATGTGTGTTCCTTGGAAGTACGTACACAGCATCCTCATTCCGGCCTGAGAGGCAGTGAGGGGTAACATCTTGTATTTGGCATTCCACTTTCCCGGCCAAAGCTTTTGTTCCTCTCCCAGCAGAATGCTGTAGTGCAGAGGGACGAGACAGGACATGGAGATGTAATCCTTGGAAGGGCAGCAAAGCAGTGGGAGGATTTGTGTGAGGATAAAGAGGAGGAGGATCCCTTTATCAGAGATGTTCAAAGTGGAGAAGTGGCACCTGTTCTGGCAGGCTCCAGCAGGAGACCAGTGAGGGACTGACACCCCATCTAAAGTCAAAGAAATAGTTATCACTCTTTCCAAAAGATATTTTTGCTTGTGATCCATGGTGATTTCAGCACTCTTTTGTGTCTGTGCGTATCATAAAGACTGTAAGACACATTTCACTCGAGTAGTATGTGCAGATAGAGGAGCTGGATCTCACGCCTGCTGTTCATTTAGTTTCCAAATAAGAACCATGCCTTGTAGCAGCAAAGCTGTGCTGTGACAGGTTCTTTCCCCATCACCTCACTCCTACCTCACCCACATAACGAACCAGGATTTGGGTCAAGTGTTTATGAAGTCAGTTATCCATATGGATTGGATGTCTGTGGGAACATGAATGTTTAATCAGACATTTGTTAGCAAGCTAAAGAGGTTACATTATGCCAAGCACCGTGCTGTCAGAACATTCCCTGCCTGCTATTGCTATGGTAACAACCAACAAATACCTGCTTGTTTTGTGTTAGCATCTGAGCTGAAGGAAAACCTCCAAACAATAAATTCTGAACATCTAGTGTCTGGAATGGAACCAGAAAATGGTACTACCATTTTCTAAACCTGTTTGCCTGACTGATAGGTTTCTTCAGGAACTCTTCCTGTTGATCATCAAGGAGCAGAAATGGATAGCACATCCGTTAACCAGCCACACGGACTGAATTTTAATTGAAGTTGTTGGGCAAAAATACTCATCATTTCTCAAGAGTTGGCCCAGATATGTTCATTAAAAACTCAGTGAAGCATATATATATATATATTTCAAATAGCAAAATACTGTGAGCCAAGTGCTTCCTCTGAGGAATACATTGCTTCCAATATTAATTTGACTGGTTCTGCTGCTGAAGAAGATAGTGACCTGTCTGGCCCCTTAGTAGCTATTCAACAAACCACAAAAGAAAGTCTGCTTCTGCTGGACTACTTGAAAATTCCCTCATATTAGTGTTTCATGGTGTGTCCTAGGAGGGTTGAGGACAGGCTTGTGTTAGGGATTCCTCTGGCAGAGCCCTACCTTCTCTAAAGGAGCCTTAGTCTCCATATAACCCACCTCCCGGCTTAAGATCACCCAGTGGATGTTGCACTAGTGGGTTTCCAGGCCATGCCTGTATCCTTTGCATCAGTACCTTTTTCCTTTCTCCCTCATCCTCGAAGTAACTCTTTAGAAGCAGCTCAGGCAGAACCTTTCAGAAGAGGAATTAAAGAAGGAAGATAATTCCCAGTGGCCTCCCTGTCCTCCCTCCTCACCAGAGATCTGTGCTAGGTAAGAAGCTGAAGCAAGATGAATGTTTCCATCTTCCCTGATGTCCCCAGTCCACCTTCCTGCTTTTTTCTTGGGAGGAGTCTGGGAAAACACACAGCCTTAGGGAGCCTTATCTCACTGTCATGAGGGAGCAGTTGAAGGATTAGAACCAGCTGGGTAAACCCTGCTGGGTCTGCTGTAAAGTTGGCAGGTGAAGCAGAGTTACCTGGGCCCCCAAGGAGATGTTGTACTTTTTGACTGGAGGTTCAGGCCATGGGGAAAAGACACCTGTCTGTGGAGCCAGGCTGCTCTGTCTCACAGGTAGCTGTGGCTGGCAAAGCTCCCACTGATTCACAGCAGATGGAACACACACAGTTCCAGCAATTAGTAGAGGAGGCTTATCTTTAAATTTATATTTTCTACAGATTAATGAGACTGAGAAGCCTTGCTGAGATACCTAAAGACTTTTAACTACTTTATCTTAAACAGCTCTTAAGATTTGTTCCTCCAGTCATATCTTAGTACATACTTTGTCTCTGGAAGGAAATTATTGAGTAGTATTTTATTGCTAGACTGTATTGTTTTAGACAGTTCTGTGTCATAACCTGTCCTGGTAAGATTCTGAAACTAAGAGGGCTAGTTTCTGTCTTATGAGTAGGATATGTAGGCACAGTTTTGATCTTAGAGTGCTGCAGTGCCAGAGAAAACCTGGTGCACTGGCAGGGGAAGCTGCGAAGGCATTCAAGTGCTGTGCATATCTTATGTCCTCTGTCTTAGACACTTTTCTTTAATTGAATGTTAGCTATTTTCTTGAACCCTACTGTCCTGCAGCCCTCATTCTTTCAACAAAATCCCTCGGTATATTTGGACAGTATCGAACCGTTGATAATCCATTTAGAAAGGCAGAAGATGAAATTAAATGGAAGTGGGGTTGTGCAGACAATTTATCAGGCTGTCTCAAATGCTCCCTGAATAATCTCTTGCCAAGGTCATGTGCAGTTGAGAGGATCTTGTGTGCAGGCCACGGTGATTACAGGTTACATGCACAGCTATAATCTTGTGGCTTTTAAATGGTTAAGAGGCAGTTGTGGTCCTTGCTTGATATTAGGCTGGTGCAATAGGACTCGTGCAAGTAAATACATGAGGGAGCTGGAAGGTCACTTTGATACAGGCACACTGAAAAATACATATACTTCATCTGTAAAGATGAGGTAAACTGCCCTTTTAAGTAAATTCAAATTATAAAGTCCGCTGTTGAGTACTGCTAATTGGGTAGTTAATACACCTGAAAATGACTGCATGCTCTTTAAAATGCCTTTTAAAAAAGAAAAATTCTGGAAAATAAATTTAATAGAGCTTTAGGTACTTTTTTTTACGATAACAATGTTCAGTCACAGGTGTCTAAATGCAGGTACCTAAATAAAGACCTATTCTGTTTCCATGGGAGTAAACTGACTTTTTTTTCATTGCTCTGACCTGAAATTGCCACATTTTTCGGAAATAACTTCAAAATGAACTGTCGGTACATAGCCTTTTGAAAAATCAGGCTGATTACTTGATTGCCTAAATTTTGACACCCATGTGGAACACCCTTGCTATATTATTTTAACCATTAAAGCCAATCATTCCCAAAGAGCAATCATTGAAGCTGTACAAAAAAAATTCAAAGCTGCTTCTCAGGAGAAAACAATTTCTTGTTATTTTCATTAAAAAATTGATAATGATAGTGAATGGTTCATGAAAAGCAGCCATGGAAAACAGTTCACATTGTTCTCACCAAAAATTTGGGAAGCCCTGATCTATGGCCAGCATCAAGTTCCAACCTCCTTTTGATATGGCATTAGGAATACAGGAAGTACCTGTAGCTGTGGGTTGGCCATTTGGCACCCAGAAAGTGTATTTTGGGAGGGAAATGGAGTCCAAATATGACAGAAGGTGTTATATAGATCTGATAGCATTAAAAGCTGATCCCTTGCAGAAGTTGGGGGAAGTTTGTTGTTTGTGCCACACAGGAGAGGGATGATGGCAAAAGAACTTGTTGCTGTAGTGTAGCCTCATGAGAATTCCTATACATAGAGGAAACACAGGAAGAAGAGAATAACTGTTAATATGTGATTTCTGGACTTATATTTTTGATAAACATATGAGATTTACATTAAAAATACATTTGGCTGTTGGCCTGGAAAGATGAGATGTATCTATTCTACTGCACACAACTCTGGGATTTAAGTTCCTTACATTGTGCTCTGAGGGCTGTGGCTGCACTAAAATTGAAGGTGAAGAAGAACCAATTTCACCCCAACCTAAGCACTTAATAAGCCAGATGTTGGTGTATCATTTCACTGCTGTTAAGTTCTGTCACGTTTCTCTTGGTTACTCTGCTTGGTGCCGTGGTCCAGCCTGGCCTCCCCTCCTGGCTGTGACACGTGGCTGAACTGTGGTGTTTTCTGGCTCTTGGGTACCCCCTGACTTACCCCTAATCCTAGGAGGTCGTGGTGGCTTTGTCCTGCCCTGCTACTCAGTCTGCTACTTGAAAACTGTTTGAGAGACAACACATGGGATGTCAGAGAGAAAAGGGAGAGTAGACTAGGAGCAGAGGCAAAAGATGGAAGAGAGGGAGCAATGTGTCCATGGAGCAGGGGGTTGTAGCACAGTTACTAGGGAGATGGAAAGCTCCTGTCGAGAAATTTAGCATCAAAACCACACAGGGATGTAACAGCCTAACTAACAACTTCCTCCAGGAATAAAACTTCCAAGATCACATGTGTTACATCCCTAAGCTTCTGAGATGAATTGCAGTTGTAAATTAAAAACAAATTAATCAAATAACTTTAATTGCTATTCAGTTATTATGTTTTTGGGCCCTTTCCATTTATAATGAAAATTTTCCTGGAATCCTAGTGTGATATAACTATTGTATAAGTTATTAGTTCTACTTAATAACAAAAGTTACACATCATCACAGCAGAGAATTGAAGCAGATGTTGAACACATTTCTTACACGCTGTATTTGTCATACTTTGTAGTTCTGGATTATTCATTGCAATACCTAGCGCAGAGTTTGCATTTTCATTAAGCTCTTGTTACTGCCAGGGTGTTGCTGCTGATGGGTCTGTTTTACATCTTGCTGCACAGTTCATGGTGATGATTGGAGAACATTTGCAGCCTTTTGTATTTCTTCAGATTGTTAATCGATTCTGTTCAGGTGGCTGACCACTCTGTCACAGTCAAATGACAGCATTCTCTAAATCCTAGTTTAAGTTAAATAGGATTGATTAGTGACAAGGCAAAATGTAAATGGCTGTTAGGATTTTTTAAGTGTGTAGCACAGTAACTGACTGGAATAAGAGCAAAAGTTATAGCCACGACTTGAGCCCATATTGACTATTTCTATTAATTGCTAAATTAATTATTTACCTGTACTTTCTCATTTTGTGTAGTGGACACCTCAATCGTTTATTTTGATTCATCTGCGTTTTATAAAACCATTTTCTTACATTTACTCATAACTTAAGGAGGAGGGTGAGAGATGTCTTATTACAACTTTTAAGAGACAGTTCTGCTTGAGTCAGTCAGCTTGGCCTGTGGGGAAGGAATGTGCAAAATTCTGGTGAGGGGGACACAACGTGTTTCAGGTCCTTTCTCTTAGTTGCAGGTGTTTCATTGAAGGTGTTTGCAGGAGGGATTCTTTCAGGTGAAAAGAATAAGTGCTTTTCTGGGGTGGTCTGTGGTTTGTTTGTAGCCACTGAATATTCTGTTCATTTATCTCCCTAATACAATTGCTTTATATCTATGTGAAGCTGTTTTTATTCAGTTTCTTCTTATCCTTTCTACCCCTGAAAATTGTTTAATGCACTCTGGCATTTCCTATTTCTTCAGTTAGGCACTTATTATTCAATGAACTTTCCAGTCCTTGAGCCTCCTTCTCCACATGGGTATCTGTTGGCTTGGGGATTGCTTTTATTTATGCTTTTCCACATAAAGAAAGATATCCAGCTGATGTTGTTTGGTTTATTTTACTCTCCCTTTTGTATCACTTACTAGGAAGCTTCTCAAAGTAGTTTTGATCTGCTGTTGCTGTTAAATTCTATCCTCATATACATATGTATAGCTTCAGCTGAGAGCCAGGAAAAACCATCACACGTATATCAGACACTGAGGCTGGGTCCAAGATGTGTCTTTTTGAAGGTGTTTCACTGCAATACTTTTTGTGGTGTTCAGCCAGGATGCAACAAAGTGCCACTGAACGGACACACAACCAATGCTGTGCTGACTTTGTGGGTCAGTTTTACTGGTGCCAACGTGTGGCCAGCAGAGAACAAAAGTTTCTCCTTCCTAGGATGTAGCTAAATGTCATTTTGTTTGCATCTTCTTTAGATGCTTAAAAGACTGTGGAAAAAAATGACATTTTCAGAAGAGCAATGGTTTTTTTTTTTCCTGTAGTGTCATGCACAGTAGCACTTGGAAATGACCTGATTCAGAAATGCTACAAAAGCTGCCTATTTTGATAGTTTTTCAATAACAAGCATGATTATTAGGTGTGAGGCTGTAATCAACATTTCCAGCTAGAAGCCAATTTTCCCCTGCTTTCATTCTTCATCTATGTAATGTAATTTGTGACAACCAGGTTAATCTTTCCACTTCACACCCTTTCCCAGGGGGGTTGTGATGTGATCATGCCTTCAGCTGAAAGGTCTGAAGAGGGAGGGTGCATATGAAAAGCTCCTTCCTGCAGTGTAGAACGTGCAGAAAACCAGGGAATCACTGAGTTCCTGGCTACTCTGTCCATAGGCAGGCTTCCACAAAGCTGGATTGCATTTTGCTCCTGTTGGGTTGTGCTGTTATGCTTCTACATCAGGGATTAAGTACTGGCTTCATCAGCCCTGTTACTTGTCATTGCCTATATCTGAATTTGGGTTGACCATTTAAGTTTACCTTGAATTCTAAGCCTTCTCTGCAGATAACATCTTTGGGAAAAGAAAACCCCCATTGTCCCAGGGAGTAAGTTGTTCCAGGAATAAGCATGGATACTGGTTAGTGTTAATAAAATTGTCACTGTCTCTATATGTGAAGTATTGTGATACAGCATACAACATATAATACATTTTAAAAGATGCTTGCAATTACTGAACCAAACCAAGGATTCTGTTAGCAGACTCTGCCTCTAGCAAATACAGTGGAAAAATTGACCTGAAGAATAATTGCACAGTAGGAGCAGAGAATGGGAAATGTGTCTTGCAAGGGGACTCACAAGGGGGACCCTATAAAAGTTCCCTGTAATTGTGCCTGGGGACATGTAAGAGCCCTGTTCCTGTGTGGTTTTTGGTAGAGGATGTATGTGGTTTTATTCTGCCGGTGCAGATTGCAAAGAGCTATGAAGAGAAGTCCAGGTTCAGGATCAGATTACCTTATTCCCTAATATGTCTTAAAATGCTTAGACAGATTGAGCCCATTCTGAGTATCGGGATATATGATGGATCCCTGGGGCACGGGGAGATTAAGGGTTTATTTTTCTGCCTAAGAGTCAAAATACTAATGCCACACACAATGAAAACTTGTTTAGCTTGCAAAGGAATTACAGGGACTTCCAGAGATTTTAATCCATGGAGGATTCCTAATTGCTATAATAATGCTTTTTCTTGCAATAGATCATAAATCTTTGCTGAGCAAAAAGGGAAAGTGTCGTGTATGCAAACAGATTCAAGGGATTCAGTTTTAAGTTACTTCATAATTAACCTATAACTGAACATACAGTTGATAAAAGGCCTATTACATTGTACATATATGTCTTAGTCAGTGACTGTAGGGAAAGAAATTTGTGTAACAAACCTTTTTGGAAGGTTTTGTTTTAGTGCAGACAGTTACTGAGAATAAATTCTGACTTAAGTAGAATGTGGAGTGATTGCAGTATAAATACCAGTCTTTTCTAGTTTTGTATTAATACTACTTAAAGGTACAGTTTATAATTGACTTTAAATGATAGTGATCTGCTCCCACATTCTGAAGTTCCTGTTGATTCATGTAAACATTCCAGACTGTAGAGTATGAGTCACATTACAAGGTTGACATGGGTTTTTGTTTGTTTGTGGGTTTTTCTCAAAAAAAACCCCACAAAAAACCCAAACCAAAACAAAAACAAACAAAAAACCCCAAAACATCTGTATCCACTGACTATACAGTTGATCCAAAAGACTGATTCAGATGCAGACCTCCAAACTAAGTTAATCTAATATTACATGTGAAGAAGTTGTCTATTTTGCCACTTCCCTGGGTAGAATCTCCATTTTATTGCTTACAGCCAGTTCAGCCTCTTGTGTGTCTTGTATTACATTGTAGATCTTCCCATACATTTTTTGATACCACTTATTATCAGGTGAAATCCCTTTGTTCTGAGAAAAATGACTAAAGGAATAGAAATACATTACATTATCAATCTTTACTCTGACTAAGTAGTGGGATGTATTTCATGTTTCTGAAGATTAGCCAATCTCTAATTATTTGAACTTAAGAGGAGAGATCTTTAGGAAGCAGGTAATTTCAAACCCACATGATTTCCTATGTCTTTTAATACCTGCATTTGGAGGGAAAATATGTGAACTGCATTGAAAATTTCTATGCAACTTGTTCTTAAACATTTTTGTAACTTTGGAATATTGTTAAGATTCAAGATTTAATCCATGCAGTTATTTGCATAAAGTATCTGTCCTATCATAGCTAGATTATTTTATTTTTTTTTAAGAAAGATTTTGATGTGGGTTTAACATACATGCCAATATTTTTTATTTATATTTCTGCACAAGCTTACAGATACAAGATTGTTGTAGGTCTTGGAATCAATGATAACATTCAGTTTTGCACCTATTTCCAGTAGATTTCCATCTTTTGCAATGTTCAAGTATAACTAATATGCACATACCTGAAGGGAGTCTACAAGAAAGATGAAGAGAGACTTTTCACAGCAGCCTGGAGGGATAGGACAAGGGGGAATGGGTTCCCACTGCCAGAGGGTGGGGTTAGATGGGATATTGAGAAAAAATTCTTCCCTGCAGGGGTGAGAAGGCCCTGGCACAGGTTGCCCAGAGAAGCTGTGGCTGCCCCTGGATCCCTGGAAGTGTCCAAGGCCAGATTGGATGGGGCTTGGAGCAACCTGGGCTAGTGGGAGGTGTCCCTGCCCATGGCAGGGAGTGGAACTGAATGAGCTCTATACTTGCAACTCAAACCATCCTATGATTCTATGACTATGATTCTACAATTTGGTGTCTTAAAGGATATATTTACATTGTATTTGCATTTTAGGTTCAGTTGGAGTAATGCAATATAATTCCTGAGTCAACTGCTTTCTCCCATTGCTGACCTACCCAGCCAGGCTTGTTGCCTGCCTCTGCCCTTTCCTGTGCTGAGTCCTCTCTGGCTGTTTGGATTCAGCCAGCAGCGTGTGTTGGAAAGCCTCAGGCAGCATCGTGACACACAGAATGTGAATTTGTAGCAGAATGCTAACAGTATTTATCAGATACTTTGTCACCTTCTCTGTAAACAGCCACAGTGGGTTTGCTCTACATCTCTCTCACAGGGATCTGCACTCAGAGTGGGCTGCTCCTGCCCAAAGAGATGGGCTGGCAGACTCAGCAGGACTGCAGTCCAGGCCACATACATGGTATAATCATGTTGTAAGGAAATTTTTCATGATGAATTCTTGTGTTTTCTCTACCACCTTGTGTTTTCACATGCCATTATTTTTTGGCAAAAACTGATTTTTTAGATCAGTGCTGAGATGTGTAGATTGACAGACCAACTCCTTCCTTGTATTCTTTCTTTCTTTCCAAAGTGTGTCCATAGATGATATTGCTGGTGTTCATTCTTAATTTGTTTGTTATCTCTTAATTTGTGGTTATCTCTTGCTATGCTGGATGCACCTTTTCTTTCATGTGCTGGGCTGTAACTTGGAAACCACCTCAAAGTGATGGAAGGTTTTCTCCTTTAATTCCCCCCCAACCCAACCTCAGCCATCCTTAGAAAGGATCAAAGGCCTTCTTGGCCCTTCTTGTGGGTGGCTACGCAGCTGGAACACAGAAAAATTGCCATTTACACCAGAAGTGGGGTCAGATCCAAGGATGGCACGTGTGCATGCCATCAGCATGTTCGTGCTGAGTGACGTGTGAACCTTTCTCTCCATGAACACACATTTCATGGAGAGAGTCTGATTTCTTCTGGGGTGATTTCATTTGTCAAGCAGTGTGTTTCCTCAGTGAGAAGATCTAATGTCACTCTTCTGAATTAAGAAACAAGCCTTGTTTTGCCATGGCTCTTTTTTTCCCAGTTGTTTTTCTTAGTAAATGTGCCCAGTTTGTGCTGAAATTTTCCTGCTGTCAAGCAGATGCAAGTCTGGGGAATTTTGTTAGTCTTGGATGTGAGAAGAATGAGCTTTATTCTCCTCCTTGTACAACTTAGTATGGAAGTTACATTTTTTGTGCTGTATGAATGCCAATTTGCTACTAATTGTGGAAAATGTATTTTCTGCTTTTCTTCCTGAGTTGAAAGGCATCACATTATTGTTCCATTTGAGCAATAAATGCCTGTCTCCTTGTGTTACAGCTCTTATTTTCGTTTTTCATTTTCAATTTCCTTTTTGTTAGCTGCTAGATGTCTTTAATGTATTCCAAGGATTTAAAAGATTATGTTAATTCATTTCACCCACAGTGTGTCTGTTGTTGGTTTAGTGTTCTGGAAAGCCACTTTGTTTCTGGGTTTGAACAACAGTCTGGTCCTTTAGTGTCCTTGGTAAGGAGGTTTCCATGTTACTTTTGTAACTTGTCCTTTTTTAAAATTAATTAGAAAGAACGTCAGTCATAATTTATTGTCACCTTCCTCTAGCTGAGTCCACACAATCATTTGGGTGCTTTGCACATGTGCTTTCCCCTTTGATTGCTGTTGGTATCACTTGCTGCGTCCGTGGTGCTCACAAGCCCTCTTACACCCCATCAAGGTGCAGCTCTCAAAGAAACAAATTTCAGTGAGACAGAAATGTGGTTTGGTCCAGCACTGGAATTAGGAGAAAAGGTTGGGCCATCTACTCGTGGTGCTCGGGGCCATCACACTCTTCCTTAACCCTTGACAGCAAGTGGCTGTGTCATACCCAAAGAATAAGGATTAATATACTTTATAAATGTTGAATGATATCAGAAGAACCATGGACATTCTTAGTGCCTATATAAATGGCTAATCCTCCTTTTAGGTCTTACTAAGCTGTTGACCTTACTGGTCTTTTAGGTCAGTGAGCATGTCGGGTTAAATACATGGAGTGTAAAAAAGCTTGCTTCTCCTCTTTGAAGTTTCAATTTTTGACTTTTTTCCTTTATATCATATATCTCTTCCTATGTAATATGCCTAGAAATAGATGAATTTACCACGAGCACATTTGGTTTATAAACTGGAAAATCCTTTACGGGTTTTTTTTTTTAGACTCATAGGATTTGTAGATTTTTCAGGAAACCCTTAACATCAAATGAGGAAGTGAGAGAGAAGGAAAGATGCTGCTGAATTATTAAGATTGCCTCATTTTGTCCTTTAAAAATACCATTTATGATTTTCCTAATAAATACATAGTTACATAACATTTTATTTCAGTGCCAACTTTGTATTTCTGGGAAATTTGAGGGGTTTGCCAAAATCGTTATTACACTCACAGGTATTCAAAGGGCTGGAGTTCTGCTGAAATTGCTCCAGCATGTTCAACAGCAGCTGCAAACTGTGAGGGTGGCAGTGAAGATGATGGCAGGAAGTTTGCAGTAACATTTGGGTGAGATCTGAGCACCTCTGAGCTGATAGCAGACATTGACTCAGAGTCTAGTTTCCAGTTCATTTTGTACTCAAAAAATCCTTCCTGTAACTGAGATTTGAATCAGTTGTATTCTCAGGATCTCTCTAATCCTTTATTTTGTGTTAGTGTTTCATATTCTTTTGTAAAATTGTTACTGCCCATGAAGAAATTGTCATTGATTTCACATAACAATAATTGGTCAGTTCTGCTGACTCATTTGCAAGCAGTGAAACAGCAGCAGCAGAATATATAGTTTCTGTCCCTCAGTCATTGGTTTACTTCATTCAGTGACCTTGTGCATTTTGGCTAATGGGCACATGTCCTGGTCTTTATTGCAACAACATTTCTTTCTGCTAGAGAGACAAAGAATCAGAGAAATCCATTGGAATGACATCCCCCCTTCCTCAAGGGCAGAAAAACATCTAGGTGTTGAGAGACAAACTCATTTCCTTATTTTGAGCATGAGAGAGGCAGCAAGGAAGAGGGAGAAGGAAAGACAGAAGAGAGGAGATGTATAAACATCATGGTGATTCAGGAAAGATCACTTAGTTTGTTCTGAAGAAAGGAGTTTGTTCCCTCTAACTCAACTTGCACACAGCACACAGAAAACACTGGGGCCAGCCCTCCAACAGGGATACAAAGCATCACAGTCAGGGCACGAAATTTATGTGATCTCTGGAGATCATGAGGTTCAGTGTCTTTCTCAGAGCAGAGCTAATTTCAAATGTAGACTGGGTTATTCTGGGCTTTGTCCAGCTGAGTTTTGAATATTTCCGGGGTTGGATACCGTACTATGACCCTGGAGTCCCTGTGCCCTCAGTGGGGGCTTTTTTTCCCCCTTATGCTCAAGCCACAATTTCTTTTTCTACAATTATCACCCCCCTACCCCAACAGAAGTCCAGCTTGGTCTGCTCCAGTGGGGAGATGAAGATTTCCCTCAGTTTTCTCCTTGCATTCCTTGGCTTACCAAGTATTTCAAGACTATATTAATTTGTTTCTGTCATCCAGCATTTGTTGCTCTGGAAAGGCACTGAGTTCTTTCTGTTTGCTTGCTTTTAGCAGGGCAATGTGGGCTTCTCCTTTGGTGTGCTTGCAAAATTGAACACAAGAAGAAAACCTGTTCATGAGAGGCTGAGCTGAGCATCAGGAATGCAGTAACCAACTCCTGTCCAGTCAGAGCATGCAGCTTGGAATTTGAAGGCATGTATTTGTGCCTTCTTGTCTGCTGTTACTTTTTTCCTATAAATTCTTCCTTATCCTTATCACTTTTATCCTTTATTTCTATGTATTTCTCTGCTTTTTTTTTTTTTAAATGTAACCTCAGATGAAGGAGTGGGAGCTCACTAACTAAAATGGAACACTGCCTAGATTTTGAGAGTCAATCACCTTAATCAACATGGAGTGTGATTTGATTAGGATGAAGCAGAAGTTGTCACAGACATGTCTGGCCAGGGTTGAAAGGTAAATTTAGCTGGAATTTGAGGCCTACTGACAGGCAATAAGATGAACTTTCCCTGCAGAGGACTTATGCAGTTGGGGACCATTTTTTCTTGACCAGCAAAGAGGTGACAGGGATTCCTTAAGGTCAAGGAAACTCCACAGCGAAGGTTTATTTTCTTACAAGTGTAAATGATCATGGGATCAAGGCTTATAATCTTGATGGAAGGGGAAAAAACTGCAAGTTTATATATAAAAAGGTGCAGTGGCTCTGTCTGGAAAGCCCTTGCACCTTTAGGAGGGGCTGTGTAGAGCCCTCTCTCTTCAGGATAGCCCACAAATCCAGGTCCATTCCATAGCTTGCTGCATTCATTTCTTGTGCTGAGATTTATTAGGTTTGAGAAATAAATTCCTGTGACTCTTTAGCAATGGCAAAAGCAGAACATTTTTATAGTTGTGAGTTCATGCTTTATGTGGAATCAGTACCTGTGCTCCAACTCGCTTTTGGAGATGGAAAAGTAACCCTGAAGCTTTACTGTAATAAAAGTTGATGTCTGAAGAAGCCTATTTAAATGTTTGATTATAAGTAGCCACATGTTAATGCAAACATTTCTGTCATAATGTTGTTCAAAAATACTTTCTCTTGGTATCTTGAGTAATTACAGCTGATCTGCATGCAGTTTATTTCTGTTTATTTTTGAGTAAATTTACCAGCTTCTTTCATCAAAATCCCACGTCAATGTTTTGGATCTAATGTTCTGTGGCTTTAGAATTATCGTCTGCATGTATATTCCAAAATTACAGTTCTACTATAAAGTCATCCTGCAGGGAGCTCTTGAGGCTTTCATGACCTCATTTACACAGCAATAAATTCCCAAATCTCATTCAGCCAGTGCTTTCTCTGTGACTTAATATTTCACTCACTCACTGTATGAGGCAATTTTCTGAAGTTAAAGTGGTATGGGAATAACTTTTACAATTAAAGGTATAGTAAACTATTAAACTTGAACAAATGAACTGTTACTTTGGTGGAAATAGACAGTAAGCTTGTAAAACCTATTGTTCCTAATTGCAGTAATGGGTGCTTTTGCTACTTGGCCCATGTGGCTGTTCCATACAATCCTCAGTACTGGGGCTGATCTTGGAATGGCAGTTTCCTTCTTGTTTGTTTATGGATTCCAGTAAAGACACCAAACCTTCATTTAAAAGGGGAATTTCATTGAAAACTCTTTCCGAAATAAGAGTTCTTGCATTCTTTTTTCCTTTTTTGCCCCCCTGAATTACACTGTGAAGGCACAGGGTAATAGGCATAGGGACTGTGTGTGCTTTAAAAGGTGCACTGCCTGCAGGGGCAAGGTAATTTCCAAGAAGCACTGAAGGCAGATTTTGGTTCTCCTGTGATCCCAAGTTTTCCAGCAAGTTTCCTGTTTGAAGAGGAAAGGAGGTTTGCATGGTTTTACTGACAGGTGCCCCTCATTGGAGTTACTGCCGGTGCAGACACTTCAATGACAATTGATAAAAACTAAATAAAAGACCCTTGAAAAAGTGATGAGGTTTTTTTTCCTCTTTCTAAAATACATTAAGGCAAGTGTAATGACTGTAGCTTCGAAAATAAATTCATCAAAACTAATGAAAACGTAGTTCAAAGATATGTAGTTGCTTTAATTGCAGAACCTCTCTTAGTCATTAGCTATTCAGTAAATGCTTTTACTTTCAGGGCAGACCATCTATCCCATCAAGGTCATTTTTGATACCTTCTTTCTTGGGTAACAGTTCGATGTGTCCTTGGACTCAAGGCTCTCTGAAGTATTGAGAAAGGAACAAAATACTTGGTTTGGGAAATTAAAGAGGTTTACTTTATTTTTGGAAATAAAACTTTTATCTTCATATAAATCTAGGCAGTGTGTATGTTTATGTGACTTCTACAATTGAATTGTCTTTTACAAATTTAGGAGTTAAATTCTGCTGTTAAATCTCTCAATTCCATTGTCATATCATGTATTTGTTTTGTCTGTTGGTTGTTCTTTTAATTATTAACTTATTTCTTCCCAATACTGTCCTTTCAAGTTGGTTAATACCAAGACTGTTGAATATCATAGAATCATTGAATTGTTAAGGTTGGGAAAGACCTTTAAGATCATAGTGTGAACACTGAAAAAAGAAGCAGGAAAGGACAATATTAGGGCAAGATACTGTCTTCTTCGTGTATACATTAAATTTTGTTTAGATAATTAAGTTGGAGGATGAAATTTAGCAACTGTACCTGTTTCCACAAATGCTGCACTGTGCCAACACAAGCTTTGACACAAAATTAACTTATTTTTAGAGCCAAGTCAACATATCTAGGAGATCCTTTGCTCATCGTAGTACTTTAACAGTGTTTCTTATAAAAATATGATCCACAGTTTTAGTAAAGTGCATTGTGTGATAGTGGTTTGGACTTTGTCTAGTTTGTTTTGGCAGTGTAGGATAATAGCAACCTGCCATGGCTGTACAAGAGGTTAGGCAGCTGAGGAGGGAGAAAAGACCCTCTAGTCTTAGGATTTGACCTGGGAAATTACATAATAAGACACCAATTCTTCAAGCATCAAAAATTATGTGATGATTTCAATCTAAGTGTCTCTGAGGACCTCCGGTTGACTGACAAGTTTTGTTTCTTTCTTGTAGATAACTAAATATTAACTAAGTGATTTTAAGAAATTTCGGCAAGTCATGTGTTCTCTTCTGCTTGAAAATACTTTTGGAATAACCATAATATTTATTAATTATTTCTGGTTCTTTTATACTGTGTTTGTAATCTTGTATTCTTTAGAATGTTGTATTTTGTAGACCCACAGAACCCTGTTAATGCTTTTTGTTAATGGCAGTCTGAAAAGGTAAGATTTTACAAAATAAATCCAGGAGAGGAGCAGGGCTGTCAATATCTGATAAATAGTGGTGAACTTTATTAAAGGAGAGGATGATGTCTGTGTTTTGTTCTTGACTGGTTATGTTTGATCTCAGGGTGTGAGGTCCTGAAACCCACATCACAGGCCTGAAAAATTGCCTTGCTGTTTTTTTTGTGGAAGTGTATCAAAATGAACCCTCCCCTGGAAGCAGATGGTCTCCAGTAAGGATGTCAGCATTCTTCAGTGAATATCCCCATTGATCCTTGCATTGGCTGTCGTTGCTTCAATTCAAGTTTTGAAAAGGTATTTTCTGTAAAGTTTACAAAAGCTGCATTTATTATCAGCATCCATCTTAAGATAAAATATTGCCCCTGAAACTTGTCCCTTATCTTTTGTGAGAATATTTAGCCAGGTTGCTGTCTTCCATTCCTTCCATAGGCAGGGAAGATGAAAACACTGAAGTGCTGTGCTGAGTATGAGCTTAATACCCAGGAGGTGTTTCAGAGCTGCCTTTAACAGGGTGGTTGAGGCTGTAAGTGACCCCTGGGCAGCTCTGGGAGGAACCTTTTCCCCACATTGACCAGTGTAGAGTCACAGGGTCAGTCGTGCCTCAGCCCTTCCATTTCCCAAGTGCTGTACCCATCGCATAAATTCGGGATTTAAGAAATATGAAGGTGGTGGGACCTGGGTTTGCTGGTCTTCATTATAAAGAAAGGCCTTCAGAATCTGGAGATGTATATGGTAGGTTTTTGTTTTCCACCCATTGCTAGAAGTGGAAGAAACCAATGCCTGGATCAGATCACTGATCATTTACTGATCTTCACAGAACCATCATAGATCAGAATTTCTCTGGTCACCAATAAAGCATCTTGCTGGCCCAAATGTCCTCTAGATCTTCAGCATTCATTTCCTCTTCAGACCTTTCCTTCACAAGTCCTTTGGTAGATGATATTATCGAGAGTGTGTTAGTTTTGCTGGTGTTGTGGATATTTTTCATGCCATCTCGGGCTGCATGTGGTTTTGTCATTCACCAGCGCTCAGCAGTGAACTGAATCTCCTGACTGCCACTTAGATGTTGTCACTTTGGTTTTGTCTGGCATTTTACTAAGCCCCTAATAAATTTCCATGCTTGACTCTATCAAAGCATCATTGTTTTGTGCAGGCTGAGGCACAGTTTAAATTGTTGTTAATATAACTGCACAGAGAAACTTATCTTTCACTACAGCACTTCACCGTGTTGCCTATGGCTTAATCATGATCTTTACACAGCTGTAAAGCTTGTTTTGGTTTACAGAGACTGTAGCACAAAATGGCTTGCTGTGCATCTCTCTGCTTTATATTGGCTTTTTTTTTTTTTAGTGAGGGTTTAGGTTTCCCTTTTCCTTAGATTTCTTGGCCTTTAAACTCATTTTATATAATATTTTACATTGTTACATGTCTTGAAATGGCTCCATTCATTAAAAAAAATAAATAAAATAAAATCAGGCAGTCGGTTACTTTGAAGTCTTTTCTTCCAAAGTTTTGCCCTGGACAGTTCAGCCAACCTCAGGAGAGTACCAGATGCTTGAAAACAGGGAAACACAGTGTTCTCTTTATCCTTGTTGCTAACTCCCTACTCACAGTGTAGTCATTCCCATGCTTCTTGACTAACTCCAGGATTTTAAATAGCTTTCTGAGAATTGTATAGGCTAGTCTCCCTGTCTTTGCTGAGAAAGAACTGTTAAAAAACCCACCAACATCCCAACAACAAACACCATTTTTTTCTTGTTTTCTTTACAACTTATTTTTAAACACTGTTATTTAAACCCATTCGAATCTACTGATGCATGCATCAGTGGAAACAATATGAATTGGTTAAAGAATTTTAAACATTCTAATGTAAAGTAGTAATATTGTGAGTCAGTCATTTATGACAAGAGACCATTTTGCTCTGCTTCCACTCTCTCTGGTATTTCTGAAGTTGTCTGGTGCTATCAATGTAATGGAACGATAGAGAAAGAAAACTCTTGGATTATTTGTGGATATAAGTGTGTATTTCAAGGGACTTCTGGGGTCTTGAAACAAAATCACTGTTGTTAATGATAAATCTCTTTTGTCAGTGATGCTGTAGGGCTCCTGATCAAGCCAACTACAGGACCATATGAAATGCCATCCGAGTTGGAAGTAGGAATTAGCACGACTGAAGAGGCATTGTCAGAAACTCTTTTAGCTGTAGTATGTGCTCAAAGGGAGTAATAGACTAGAAAAGACTGTATTTTTGTGTTTCTGTTGTGTATATTTGGAGATAATGGCATGGTGTTGATGATGGATGTTGACATAAAGGAATACAGAAACGCACCTTTCCCTCTAAAAAGGTGGTCTTGGAGATGTGCTATCTCACAGCTTAAGGTGAACCTGTTACTCCAGCTGTCTGGCATAGGGGTGTTTGCTGAAGTATTCTTTAGAGAAGAATGGTTTAAAGGAAATGCAGTTAGCTGGCAGCTGAAACCAATATAGATAGGTTTTGTTATTTTGCTTTAGTTGATTTGCGTAGTCACATTTTAGAGTTAGGTCCTTAAGAAAAAGAAACTGAAGTTTTAGAAGGCTGAGGAAAGTCAGCATGAATCTTATCCCAGAAAAAGAAAGAGAGGAGGGGAGGGGAGGGGAGGGCAGGCCAGGCCAGGGCAGGGCAGGGCAGTGTTGGTTGTAAATAACAGAACTCCAGTATGTTGGTTAAATCTCCCTGTGATTTTCTGTAACAAACATAACATGAAAAAAATTAACATTATTAAAGTCTTTAACTTCATTGCACAGAAGTAGCCTAGTACCCTACAGTTAACCAAGAGAGGAGCTATGGTTGGTTGTATATGGCTTAAAAAATAAGTCTCCACTCCCTGATTAGGTGAATGTATTTCCCTGGTGTTACATTTGCATGATTTGTTTTCTTATTTATACTCATTTTGTTCTCTGAGAGTTTTGTTGACTGGGTAATGAACCAAATGAGTGAATTCTCTTGTATTGTATGCAGAATGTTTACTAAGTGATGTGCCAGTAGTTTAATTTTGATTGAAGCCCTGACCATGTCAAATATGTCAGTCACATATTATTACAGTTCATTACTTTTCAGCACCATCACATCTGACACATGCTGAAATTTAAATATATCCTTTGTGAAGGCAAGTGCAAGTATTGAGGGTCAAATTGCAATTACTCCACTCTTCTCTCTCCTTAAAAATCATCTCCATGATATTATTTCCTGCCATACTGTTCTATACAAAATTTTTGTTCCACCTACCATAGGAATATGATTAAGAAATGCTTGTCTGTGTCTGTGTAGTCTCTGTATCAGACAGAAAGTTAAAGACTAATAGTATGAACAAAGAATGCAGTAGTTGTTCAGGACCTTTATATGCCTAGTTCTCTATTTTTAATTTTCACCTTCCACTGTATTTCATTAAGAAATTTTGGTGCTTTGGAATGAATGCATGGGAGGATAGTGCTAAAAGGTTAAATATAACTGAAAATACTTCTGCAACAAAGAATATTAATAATTTTTCCCTCTTTAAGAATTCCACAGGAGAAGGGATAATGATTTACTTTCATATGCTTTAGTTCCCTGGATGCTAATACCCAAACAAAGATCAATATATTGTATGTTTCTGAATACAGCCTATTAATTTGTTATTTTAACATCTCAGGCTAGCAGTCTCTCTGATATCTTTGTTAATTTTCTTGTAATTAGAGAAACTCTTGAAACAATGTGCTTTTCAATCCCCTGGAGGTTTTTTTTTGCCATGTTAAAATAGTTTCCAGATAATGATCTGAAGTGAATTAAAGATTAGTTCTATCAGTAAAATTTAACAAATGAGACGGGTGTGGAACAATAGAGGTTGAAAAGTTAAATCAGTATTGCTGCTGGACACAAGAAACTACTCTCAGAACACATACATGCTGCCTTCTTAGTGTGACTATTCCTGAAAAAGAAAAAAAAGAAATATTTTTTTTCTTTCCATTGGTATTTTATAATGGTGTCATGTGAAAAAGGGGCAGAAAAGATGAATTTTCTGTCCAATCTCTATTCATTTATTTATTTTGTCTATCAGCATCCCCTGGGAGATCAAATTTTTAATGTCCAAAATGGTCTGTTAGCGTCTCACCTAATTAGACATTCGCTTCACAGACAGGACCTTTCATACCTTTTATAGAAGGACTGCACTAAATAGCGGTAGAAAAACCCCTCAGTAGGTCTCTCCTATGAGTTATTTTACCATCAACAAAACTGTCAGCACCTAAAAATGGACTCACTCTAACAGTTCATGAAATAGCACGTTAATTAATACAAGTTTGTGACAATTTATGGGGTTTGCTATGTCTGGAATAGGATCTAACTGCAAAAAACCCACACTTAAACTATGCAGTAATAATAATAATAATGCAAAGCATAGGCACACAGGCTATGCAAAAGCAACTTGCAAAGAAGTAAGACAGCTTACAAATAATAAGTAAAGCAAAAACTTAAGCACCCACCCTAAAGCAAAAGAACCAACAAAGAATAAGTAAAGATTTTAAAGTACTGTGGAGTAAAAGGTTCTTCCCCCAGAGGGTGGTTGGGCACTGACCAGGCTCCCCAGGGCAGTGGGCACAGCACCAAGGCTGCCAGAGCTCCAGGAGGGTTTGGATGATCCTCTGGGGCACAGGGGGTGACTCTTGGGGATGGGGCTGTGCAGGGCTGAGGGTTGGACTGGATGATCCTTGTGGGTCCCTTCCAGCTCAGCATATTCTGGGATTCTGTGAGTTTCTTTGTTTAGAAAAGAGATAGAGCAACTGTTGTTATAGTGAAGTTTAGCTTTTCCTGTGTTTGATGATTTTCCAATCTTCTTTCAGAAGCTCATATATGGAAATACTTGGGCAGCTCCTTCTCAAGACTTCCTAGTGCTGCAGCTGGATCTACAGACTGAAGCTGATTTACGTGCCTGTTCTAACTGGGACTAAGCCATGATTTTGCTGTGCTTGGGTCATGTTTCCTTCTTCAGTGGAGCAAATTGTTAAATGTTGTATTACCAGTTTCAACCCTTTCAGTTGCATCAATCACCCTGAGAATTTGCTGATGACAGCTATTGATCAGAAATCTTAGTGTTCTCTCATCCTTCCTCTGATAC
This sequence comes from Chiroxiphia lanceolata, assembly GCF_009829145.1. Taxonomy (NCBI): domain Eukaryota; kingdom Metazoa; phylum Chordata; class Aves; order Passeriformes; family Pipridae; genus Chiroxiphia; species Chiroxiphia lanceolata. The sequence continues at coordinate 35,092,688 of NC_045644.1, forward strand.
AGCAACACTGAACTTAAAATAATAAAGATTGTTCTCCGTTGTATAAAGTGGTATCCTGCCTCTAAGTGGCAATGCCCTTCCCCAAGCCAGAGAAATGTTTCCCCCCGTTTCTCATTCTCAAAGTTATCTTAAAATCTTGCATCAATTCATTAGCTTTTTGTGTGGTCCTGGTGCTACTATACCTTCACTGACTTATTTTTTTTCAGTCTTAGAAGAACTCTTGTAAAGACAGTGCTGCACACAGTTTCCCTAACAAGTTATGCCACCATGAAAGGATTTTGCAGAATCATGCTATAAATCCCTTGAACAGGTGCTATTGATTTCTGAAGAGGTCTTGCTGGAAAAGGAATGTGCTGCTCTGGTCTCCAGAGGTGTTACTAAAAGGACAATAGCACTGAAGAAGCAACAGCAGGAGAAAATCAATTCCGTGACTATTTTTTGTTTGTTTGTTCTCAGCTAGATTATACAGGGGAGAGTAGATGGATTGAGCTGCATTATTTCAACTGGGCTGAAAGTTGCTTTCTTTTTATATTGAGAGGTATTTGATGTGCCTGAAAAACGTGTGAGCTGAAGTCTCTTGCTGGGTAGATGTGACAAACAGACTGTGGCTTGTCAGGCTCTTTCTTTACTTGGAGTGTGTGAACAGTGGTTCCTTGCACAGCACGTACACATCACCTTTACAAAAGGAGTAATCCAATCATGGTGCAAGAGTTACTTCAAAGAGGAAGGTGTTTGTCTCATTCTGCCACCTTCTCTGGTTTAAGATCAGGCCCTATGTTCTGTCAACTCATTCATTTGCTGTCAGGTGGTGATTATTTTTTTTTTTTTTTACTGAAAGCATAGCAAAGGAATTGTATTTGTAGAAAGTAACTGTACTATTCAGAGCTATCCTTTCATTATACCTGCAAGTGATATGTAATGCTCATGTTCCCACTAGTATGCTGTTAAATGATGGGAGGAGAGGAAAAAGAATAAGTTGCTGGAAAAGAAAATGAAGGAAGAACCCAGGAAAACTAAGCTAAAAATCTCCCATACTTTATTTTAGAAGGATCTCTGATGTGCTGATGACTTGAACTGAAATCTCCATCCTGTTGCTCTGAGGAGTAGTACGTCCTCATTCCTCCATGCCAGAAACAGCAAAGGTAGGACACTGATTTTTAAATGAAATTTTTAAATTTTTAAATGAAGCTAAAATTACCTACTCTTTTCATTTACCTTTTTCCCAGTCATTCCCCATGTCAGTAGTTATTGTACTTATTCCTTAATCTTTGGAAAGACATCATTATCCTCAAGGAATATGTTTATCAAAGAGATGTGTTTTAGCGTTTTTCCTTTATATTGTTTTTCTTTACATCATGTATTTCAGCTTGTGTCTATAGGAGCAGATTTTTGAGTGCATTTTAATTTGTCGTGGATGAGACTAGCAAGCAAAAAGCACTTGAAATACTTCTAAATATCTACATTATTTTGGAGATTTTCAAAGAATGGGGCTTTTAAAATCTTGAGAAACCCTTCTCTCTTCTCACAGGAACTGATGATATTTCTAATCTGGTCCTCAGGCAGGGCAGGCTCAGCTAGGACAGCAACGTTCCCATTCACACTGAGAATCCAGTTTAAAATGTTGGCATTTCCCAGATGATTTTGTCCATCTCTCATTCCTGTCTGTAGTAATGGAAGAGAAGGAAACATTTTTTTCTTGTGCAAAAACTAATCCAGAAAGGCTTTTTATTTTATTAACAGCTGTCATGTAACTGTTTTCTTGATAATATCAATCTGGTCTCATCAGATTTCTACCGGATTTTTTTCCCCGAAGACATTTTCTTTCCTTTTCTGTCCTCTGAATTTAAGCAGTCTTACTTTAATGCTATCAATGTACAGACTTTGTTCTGTCCCCTTTCTTCTCCTGGCCTCACATATGTACATTTTACAAAAGTATTTGGAGTGGAAAATGGTTTTTCAACTTGACTCAAACCTGCTCTTGAAGGAAGCAGTCCATTTCCATGGACTAGTTTCAGGTAACTACTGGGAAGAGGGAATGGAGGAATCAATATGTTCCTTCTCTGCATTTTTGTGCCCAAGCCTATTTAGAATTGTAGAACTGAAGAATAATTGGGTTTGGAGGAGACTTCTGGGGACCCCCAGTCCAACACCTTGCTCAAAGCAGCCCAGATAAATCAGGTTGCTCAAGACCGTGTCCAGATGAGTTTTGAATATCTCCAAGGATGGGGATTCCCCAGCTGCTCTGAACTGCTGCTCCTGTGTCTGACCACTCTCAGGTGAAAAAAGGTCATTCCCTCTTTCTACCTTGTGCCTGTTGATCCCTGTCCTTTAGCTGCACACCTGTGAGATGGCTCTGACTCTGTCTCCTCTACCCTCTCCCACGAGGCAGCTTTTTTAAATAGGCAGACACAAGTTGTAATAAGGCAAACACAGTCATTTTGATTAGTTTGCCTTAATTAGAACTCGGTGCTGTTTGGCTGGAATTCTCCAATAATTTATTCTTTACATTTGTTTCCAATATTGTTATAAATATCAAAAGCTTGATAATTAAAGGTCAGTGTTTTATAGACAGAAAGAAAATACATATAAGCCCCTATTTATACAGCGTACCTACAGACAAGCCATTAAATAGGATTTCTCTCAAGGCATTTAATACTGTACTGGCAATTAGACAAGCATTTTGTAATAGCTCAAGGAAAGCCTTTTTCTTTATATTGGTTGCAGTGACAGCCCCACAGTGTTACCTGAAAAAGGTGCTGTTGAGTGACAACCAGGTGCGTTGTTAGGTGAACCACAACACGAGGGACTATGCAAGTTGCTGCATGATACATTTGAGAAGGGAACCTGTAAAACCTCCATCTGTGAGGTTCAAAAGAAAATAAAGTTGCCAAGAACTAAAAAGATTGGCAGTTCAGACTTAAGACATACGTAACACTTCCAAAGACGGCTCATTTTCCCAGCCTTTCCCCTGGCATGGCACAGTAATCAATCACATGCTCCCTTACAGGTTGTCACATGCCATTTTGCATGTGGTTGGCTAAATATATGCAGGATTATACAAGATGCAAAGTCTAAATGTGACTGACAAACATAACCCTTTTTGCTGGTATCACAATCTTTGTACCCATCAGAAGCTGTCTGTGGCCTTGCTAATACCTTTGCAGTTGTAGCTGTCATCGCTTATGTTGCTGGAAAACTCAAGTTTTCTAGCTTGAGTCACAGCTATGCCTGAGGAAAATGTGCATTTCAGATAGTTTTCACTTGTGAACTTGTCAGATTTCCACATTACCTTTTGGAAACAAGTGTGTAAAGTGAACAGAGGTGAACCTTGGCTGCCCTGCACAGATGGAGTGAGTATGAGCAATGCCTGAGCTGGGGATTCATTTCTGTGCTTCCTGAGTTGATGTTATCAGCGGAGAAGGTTTTTACCTCGAGGTTGGTCTCAGGATTAGATGCCAAACTGCTCAGGTAGGCTTCAGTTGCAGTGTGTAATGCAGCTTTGACTGAGTGACTGTGTTGGGTTTGTGCACTGTTTCACTACGAGTTTGTCCTCTGCCTGCTTCTGCTTCCTGTGTGTGTGGTTCGGGGACGTAACTGGAATTTTCTCCTATTGCCTGCTCTGATTGCAGACCAGTGTGTGGTAGGAAATGTGTCTGCCTTGGTAAATCAAATCTTGCATCACCCATCAACAAGTATCATCGCTGTAGCTATGCTGTCATTACATTTGACAGCATAAAAAGCATTGGTTGTGTGAAAAATGATTTGAAACATCCTCAGAGTCAGTGACAGAGGAGACATGATAAGTATTTGAAGGGGTTAGAGATTTTTTCGGATTTTGATCTAGACTAACACTGGCATAAAACACTCTGGAAAGCAGTTAGACTGCATCTACTTTATAGTGGACTTGCATATCTGCAAAGAAATACAAATGAAATTGTGTGGAAAACATAATTTTTTATGTGTAACATAAATGTATGATGGAGATTTGAGCTAAAACTAGTTTTAGTTTTGTGGCCGATGTAGCTTCAGAGAAAAACTAATGCTGTTGGTGAATGTCCTTATATTGCAACTTTTCTTCAAAGGACAGGCTTTAGTCCAGTCAGACTTATTTGGTACCAGCTTTATTACAGAGAGTAAAGTAATAGATTTCATTTTAGAAAAAGCTAATTTCCACTTGTGGTGGAAAGTTTACACGTAACTCTTGAGAAATATTTATTTAAAAAACACCCCAACAACACACACAGAGCCAAACCAAAGCAACACTGTTTTAGGGAACTGCTTTATGCTTTATTTTAAGTTTTGAAATTATGTCTTATTTTATGGTTATTTCCTTACACAGAGCTTCCAGCATATGCCACAGTCACACAAAAGCTGCCCCTGATGACCTCTGATCTGACAACACTGCAGCAGGAAATATCCTCACAGCGTATTTTTTTGACAGAACAGAAGTGAGGAAGGAGATCTGTGCTTCTGTGTTGGCCTCTGGCAGTTAATTTGTTGACCATGTTATGCCTAAACTGTGAACTGGATCAGGCCTGAAAACTCAGCAGTGATCCCTGATATGGCAGAGTGAATGTGGAGGAAAGTCATGTGCAATCACTGAAGTTGGAGGGAATAGCATTTTGGGGAACAGGATTTGGCAGTGACTCCAAGGGACTGCTCCTGACTGCACTGAACATTTTTTTCCAGGCTAGGGATTAATTTAACTCTGCATGGCTTTATAATATCCAACCACTGCAGTGCTGGTGGCTATGTACTGTAATAATCCTGAGCAGATCTCACTCTCAATGACCACCACACTGCATCCCTGTGGCTTAGGAGTATGCCTGCTTCTGAAAGCAAAAAGCAATAGCAGAATATATAGATATAAAAAATTTAAATATGTATAAATGTAATATTTTTATTCATATAGGTGTTGCTCATAGCTTCTACCTTTACAGAAACTGTGAGAAAACGAGGTAATGGAATCACTGAGTAATTGTTGACCTGGTTTGATTTCTACATACCCTTCCATACCTTGTCCCCAAACACAGCTCGCTCTCCTAAGCTATTTTTTGCAGGTTTTATGAATCCCTTGAAAACAGTCAGGTGGACCTCAGGGATTTGCAAACAGAAGTTTGGAATCCACATCTGTGGGTGTCAGAGCAAAAGTGACTTGTATGCCATAAACTTATTGGATTTTTGCTTCTCTCAGGACTGGGTTTGAACCAAAGCTTTTCTTTAGACACTCTGAATCCTCCATCTGGTACCTTGTACTCGGGAGAGACAGAGGAAAGACAAAGTTTGATCTTCTGCATTTAATGGGCTTGATTCTGACTGTACATCTGTTGCTTCACTGACTTCAGTAAAGAAAGAGTGCTTCTCTGTCTTTCTATGATTTCAGAATTGGGCCTGAAATTGATACTGGTATCACAAAAAGGAAAATACTGCTAGGAACTAACAGTCAAGAAAAATGACAGAGCCTGGTTTTGAAAATGAAGCTAATTTATTCACTCACTCCCTCGGCAGTGAAGCAGAAAGGAGTGGAAAGGATGTGAAGTGATAACAGTGATGAAAGCTGTGGCATCCTTCTGTGGGCAGGCACTAAGGCTCTTTTAAAAATGTGAAGTGAGGTTTGTGACACAGAGTCACCATCTTCTGAGAAAATTCTGGATTTCTAATGTTAGGCTTAAGGCTCAAGAAAAAAAAAGAAATTGTATCACTTCTGCCCACTTCTCATTCTTCTGTATTCTGCTACTTGGCATTGGCCATTAGCAACAGAATCACATTTGGTGTGTGTGGATCCCTATAAAAGTACTCTGTTCAGCTCTTCAGCTGGAAACCAGCAAAATCCCAGTGCTGGTGGGTGTTCTGGAAGCACTTGCACAGGTGGGGTTTCTGTTGTCACTCGGTCTGCAGTGACCAGAGCCTACCTCAGACCGGGGGGTCACCACAGTGACCGCGTTGGCTCAGCTCTTGTTGAGAAACCTGAGGAAAATTAACCACACTGTCTGATGGCACTGAGTTAATCTTCCATGCTTGCATGCTTAAATTAGCTTGGCAAACAAGACTCACCCTGGAGGGCAGCAGTAGATTGTAACGTGGCAGGTAGAGTAGCAGGCACTGCTATGCCTTGGGTACACACAGCACTTTCAGCGTGCCTTCATCTGTTGAACCTACGGTCAGACCAGCTGGTTTCTTCCCTGACTCCAGCCTGGCATTGCTCAAGCTTGATGGGAAGCATGGCCTGATTTAAGTTGTCAGTTTTTGTGTGTTGACCTGCTTTTTTCATGCTACCTTGTTCCTCTCTGCCACCCACTGCTCTCTCTGTCTATACTGGCCTTGCTAACAGCTCTTCTTCTTGTGGCTTCTCCAAAGAGGGCACCGAGAGCTAACACTGTCTTCTAGCTGATCAGGGACCCTGGAACAGCTTCTCCCAGCTCACACCTTGGAGCAGGCATTACATAAAGCTCCTTTCTCAGTTTTCTGGGTTCTTGGCTTTTGTATCCTGATGCTGGCAAGTCTTGACTGTGATTAGGTGGAACCTTCACCCAGGCATGTGTGGGTGATTTGTCATAAGTTCAAACCTTATCACCAATGATAGTTCTCTTATACTATATAATACATTTGTGATACTGTCTATAAAAAAATACATCTAGCTTAGTAAACTCCTGAAAAGGAGTGTGTTAGTCTTTGCCAGTTTCTCCTTTCTGTTTATCTTTCCTCCTTTTCACTAGATTCTAGCAGAGTGCTCCTCTATGTCTTGGCTTTCCTGTCCTCCAAAACTTTCAAGTTGAAAGATACTGACCAGATTTTGCTTTATGCGCTAGGCTTGTGAACACAGTATGTAAATGTATTTAAATAAACAAAACTTTGGTATAATGGGGAGGGAGAGAGAAGCATAGATGATGTCAGATGTGGAATCCTGAGCAATCTACATCAGATCTGTGTAAGACCCTGGGCAGAGTGGCAAAACCCCATGGTCATATCCTCTTTCTCTAGGCTGGGTATGACTGCAGCAGCAGCCAGCTCCTGCATGCTTTTTTTCCTTGAGTGTATGTTGTCCATACCATGGCAAACTGGCTCAGAGCAGTCCCATCTATACCTAGATCTCCTGTTTCAAGAAGGATATGGGGCTTTCTGTGACATTTAAGGCATTACTAATCAGGGATCAGTGAGGATTCTTATGTCACCGAATGAAATTTGAGCTTTGAAATTTGAACAGATTTTGAGTTATCCTGTCTTTGCAGTCATATCCCCAGAAATCTGTGTTTTACCTTCTCCCAGAAACATTAAGAACAGAAGAGCATCTTGCCTCATAAGCTAAGCTGGTAGAATGATAGAGCCTGTAAAACAATGTTTTTAATAAGGGACATCCTCCTTCCCTCAGTTTCGCTGCTGGCATTACCCCAGATTAGTGGTGTAATCCTTTTTCTCCTGTTTCTGGAGAATCTATTTCAATGTCTCGCTGCGTCTGTTTCCTGCTCCATTCTGCTTGGAGTTTTTCATCTTGTTATGTGAATCAGGCAACTGCTGGGATACTCAAAACCATTGAACCCTTTCAATTTGAGTTGTAGGCTTTCCCCATCTGTGCTGACAGCTAACAGGGCTTCGCTTTGCCATTCTTCTACTTGTATGTTTAATGTTTCTGCAGTGACTCTTTGCATTTTCTGTTTACAGTGCTGTGACATTCAAAGACACCAGTGAAGATCAAAGCCAGGTTGAGCCAGCAATTTACAAAGCCCAAGTCAATGAGAAAACATGGTATGTATCCCAGACAGCTTTAATTCCTATGTGATGATTAGACTTTTTAAAGAACTTTATATAGGGCTGTCAGAATGTGAGAAGTTGTCTAGTTTGACTGAAAGGAAGGAAAAAAAGACAAGTTCCCTGGTAGGAATTTAGGTCATGACTAGCATGAGCAGCCTCCTGCCTCACTCCTCCTCTCCCATTCAGCTTTAGTATTTTTGAGCAAATAATAAGAAAGTTTCCTGCAACCTATAAGCCTGTAAACCCGAACACTAAGAGCAGAGGCAACTCCTGAATCTAATTCCGAGGAGCAGTGCACTGCAGGACTCCCCAGTAACACATGCCACAGATGTTTGTCACTGCTATTTTTTTCTTTCTTTAGTAGCTCTAGCATCTTGTTGAGTGCATAGCACAGAAGAAGTGACCAGCTTTGCTCTAAACTGCCTGTTGTTACCTCAAGATGGGCTCTTACTAAAATATTCAAGCACCATTTGCTGTATTCTGAGTATATCGTACTCTTCGTAGATGTTTGCAGATTGCTAAGTTAGGATACTAAGCAACTATGAAATGGAAGCGTTTCATGAATTTAATTTTCTGATGTTCAAAGCACAAGGGAAAAGTAGTAGTATTAATACAGTAGAGTCTCCAGGATAATTTGGCATGACAAAGTTACGGTTAAATATTTTGAGTAAGCTCTTGCAAGAGCAGACTGGCCTGTGCAGCAGCCTGATTACCATACCAGGAGCCATATCACTGAGAGCTCTGTGGTCCTCAAGTGAAAAGTTTCATTTCTAAAAGGATCTTGGAATCATTCTTCCCCCTGCTGTTTTCATCATTTGACAACTGCCTTCACAGCAAGACATCATTTCCTTCTTGGCCTCATCTCACTCACTCAGTACCCACCTGGAACAAGCCAGACAGGTTTTCTACAGGCAAACAACAGTGTCATTTGAAGTAGACTTCTCTCAAAGCAGGATCCCTTTTGTACCTTTTTAGACAGGGTCTTAGAAAGCCAAAAAAAAAAAAAAAAGTAGCTTAAAGATCCCCAATTTCTATGGGTCTTAGTAAACGGACCTGCTCGGAGTGTTTGAGGGATTCTAAGATATTGCTGATGGCAGCTGAAACTGTAACATTTTTCTCACCCATTTTGTTTCCTTCCCTCGAGGTTTACATTTTCACTTGCTTTCATGCAGAAAATAAATTCCATGGAAAGGAAACTCTTAATAACTAGCCTGTAGTAAAGAGTATGGCATAAGTGGCATAACTCCTTCTGTCTGAGAAGCATGAAGATTGCGTCACTGAAGACTGTGCCTGTAAGTAAATTAAATTAAAAAAAAAAAAAAAACAACAAAAAAACAACAAAAAGCAAACAAGTTCAGGAAATTAAATTCATTATAATGATAATGGAAAATTCTGATTTTCCTTGCTGCTGTAGTCATGCACACTTTAATTGTTGCCTGAAAGAGTCAACACCTTGTAAAGAAAATAAACGTCCTCTTCTCTTAAGATACTCCTCAGTTTTCTAGGGATAGGTGGTGGTCTGTTTTACTGCTAGCCTGGGTCCAGTCAATGCCTGAGCTTGTGGGTTTCAGGGAATGTCTGCACTTCCAGGTGCCATTGGCTGTGCACTGTCCCACAATGGCTGCCCAGAAGAGTCACACAGAACTCTTCTCAAGCACACTGAAAAAATCCTGTGACATAACTCCACTGAATTGAATGGAGTATTTAAGCTGTGTTTCAACCTGGCCTGTTACATAGTGTTACATTCTGTTCATCTTTATTTAACGTGGGTAAACGTGGTTGAAATGTTTGTAGCCAGAGGAGGAGGCGGCTGTGCACTTCAGTGCTGGGGATGGCAGGCTTTGGTGGAACAGAGCAAGGAGCTAAGAACAGATAATTTTGCCCAGCTTCATTTGTTAATCAGTTTATTTCACTTTCTCCAGTTTTGCAAATCAGGCATAATCAGGTTCCCTTAATAGCTTGATAGATCTGTGTGTTCAATTATACAGAGCAACGTTATTCATAGGTCCTTTTAATTTCCCCATATAGACTAGTCTTATTAATATTTATTTTATAATCTACTTACCAATTCAGAGTGGGTAATCTCTGTCTAAATGAAGCTGCTGTTCATACAGAACTCTCTTTGTTTTCTTTGAAGAAATCATAGTAGCACTTAACATTATGAAAACCTTAAAGCACAAAAAATATAATTGTGAAGCCTCATTAACAATGCCAGTGCCCAGAATGTTTGTCTACGTGATCTTCAGGGTCCCTTCCAGCCCAAACCATTCTGTGTTGCCAAAACAGCTGGCAGGAGGGAGCATACTGAAGCCTCAAGTTCAGAAACACTGAACCACGTCAGGTCTCGACCCCTGCCATTGTGTTTAGCTATAAAAGTCTTGTTAAGATGTTTAAAAAGCCATGTGCTTGGATAACGGTGGATTTCCTGCTGAGGTCCCAAATGACCTAACCTCTGCTTCCTTTCACCCCTTGGTTCTAATCAATGGTAGGAAAAGGGTGGTGGAAAATATTGAGCAGGCTTCTTGAAAAATACAGGGTATGACCTAAGGATGATTGCAGCTTCTTGCAGTTCTGGGCATTGGGTTGGTTCTTGAAACATGAGGAACTGTGTCTGTAGAACCAACCTGGAATACATTCACTGTATGCTTCTTGGAAATTTGTAAGTGGGTATTTGAAGGACTTAGGCACCCTTCAGTGCCTGTCAGTGGTAACAAGTGTTTTGTGAAGCATTTAGGCACACGCACAAGCCTGTCCCTACTCAGTAAAGCACTTCACTGTGCTTTTAAGCCCCTTGATTTCTACTCTTGGGTTTATCAGCAGGAGGTTTTTCAAAGGTAAGAGGCTGTCCTTATCTCACAAATGGGCTAAGCTGCCTTATGGCAAAATAGTTCTCAAAACTGTTTGTTCCACAAAATGTTAATGTTGTTCTCCCTCCTCTGCTGCAGTGGTCCATGACTTTAGGACCGTTCCTTTCTTATCTGTGCATTTGGGAAATATTGATTCGAACAATGTCACTTCTGCTGTTTATTCCCTCAAACTGGCACTAAAAATCCGGTGTATTTTCCCCAGTACTGAGGCATTTGCAGGATGATGCATCCATGTCAGTCATTACCTCTGTAAATGTTCCTGTTCTTGCATCAGCTTGTTCAGGACAGTTCTTTTGGATGTGCACAAATGAAGCAAGGAAGATCAAACAGATGTTAAAGCAGGAAGAAATGCCTCATATTTCTTCATAAGATTTTGTACAGAAAGACACCACATTGAGATTGAAAACACCACATGGATTCTTGCAGCTACATGGAAACTTTTTTTACTTCTATCCCCTTTTTGCCCTGAATAGCTGGGCAAATTTTGGGGTGGAGGCAAAGGATGTCCAGGTTTCCCTGCTAACTACCTTAGACTGGGGATGATGCCAGAGGTTTTTGACATTCAGGCATCATTGGAGTCATCTTTTCTGATGTCCTTTTTTAGTCCTGACTAAAGGGCTTCATCTGGTAATGCTGAACTAAATTATCTCCAAAAGTACTCATTTGTGACATAGAAATAAGAAAGCATTGTACATCCCTCTGTAAGCTGGGCAAGTGTCTGCTCTCACAGTGTAAAAATGTGCACTTCCAACTCATTTCACTTAGTTTTGGATCTCATCACGAGTTTTTCTTCCAAGTTAAAGCACAGTAACCAGGAAGGGATAACAAGAGAGATTAGGGATGTGGAAAAACTTTTTTATGAAAGACTGACAAGATTGATGCTGTTCAGTATGAAGAAGCAGTAAATAAGAACAGATATGAAAAGGTCTCTTATCATTTGATACTGTGAAGCCAAGAGGGGCCTCTTGCCTTTGCTCCTTCTCCCATGACAATAGGAGATAGAGATATTCATTTAAATGAAAGACCTAACATCTGTTTGAAAGGAAATTACTTATTTTTTCCCTACCCCATATTTTAGCTGTTTCAAGATATCATAGAGATGAAGAGACTAGTGAGTTTTTTTTTAAAACATGCTTATTCATAGACAGAATATCCCATTATAAATCAAGTGTGACAATACTACAAATAAACCAAAGCCAAAAATGCTTACAATATTTGAAAGAATCTTAGTGTTTCGGTGCCATTTTTTGTAAGCAAAGCTCCTGTACTTTCAGAGATTTACTCCATGTAATATAAAATGTAACAAGAGTCAGAGGGATCAGAAACACAAAAGACTTCATGGAAATGCAATCTCTGAATAATGTTCCTTCATAAATATATAAATAACTTCTATAAGTATCAACTGGACATAAAGTATTATACTATATCTAATGCATAAAACAGTAAAGGAAGTTTCATATAATCTTAAGACTGCATACCTGAATTTTTTTTTAATTTTAGAGTTTAAGAAAGGAAATTTACTATGTGCTTTAATTTCTGGATTGAAGCCCTTTGAGGTTCCTCAGAAGCTTCTGGTGCTGGCCATGCAGCCCCAGCATCCTGTTTCAAGAGGGCTAATGAACTTTGGTAAAGAAGCTAATGTGTCCTGACATCCTTTGGCCTGTTTTTCTTAAATGTCAGATTTTTTTAGGTTGAATAATCTATCTCTTTGTATTGTATTATGAATGTGAAAGGCTTTTCTTTGTGAGTTGGACAGTGAAAGTTACTTAAAATGAGGGATAAATTGTGTCTCCTGGTATGCATGTAAGTAGGCATTTAGTTGAGACACCAGTAGTTTTAATGTCTAATTGACATGGTTCTTGAGGTTTAGTATATTCTCCTCAGAGAACTTGCTGATGTTTTCATTTTCTGCTGTCTTTCCAGCTTAGCAGCAGAGATGATTTGATGCTGAGGTTCTTAGCGTGCTTTTGTTATTTACAGGTGACATGGGTAATCTAGAAACTTTGTCCAACAAAAAAACCAACCATGCAGCCAAGTGAACTGGAAATGAGAAGTGTATCTGGTGATGACTCCAAAAAATAGCAGTCCACTTAAAAAAGAAAACAACACACCAACCAACAAAAAGAGCTCAGTAGGAACTCCTTGTAGAAAAGGTTTGACAGGTCTGAAAACATTTGGCAGCAGATGTGTCAGCAAGAGTTTTATCCTACACCCTGATTTGCTTTCTGATTCCTTAATTGTTGAGCTGGGCTCTGGTATTTTAGTTATACTATAAGAATCCTGACTCCAGAAGGGTAGTTGCACTCATTTGGTGGTGTTAAATTTAGCATTCATCTCTCTGACTAAACTCTGTAATGAGGGCTTGGTATGCAGTCATTGAATCCTCTGCCTGTAGGTGCCTCAGGGCTGCAATTTTTTTGGTTTTCCCATTTAGTATTGTGCTGCATTCCTAAAGGTATCAAGGTATGAGGGGAGAGAGGGAATAGGGGGAGACTGATGGAGAAGCCTGAAAAGAAGGAACTCACGAGAAGGGAGCCAACAAGAAAGATGGAGAGAGATTCCAACAGGATGAGGTTCAACAAGGCCAAGTGCCGGGTCCTGCACTTCAGTCAAAACAACCCCCTGCAGCCCCATGGGCTGGGGACAGAGTGACTGGAAAAGAAAAGAAACTCAATTATCCTCTGCATTTTCAGCTGAAAAGGATGAGAGATTCAAGGATAGAGCAGGCACAGTGGGGGCCTCTCTGGGAGAGGAGCAGGGTCATCTCAGCACGGAAAGCTGCTTGCGATCTCACAGCCTCCAAAGTTAGCTTCCATACAGAACTGAGCCAGCTGTTTTGCTTCCCCCTTTTTAAGAAAACATTGCCAACAAAGAAAATCTGAGCAGTCTGTTCCACACCTAGGCCTGAGCAGGAAAATGTGTGGTCCATGGGCAGAGCTGGACGGTATTGCTTCTCGGAGCTGTACAGTGTTTTATTCCTTGGTTATCTTGCTGTGCCCCCCAATTGTGTAGGAAGGCTTTTCAGATGAACATTCCTATGCAAATGTTGCAAACATAAATTGCTACAGGAATGACCTTCAATGGAGAGTCTGTGGAAGCAATGGCAGAAGATTAAAACTATAGTGCTTACAGTCTGAGACATCAGCCCCCCCAAACTCACATGTCAGTTCAGCCTGGAGAAAAGGAGGCTCAGGGGGGACCTTCTCACTCTCTGCAACTCCCTGACAGGAGAGTGCAGCTGGAGGGGTCAGGCTCTGCTCCCTGGGAACAAGGGACAGGAGGAGAGGGAACGGCCTCAAGCTGTGCCAGGGGAGGGTCAGGTGGGATATTAAAGAAAGTTTCTTCACAGAAAGGGTTGTCAAACATTGGAACGTGGCATTTGAGGACATGGTTAGTGGTGAAGCTGGTGGTGGTGCTGGGTTCATGGTTGGACTTGATCTTCAAGGTCTTTTCCAACCTAAACCGCTCTGTGATTCTAATAGAGTAAAACCAGATCAGTTGTTTCACTTGTTTGGCTTTGTGAAGACACAGGCACTTGTTTGCTTCCCTAACAAGAACTCCCGCCAATCCAAACTCCTCCAGTGGAGATTTTGTGTATGAAGGGATGCCAGTTTTGGTAGATGTTTGGGTGTGTATCATTGGAACATGCTTTCAACACAGTTGTGAGTAACTTGGCTCAATGGTCACTGAATGTGTGCTTCCTTTGCCAGAGGGAACTCACATAGAAATCCAAGTGAATTCTCACGGAAACCTTTTGTAGTGTTTGTGTCATTTGCAAAACTGGTTTTTATCTTACTGGAGACTTATTTAACCTGGGCAAATCTGTATGTTGTTGTTGTTGTTTTTTCACTGAGCATTTGAACCTTGAGCTGGAGCTGCTTTAAAGGAAGTAGTATAAATAATGTATGTTGAAGTACTTAAAATTGCCACCCCCCAGTGGTGGCAGTTCACAAGTTGTCCATGTGCCCACACAAGGAATGTATTTGACAATATACAAGATATAATTGTTAAATTGATTCTAAGCAATCCATAATGTATTTTATTTTAATAGTTTGCATAAAAATATCTACAAAAAGAAAAATATTTGGACAAATGTATTTCACAAGTTATATTTATTAGGCAAAAATGTACTAGAATTTCAGGGATCAGTTTATTTTCATACATTTTGCTTTCATGAGTCTGCTAAAGTAGAAACATTCTTTTCCCTTATTGTATACTTTTACTGAGCAGACATCCAATAAATCATAAAGCTGGCTTATATAAAAACATATCCTGTTCATTTCCCTATAAAATATCTCTGTGCAGTGTTTTATACACTTTTTTCAAACTGTTGACAAGCTACTGGTTCATCTCTTGGATTAATTTGTAGCAAAGTTTTATAGACATTGCTATCTTTCAGTTCCAAAGGCAGCTGATATTGAGAAGGATATTCCAGTTGGAATGAGGTTGGTATTTCAGTCTGTTCAGTAGCAGTTATTTTTACTTTTAATAACCTGCTACCTTTGGAGCTTAGACAACATTTAAACTATAAGTTCCATACCTTATGATGATGATTAATTCTTTGTTCAGGCAAGCACACTATGAAACTAAAATGTCACTTGTGTTTTAAGATACAGAAGATGTAATAAATTAATTAAGTAAACTTTAATCTCCTTTTCCTGTTTGAAGATATTGGTAAGAATATTGCTGTGGTTCTGATTTTACTTAGTGGGCTTTTTTCCTGTTTGTGGACTGAGTACAAATATGACACTTTCACTGATGTGTCTGATTTGTCATTGCTTCAGTAAGTTCCTTCTGGGATAACCAGGTGCATCCAAAGCCTCTTTCAAACGTGGAAGTTCTTTTAAACATTCCAGAGCAATGATGGTTCAGGAAAATAATAGGGTGAACATGAGAGAGAAGTCAGTTAAAATAGAACAGAATCATTAGTTGGAAGGGACCTGTAATCATGCCCCAGTCTAACTGTCTAAAAAACAGGTTCTAAAACCCATTCAGATATTCATACAAAAATGGGGACTGTGTACCTTAGGCAGTGATGTCCTGTTTGGTTATACTTCTCCTTTCATTGGAACAGGCTTAAAACCTTTTCTGCTCTGCATAGTGCAAAAGTGTATATATATACAGAATGTTGGCATTATTAAGAAATTTTGAAGGTACTATAATCAAAATTTTATTGACAAAGTTTGTAATTTGGTCAATCATTTGCTTGAGTTATTTATTTAATGACCTTTCACTCACATTTCGAGCAAGCTGAATATTTTCATTTCAGGAAAGCAAATTGGCAGTTTTTTCAAATGCTGTAAATGCAGTCCAGAATTTTTTCCTTATTTTTGTAATGTCCCATTGCTGCAATGTTTCAAAGGGGCCATGTGTGCCTGTAATGCTTATGCCATAGAGAGTGACAGGGGGACCTGAGCACTGCACCTGGCTGCCATTTCTAACCTTGGCAGAGCATCAGAGAGCCCAAGTAGAGAGTCCAGTATGATTAGCTGTTGTTTTGTAGCTATATAATGTCACTGCTCACCAAAATTAAGGAGAAAGCTTGATGATTAATGTAGGCCTCAAAAGAAGGAAGTGGATTCCACTTAACCTGTCTAGTCTTAATCAGTTTTTTATTGTTTATGGAAGGGAAACTGGGGACAGGAAGACTGAAGCTTTTCCACAGTCATGCTTCAGATCAAGTACATAGCCCTTGCCCACTAGATTAGTTTTAGATCTTTGATTACAGGAGTATATTTGAGTTTCTTTTGCCCTTGAAGGGCTTGGAAGGCTCTGATGGCAGAGTAATGTACTCTTCAATAATAGGAATCAGTTTTCAAAGGTTTTCTGAGGCTGCCTGGTTGAAGAATTTTCTTATGGCCCTGCAAAACTGCAGCTTCTGTCAGAAAAATAGAATTCTCTGTGATGGTCTCTCCTATCAGATAAATATATTGGCATGGGTCTTTTAAAACACAGTTCCAATCTTGCGCTTCTGAGTCTGCAAAAGTTGCAAACATTTCCTGTCCTACCAATTTAGCAGCTTTTCTCTATTAGTGTTTTGCTAGCAATGCTTCGGTTCGTGCCCCTGTTTGCTGCCCTAAGCCAAGGTCTCTGCCTCTCTCCTAACACAGTGTGATTCTTCCCTCGAGCTGAGCTTCTCAGTGCATCCCAGGAAGCAATGCTTAGTCCAGAGGGCAAAGCTGAGGCATCCATCCATGTGGCATCACTGCCAGGGGCAGCACGGGGCTGACACAGGCGCTGCTGCTCCACCTCAGTGAATCTGGGGGGAAGGGTGACGGGGAAATGGCAGCCATTCTTTGGGTGGAAAATGTCAAGAATCGAGTAGTTTTCATACTGAGGTCCAAACAGCTCTTCATCACAACAAGATAAAAAAACTTAAATGGAATACAAGTGCCATGATTTTACTGAGTTGCTCTATGAAGGCACTGAACCACAAAGCTGAGCCACAGCATTGCACTGAAGATGCCTGATGCGGTTTTGTGGGACAGACACTAGAGTTCCATTACTTTGTAGATTGAATCATAGAATCCCAGAATGGTTTGGGTTAAAAGACCATCCAGTGCCACCCCCTGCCATGGGCAGGGACACCTTCCACTAGCCCAGGTTGCTCCAACCCCATCCAACCTGGCCTTGGACACTTCCAGGGATCCAGGGGCAGCCACAGCTTCTCTGGGCAACCTGTGCCAGGGCCTCCCCACCCTCATAGGGAACAATTCCTTCCCAGTATCCCATCTATCCCTGCCATCTGGCAGTGGGAAGCCATTCCCCCTTGTCCTGTCCCTCCATCCCTTGTCCCAAGTCCCTCTCCATCTCTCCTGGAGCCCCTTCAGGCCCTGGAAGGTGCTCTAAGGTCTCCCTGGAGCCTTCTCTTCTCCAGGTGAACCCCCCCAGCTCTCTCAAAACTCCTTTGAGGGTCCTGTTAGGCACACAGCTGTGACATTAAAAATCTGGACACCCGAGAAACTCGGGTCCCAAGTCCTTCCTTTCACAGAACCTTTCTCTTTTGGTTCACTGCAAAGGAGAAGCAAGGGCCATTGAAGGGAATCCTGCCCTGCTTCCCCTGGCTGGGACTGTGCCTGCAGGGATGACTAGGAGCTGGGATGACTGCCCAGGTAAGCTTCATGTTCCTACAGCTAAAACCAGTACTGTTAGCTCTGCAATACATTCACAAGGGGATGCATTTCTTTGGGGATGATTTTTTATTTTCAACCTTCCCAACAATTTTTTTCCCCAGTCTTTATTTCTTCAAGGATGACCTGTTTTGGCCCCAAATCCCCTAATTTTTGCTCATGTTCCACTTTGTCACTCACCTCAAGCCCAAGTAAAGCTTGCAACATTTGCCCCTTTTTGATTTTTTTATTTTTCCCCCCTCTTCTTTTCATGCTTGCTGTAGCCCAGACTTAGATTGTGTTAACAGCAGATATTTGGGATCATAATTTATTGCCAAGAGTTAAATGTAATTGTTGCATTCTTCTGCTCTGCCCACCTGTTCGTTCCCATTAAGAAAATCCTACCTTTATAAAAGTGTTAGACTTGTCATTGGCAAGGGAAGGACTGTGCCATCTGTTAGCAGAGCAGTGCTACAAGTCAGGACTGAAGAAAGTAAGATAGCTAATAAAAAAGAAATTCAAGTCAAAATGGTGAAATTAGTATAAAGGTTTCCTTGGAAAGTGTGCTGACTGGCTGATAGAAAAATGGCATTTCTTTAGTGCTCAGCTGAGCCTGGGAGTGAGGGAGCAGCAAACCTCTCTGCAATGAGAAATGGTTATTAGGAGGGGAATTAAGGAATGTCTGTTATTCACAGATTGAAAGATCTGATGAAGACATCGCCTGTGTTTAAATCAATCTTCTTCACCAATTTACCTCAATTCTTCAGACTTCAGCAGCAGTTGCCTCAAGAGGCTATTCAGGAGACTAATGGACAAGAGAGATAAAGGGCTGGGTGGATGGAAAAGTGCCAATAAAGTAGAAATGGTAGAAGCTGTCAAGTTAGAAAAAGTTGGGAGCGTCTTAAGCTGCTTGACCTAGAGCTGAGGATCTTGAGAAAGTGATAATCAGTCAATTGTTATTAGCTGGTGACAGAGTGGTGTTGCCCAGTGGAGATCAGAGGTGACAGGGAGGGACTGTGACCTTACAGTGCTTGGCAAAGGAGCAACCTGTGGGCTAGAAAAAGGGAGGCAGCCAGCGAGCCCTGGGGACATAACCCACCAAGTTTACTGAGTCTTGAAGTATTTGATAAGGGAGATTGAACTGACATGGCAAAACATTGTAAACCCTTTTTTTTCCTGCTGGAAATTTACACTGAGTGCAGTCATCCATTAAAACAAAACAGAGGGGAAAGAAATGCAGAAAAATGTAGGGTTTACTATCTTGTTAGTACCCTTTGGATGTTAAACTACTTGAAAAAGAGACAAATAATCTGGGACTTTCCAGTTTGACTCTGTTCTCATTATCCTGACAGAAGTACAGAAAATATACAAAATCAAGCCTTTTCTATATTATTCTAAAGTAGAACTCTGATTAAATGAGAGATAGAGCATTTTAGCAACAGAGCAATTTACTGAGCATGATTAATAATTGGAATTTCTGGCCTAAGAGATTAGTGCTGGGAGGCAGTACCTGGATAGAGTGCCCAGACACCTGATGGGGTGCAGCAGGTAACACTCTGGCATTGCCACTCTGTCCTGTGGTGTGCACACTGGTACCCTGACAGACCCCTGCCAGGGTCTCCTGGATTTTCCTGCCCATCTCATCAAACCTCTGGGTTTAATGAGATTTTTTGCAGAAGAAATCACATGTCACTTAAGGACCACAAAATCAATTACTATACAAAGAGCAGTTTATACCAGTCTCTATGGTTTATAAAGTGCCTACCTTTGCAAATTACCTGCACCAATTGACAGTGAGAGCATGGCTGTACTGCAATGTTATGATGCATGATAGTGTGTTAATATATGCTTAAAAAACATAATACTTGGTACATTGAAGCATCATGCTGTTTCACATGATCAATGTCTTGAAGGAGTTTATGCTGTGTTTTTCTAGACTTTTTTGTTTGCCTTAATAGTTGCTATAAAAATAATGTTTTACAATGAACAGAGGAAACACTACCAAACAGTTCCAAAATAATTCAGGCAACTGACAGAAGGCAGAGCTTTCTGCCATGAAGACATTATGAGTGCCTACATTTTTTTTCCAGTCTCTGTCATCCACTTTACGTTAGCTTTGGAGAGTGATTTTATCTTTAAATATGAGTCAGGCTATGTTGCCAAGACAACCTCTCTTCAAGCTTTCCATTTCACTCCCATTGTGTGCTGAACCTCCATCAAATCTTCTCCCAGAGCAACTGGTCACTTATATTTCAAGTGGGATTTGATTTGATGGAGCAAAGAATTCAAAGTGCATGATTTTCTTGGCTCCTTGGCAAGTCACTTCAGCAGGTCTCACTCACTCTGACTCCAGGACTGGGGGAAAGTAATCATGCTGGCATCTGGATTCCAGCACAGGAGACAGAATGTTTGACTAAGTTGCAGGTCTGTGGTATTCCTGCTTTCCCAACCAAGGCACAGACCTGCACAGGGCAATGCCCAGCACACCTCCTCTGCAGGCTGTGTTACAGGATTTCTGCTGGGATATTGATTCTCAATGGACTGATGTTGTATTTTAGGCTGAGTTATGCCTGCTTCTGTATTCCCCACAGATGTCTTATTGCAAGGTACCTTTTGTTAAACCCAAATGAATTTTGTGGCTTGGCAGGTCCTCCGGTCACCTGTACATATTGGCTGCCCTGTTGCTGGTGGAATGGGGAGTAGGACGTGGGGTTTAGCTAAGTGTTATCATTGTTTCTTACCATGAGAACTTTTTGAAATATATCTCTGCCTAGACTGCTCTTCAGAGGGGTGTGACAGACTCAGATCAGATTTGAGTAAATACAGACTGTTTGTCATATGGTAATATTAAATTCCTCTGTCATTTCTTATAACCTCAATGTATTTTATGCCCCTTTTTGCTCCTACTCCTTTGTCAACAGACCCTCTTTTCCCAGGCGCTGCTCTGTGCTGTCACTCTTTCAGCTTTATTAAATAGCACTTGTAAAGGAAGCTCCTGCAAAGTGATCTTTAATTAAGTATAACAGTAGAGATGACTCTGCTTCTATTACTAAAAAATGAACGAATCTTGCCTGAAAGGCTTCTTTGCTCCTTTACTGCCACTGCAAATTCAGTATCTCAAGGTGCACAAGTAAGGTTTGTGGCAAGGTGATGGCCAGCAATAGCCGAGTCTGTGACAAACCAGCTGATAGTGCCCTGGTTCTGATGGGGATGTGCCCTGGGCACAGTCCACAGGAGTGAGGGCTCAGCAGGGATCTAAGAGCTGCCCCTGATTCCTCCTGCCTGGGCATTCAGGAGCTGGAATTTCAGACTGTTTACCAAGCAGCAGCTGAAAGATGAGCAAGACAGGAATTCATCATCCTGCCTGAGATGAGAGTTTATCCAGTGACAGGCTTATATGATCACTGGTGCTCTGAACAGTTTGTTTTTCGTGGAGAGAAAAACAATTTCCCCATGAAGGATTTATTTTTTTTCTTTTTCAAATATTTCAAAAGTTTCAATTATTTTTTTTTTTTAGCTATTGCATCCCTTCTTCTCAGCAGAGACGTACAGAGGTCTAGAGCTCTGCTACATCTGTCTCCTAAAAGTCCTTCCCATGTTCTGAAAAGTTGACTGCAGCTGAGGGACTGTCTTTCCAGTTTACAAGCTTAATGTAGCTTTCCTGTTATATTTACAAATGTGGAATCTGTTGGTATTTAATGAATATTTATTACTAATTTTTTTCTATGCAACTATTTTGCACATTGGCTCCATATCTCACTGTTATTTGTGCATTAGAAGGAGGGTTGAGGAAAACCCGTCAAAGTTTATTGAATAAAGAAAATGCAGATGATATTGTGGACTGCAAGATACTACAATGAAGGGATTGTTCTAGTATATTGAAAGTTATTTCACTCAGGACATAAATGACATTTCAGATTTTGAATAGAAGAATTATGTGGTCTGACACTTGAAAGAGCTGTTTGTTACCTATTTTCTTTTTAACCTGTAAAAGACAACTATGGCATTTATATTTAGGATGTGAATGAGGTAGAATGACTAATAACCTTGGTCTGTCAGACACAACCATTAGTTGTTTGTCCCAGGGGCACTCTGCCCATGCACTTTTTCCTGACATGCTAAACAAGTTCAGATCCTGGGTGGATAAGAGAAGTCCAGATCTCTGGGGGTTTTTCTCTGAGATGCCTTTGTGACTTGCAAAATACAACCTGAACAGTGCCACCATGGCTGCTGCTGCTTTGTGGGTCCCAGTTTCCCTGGGAAGGAAGGCTGTGCTGTTACTCACTGTTGCTGTTGCCCCTGTCTTGGCACAGTTTTTGTGCCTGTAAGTGTGCACCTTACGTGTGTAACAGCTTTGCAGCTGGGCTGTATCTTAGTGATGGACCTCAGTCCAGTCACAGTTCTGAAATGCAGCCTGAGCATAACTCCTGCATTCCAATAGCTCCATTCAGTCCCTGACTGTAAAAACAGGCTCCAGACTTTGTCTGTCTGTACAAACCAGCTTCCAGTTGCAGAATAAGTGAATTTGCTCCTCTTTCATTGGCAGCTACAGGTTTCAGTGACTGAGAAACACAAATTCCGTTTCCCCTTTGGAGAATATGGAGGACAAAACCTATACTGTGGTGAACTCAATTCTGCAGTGCAGAATTTAGAATTTAGAGCTGGGCCCTAAAGGCTTTACCTGCCCCCTCACTTTCTTTCCTGCACTTGTACTTTTTTCTTTTAGTAGGAAACTCCATTAGGAAAATATTGCAAATGCAAAGACGTGGACACCAGTTATCTTGTTAAGGTATTGCAAAAGATAGTTTGAACAACTCTTTATTTTATGTAGAGATACAGCAAAAGAAGGACTATTAAGTTCTTATTAAGAACATTAACCTTTTAGTGAATTGATTTAAAGAAGAGAACATAACTTGCATTTGTTTTGACAGACACTAACAAACATTTTGTTGCACTATTTTAGGAGCAAATATTAGGAGTAAATGTAATAGCTATCTAAATTATAGAATCTAAAAGTTTGGTGCTGGGAGGGTACAGAAAGAACTGAGGCTGTCTCTGGAATAGAGAGATGGTGTAAGAAAAACCTATGTTAACTGCAACGGTCTGTGATCACAGCAGAGAAGGTTTGGAACTTTATATTTTATATTCTTTTAGTAACCAAACCACAAGAAAAAATTTACTAGCTTCATGCCTTTTCTGATTGCTTTCCAAAATTACTGCTTTAATGTTTTAATATTTGTAACATACTTTGAGGATTAATTTACCAGGATGACAGTGAGACAAACATTCTTTAGCCCAGGAATTCGCTCTAGTTGGCAACTCTTCAGGTAAGTAAAAGACACAGGGTCACATGAAATACTTCCTTGAATATTCTAAAGATAAATATTAATTAGGTTTGTAAGAGTTTCTAGAAGGGGTTGAGATTTAAGTGTTTATGTAATTGGCTAATATGCAAAATAATATTCTTCAATTATAGGAGTTGTTGCTTTATTGAGAATTTCACTACCTGATACCTAACATCATGAAGGTGTCCCATCCACCTTGGGACAGAGAGCCCTTGTGGAGTGACCCTTGCTATTGAGGTGAGCCCTGGGAATTCCCTTAATTACTGAATGGGATTTCTAATTCATTCTTATCATGTTGTTATATTTGTTCAAGTAGGCTTCTGTAGGATGTTAGCTAGGTTTGAACTTTAGTGGGCAGCAGAGACTCCTCTGACCACAGAGCTGATGTGTCCTCCACACTCCTTATGCACCTTTGAAGGGTTATTTTTCTTTGTAGTTCCAGCCAGAATGGAAAAATGATGCTATTATGCCTTAGATATCGGAAGAGTCAAAGAGCTCTTATCTTTTTCTCTTATCCACACATTGGAAATTCATGGCTTGTATTTCTGGAAGCTTTGCAACTCATTTCTATGATCACAGAAGCAGGATCAAATTGAAAGATGAGGAAGACTGTTAATAGCTGGATGTTACCTGGTTTGCAGGAGGTAGAGGTCTATCTCAGCTGAAGGCAACCCTGTGTTACATTCAGTGTTCACCTGGGAGGGAGAGCAAATCCAGAAGAAACTGGTTGTTTTGGAGCTAAATAGCTGTCCTGGTTTGGGCCGGGGTACAGTTGATTTCCTTCCCAGTGGCTGGCGTGGGGCTGTGTTTCGGATTTGTGCTGAACACAGGGTTGATAATGCAGAGATGATTTTGTTACTGCTGAGGCCTTTCCTGCCACACTGGGGAGGGGGCTGGGTGTGCTTGGGAAGCTGGTAGGGGACACAACCAGGACAGGAGATCCAAACTGGATATTGCAGACCACATGGCATCATACTTAGGAGAAGAAGGAGGAAAGGGGGGGGATGTTTGGAGTGATGGTATTTGTCTTCCCAAGTAACTGTTATGTGGGATGGGACCTGTTCTCCTGGAGATGACTGAACACCTGCCCAGCCATGGGAAGCAATGAATTAATTCCTTGTTTTGCTGTGCTTGTGTACACAGCTTTTGTTTCATGTATTAAACTGTCTTTATCTCAACCCAGGAGTTTTCTGGCTTTTACTCTTCTGTTTCTCTCCCTGATTCTACTGGTGGGGGAGCGAGCGAGCGGCTGTGAGGGGCTTGGCTGCTGCCTGGGGTTAAACCATGGGACTAACTCCAGTCAAAGAGCAACCAGTTTTCCCATCCTTTCCCTTTGCTTTATAACTAAATATACAAGAAAGAAATAAGTATTAGTCATCCTTTTAAAAGGAGTGAAGATTATCCTCTAGTATGGGCCACATGTCTACATCATCTATTGCATTTTGAAGCCAAACATTGTGTTGATTTCCCAGCTTTTCAGTTGTCCTTTATCCTGCTAAGATTTTGGGCAGACCAGTGAGTGAGCACTGTGGGTTTTTTCATCTGTCCTACAATACAACATGCCTTCAGCTGTGACCTGGCAACCATGAAGCTACCTAAAACAATTTTCTAAGTCTGTGAAGGAAATTCCATATCCTGTTCAGTCTCGATATTTATTGTCCACAGAATAAACGTACTCTTAAAAAGAATTAACTCTCTTGATATTTTGCTCTATTTTACAGTGTTTGGCATTCTTTCAGACAAAGTGTGAGTGCAGAGATGAATTCATGTGGTTTGCACAAGAAAGTGGTTTATCTATTTTTGCTTGCTAAAGCCTTGAGAAAGTTTATCTGTCATTATGAAATCTGAAGGAAAACAGAGGATTTGGGTATTACTGCTTGATGTTTTCTGCAATCAATAGCAGTATTTTACAGCATTGATATTTTGTTAAGCAAACACATCTGTTTCCAGATATGGGTTGCTCAGTTTGTCCAGGATGTCTCAGCATTTCTTTCAGCCATCAACTCCCACACTCGATCCTGTATTTATCCAATTTAAGAGCGTCTTTTCCTTTGGTGGTTCTTTATGTTTTTGTACTTGCCACCTACTGTTTCATCCACAAACTAGATCAATTTATTTTCCTGACTCGACACCATAGGCATAACAAGTCTCTCTGAACTGTCACAGTTCACATGTAAAATGGCCTTTTAAAGGTGTATTATGACTGTTGTAAATCTCTCTAGTCCCACTCCTACAGCAGAACAGAGTGTTTCAGTACAGGGCTCATCTGGGGAACTCTTCACGGGATTTTTGCAGTACTCAGGAGGATGATGGGATAAAGTCCCTGTAACGAAGGCAAACTTGACAACTTGCAGCTTTCTAGAATTCAGACAAATGTGATGGTTTCTGAAGCTGCTGTGCCGCCTTCTTTCCCTGCGGTTGTGGGGGTGCTGTTCTGTTTGGGTTGTGTGGAGGTCCTGAAGGGAAGGGAGGCACAAGAGAGGGCAACAGAAATGTGTGAGAAAGAACAGTAAGGTGGAGGCAAGGGAACTGAGGAGGATGTCTCAGTTGCTCTGGAGTTAATGTGCTGGAACTAGGAAGATGATCCTAATCTAATTAATTATTAGTAGCTAAAAAATACATCATTCATCCAGGCAAAATCTTCCTGAAATGCTGCTGCTTTCATCTCCTATTTTTCCAGCCACTCTTGCCTCCAGCATGGTCATTATTTTTTCAGCTTTTTCCTCTTGTAAGTGTGGAAGAATGGGGCACAGCTGTTTTGCTGGAACTGTACTTTTTTTCTTTCGTCAAAACTCAGCTATGTTCTTAACTTTTTGTGCTTCAGCTTCTGTAGGACTCCTTAATACATTCTCTTTCTTGCCATAGGAACATCATCATCTTGACTCCAACCCCTGCACAGAATCACAGGATGGTTGGGGTCGAGAGGGACCTTTAAAGAATACCTAAATTCCACCCCTTGCCATGGGCAGGGACACCTTCCACCAGACCAGGTTGCTCCAAGCCCTGCCCAACCTGGCTTTTGTCTTCAGCTTTTGTCTTCTCCCATTCACGAGATATACACTTGAAGCTTTAAGAGCAATTTCTCTTTACACAAAGTTCTCTTTGCAAAGCCCACTTTTCACTTTAGTTTCCCCCTTGTTCACAGGATTCCTCAGCCACTTCACCCATAAATATCTTTTTACTTTTTTCCATGTTGATCCTTGCGTATAAGGGAAAAATCAGTCTAATAGAACTGTCCACCCATTTCTGTGCCCTCCCTCTAAATGTCCCACATGACTCCTTCTGAGTCTCTACCTGTGAGTCCCTGTTATGTCTGAGTGTGGAGATCAGATGCATTGCCCTTCCTTGCTTTGCTTCTCCAACTATTCCTTTCCTCTTAATTTTCCCTATTGCCACTATTTCTAATGGAAATTCATGCTGGTAACTAAGCCCACAACGTGTTCAACACCATTAACTGTGCTTGTCTTTCATCTTGTAGACTGCCAAGAAATTTAGGCTGGAACCTGTGATTAACATGTTGCTGGGGTAGTGGAATGCCCATAATTCTGTGACTGTGGTCAGTGAAAGGGTATTTTCTCTCAATGTGATGAACTTCTAATCATCTGTGAGGGACGGTGATTCTGGAGCAGCAGGTTGGTTGACTGGAAATGCCTTTGTATTCATTCTTTTGAAGAATAAAAGTGGAGAGAAGCATTAATATTGTTTTAGTCAGTTTTGTTTGTAGCTTAGAAGCTATTCTGTTGCAATATATGCATGTCATTCAGTACCCAGAATTTTGTTTTAAAATTTTTAAGACATTACAAGCACCTTAAATTGCAAAGAGCAGTAAATCAGGAATATATACTCCTGATTCCTAAGTAAATATGCATACTTACTTTAACTATTTTTTTCTTCAGAAAGATTCACATATTAAGTAGCTGGGTTAGGATCAGATCATGCCAGCACATGCCAGAGAGCTTTCAGCTGAAGATATAGAAGCTGGAATAGTTAATAGTCACTCTTTTCCATCCTTAGGTTTAATTTCTATTGATGTAACACTGCTCTAAAATGTAACTACTAATGAAAATATGTGAAAATCTACTGTCAGAGAATCATAGAATATGCTGAGTTGGAAGGGACCCATAAGGATCATTGAGTCCAACTCCTGGCCCTGCCCAGGCCCATCCCCAAGAGTCACACCCTGTCCCTGAGAGCATTGTCCAAACCCTCCTGGAGCTCTGGTAGCTTTGGTGCTGTGCCCACTGCCCTGGGGAGCCTGGTCAGTGCCCAACCACTCTCTAGGAGAAGAACCTTTCCTTGGCATCCAACCTAAACCTGCCCTGAAGAACTTCAGGCCATTTCCTGGGATTCTGTCACTGATCACTCTATTGTAATATATATAATATATTGTCTTCTATTGCAAATGCAGAGCAAAGTAAAATTTCTCAAAAGAAAGGTAGTGAAGAAATTAAAGTTTAAGAACTTAAGCATGGAAACAGGTTTCTCAGGGTTGTGTTCAGTCTGCATATCACAGAAAAATTGCCTTCAGATAGGGGGCATTTTGTCTTTTCCAAGTAAGTTTGATGCATCGTGTGCAGTAGCTTCAAATGGCCACTTCTTTAGATGTTTTGAAATATTCCAGATGCACTTTTGCCAGATAATTTCTGGTCATAATGGCAAGATTCTGTTAAAGTCTGTGTGCAATTTAATTATTGAGTAAGTGGACGTTGTATTTGCGTAATGGCATTACAGCCCAAAACCTTTTGTTTTTTTTCTTTACTCTCCATGAAGGTAGGCATTCATTTATGGAAGCCATAGAGTGGGAACTTTTGGCATCCTGAAGAATTGTGTTCTAGAATCTATATTTTTAATATCATTCCTCAGGTCAGAAGCTGCCATGAGCAAAGAAGAGGAGTGCCACCAGTGCCTGAGAGTCCTTACATTGGCAAGGAATTGATACTGTAAGATACACCAGATTGTTTGAGCAGGTAAATTACTTCTTGTACAAAGAGAAAGCAAAAAATCCTGTGTTTTTCACCAAATGTAGAATTCCTTCCTACCCCCAGATCAGTGACTCTGGACCATGCAGTTCTTTTGCTGCTGGTCTAAAATGCCACAGAGAAGGGGAGAAAAAACAGATTTTACATAGTATGGAAAAGCAAAGGCTTCCTGGTTCACTTTAGTGATATGCTCAATCCATAAAGTGCTCGAGAATAACACAAAAATTTCTGCCTTCTCCAAGAAAGCATGAGAAAGGAGAGGCCAAAAGGGTTTATAACTCTATCGGTTGTCAGTTTGAAAGATCAGTCCTCATGGATCATAAACAGATGTTTTCTCCTAGAAGCCAGGCTTTCCTCTAGGCAGACTTCTAGGGCATGAGGTGCCCGGGAGTATGAGATGTCAGTGTTCGACTTGCAGGTGTGAGTCAGGACCTGTGGGAAAATGGTTTCTTCCTGAGTGACAGATGGCTGTCGAGTGAGGAATGCTCCAGGGCATCAAAAACGGTGCTTAGTGCCTCTACTTTGGCAGCCACATCCTATCTCACTATTTTTTATGTTTCCTTATGCTACTTAATTGTATATTAACTTGTGGTTAACTTGCCAAATTTTGACTTCCAGCTGTTCAGTCCTCTGTTTTTATCAACCAGCTTGGAATACTTCTCGACTTGGAGCCCAGCCTTGCCTTTAAAGCAGTGAAAGCAGTGGGGCCAGATATGTGCTGGTCTTCTTACCATGGTCTTCTGACTTTGAGCTTGCTTGGCTGCCTCATGGGGCTGCCATCGCTTGGTTTTCAGCAAAACCTCACTCTTACCTGTGCTGTGTCAGGTCAATGTTGTCCTTCTGGCCTCAGCCTTTCTGTAGGGTTCCTATTTTTGAAATGCCCAAGAAAGGGTTGGTAACATTTAGCGTCACTGCTCAGCAGATTGGTAGGAGTGAGGGGAGTGGTTGGTCCTTCGAAACTCAAGAGCTCTGCTTTAAAGGGATCGAGGTCTAGAAGTGCTGTCTTACAGCTGGTGTGTCAGATAGCAGATGTTTGGGTTTCAGAGAACATTTCAGTTTATGAAAACAGGTTTCCCACGCCTGCTCTACCCCCATGCAATCTCTACAGCAGCTGCTGCTCTTCAGGAGAAGGTTTCCAGGCAGACATTCCTGTGTTGTCCACCTTCCTTCAGCATCTACATGTGTCACTTTTTTGCTCATTCCTGGCAAAAATCACAAGATTTCACCGCTCCCCATTAAAACCCAGCAGCAGCCATTCCCTGCCATCCTCGGCCAGCCCTGACAGACTGGTGTCACTGGTACATGGGCAGGAGGCTGCCTGGAAATTAATTTTTATTCCAAAACTTTTGGTTGCCAATCACTTCATTTCTCAGCTCTGAAACTAAACACCCCTTTGAACTGTGTGCTTTGCTGGGCTGATGACCTGGCCCGCTGACTTCTCCTATCTGTGTATGTTTTTACTTTGATTTTCAGCAAGTGTTACTGCCTTTGACCCTCTCTGTCTGTGAGATTAATTCTACTTCAAGTCACTGTTTCTTTGGTGGTAGATTTCTGAATTAGCCACTAACTTCAGCATTCCAGTTGTAAGACCACATCCACCAAATTTTGATTACAGCACTACCATAGTCACTGCAGTAAAGATTTTTGGGCCTTCTGATGTACTGTTTTCTTTGTTTTCTTGTTTATTATTCCATTGCCTCATGCTTCCATTATGTGTGATTCTACAGCCACTTCACAGAACTCAGAAAAAGAACCTAATTAGGTTTTCCCTAATTAGGCACAAAAAACCCTCTGTGCTGTATTTCATGTCTTCTTGATTTTTCAGCAATGAAACAGAATTTCCATTGTTATAAAAGTCTGTGTGTGAATGAGAAAAAAGTCCCTTACGTGTATTCAAAATCCTAGTATTGGGCACCACTTCATGATATTTGGGACAAGGGGGATCAAGTACTATCAAGCCAAGTGAGCTGATTTCCTAGTATGTGGAAGAATATATTTCACAAAAAAACTCGGTGCGTGAAATGTGCTTCACCAAAATCCTTTTTCTAACAATTGCATGGCAGTGCTGGTCTTTCTTTAATACTCATTTTTAACTTTTTTTTTTTTCAGATTTTTTTCCTTCAGAAAAGAGTTAGAGACTTTACTATTTTATTAGCTTTCTCTGAAATACCTTTGAAAAACAGGCAGAATTTTTTTCTATAGTAATTCAGGTCCAAGAATGACAGCTTTCTGTATTTTCATGAGTTTTCCAATAAAGACTGTCTACTAATAAGGTTTTAAACATTTTACATTGCATTTATGTCATTACAGTTTTCCCCATGGCTAAGCATAAGGCATTTCTTGATCTGCATTTTCTGGGAGGTAAAAGTTTTAACAAAGTTATAGAAGATTCTTCATTGTGACAGGTTATAAAATCAGGAGGAGAGGGATAAAGCTGCACACACTTTCCCAGCTTTCCAGGCAGGATGTCCACTTACTCACAGAGAGCTGAGTCTGTCCTTCTCTGGGAATAATCAGAGCATTTGCCTAAGGATATTCCACCCATGGTAAAGCGCCCAAGGAAGTTATCTGTGGCCTCCAGACATCTCAAAGGTAGCACCATTGCTTGCCTCTCTGATTACTTTTGTATTTATCTCATTATTTATTCCTTATTTGGGGAATATATTAAAATAGAAGTGACTTTCTTTTCTGTAACAGTCAGTCTGATGTGTTATGCATAGAAATTTTAAAATAGGTTCTAATAGAGGTACTGAAAAGAAAATTTTCTGCATGTCAGGCATCCTCAATAGCAACCTTCCTTTTTCTCCATGTTGAAAAAGCAACAACAAAAGCAGCTTATAAATGTCTGTATTACCAAAATTGGGCACCTGCAACAGCCTGAGAAGGGCAACTGGAGAGGTGGAGCACAGCACAACTCCTTCCCTCCGCTGCTGCCAGGTGAACAAGCTGCTGTATGTCTGGAAAGGACTGCTGAACCTATGGAAATCCCACAGGACTTTCTTCTGTGGCTCCCTGGGAACTGTTCCTACTTGTGGGAAAAGGTTGTCCTGAAATATTTTGAATTAGGAGCAGAGATTCTTCTTGAATGCAGTAGTCCACCCTCCACAGCTACCCACTGCCCCTTTGAGGAACTTACAACACTATCTAAATAGCAAACAACTAAATATCCAAGTTTGCTTTTTCTTTTTTGAAATCTTAAGGCTGTCCCATTACTTAACCCATGAAGTTCTGGAAGGTGTAGACTGAGAAGCTGTATTGCAGAAAAGAAATTCACTTCTGAGAAGATGCTTCTTTGCTCTGGAAATAGACTCCCCAAACCAAGAGGATTTTAGGCAGGGTGGACTGCACGAAGACAAGCTGGATACTAACTGCTCAGATGAGGTGTTGAAGGAATATTACTTGTCCAGTGGAGAAGGTGGTTGTTAACTTGATTTAAAAAAAAAAAAAAATTTCATTTCTGTCAGTCTCTGTTCTTCCTCCAGTGCCTAATAGTTTTCCAGGGCTTTCCACCACGCATGTGAGATGTGTAGAGAAGCTGTAGCTTCCCCTGAGCCACTGTGTAGTGTAATAACATTGCCTGGGAACAAGGAGGAACATGTTTTTTCTTTCATCCGGAGATATTCCTGGTGAGAGCTGGGTGGGTGGCTCAGGCAGACTGAAAGGTGGCTCAGTGTGACTCCTGTTGTTCCAAAGTAAATCTGTTTTCCACTCCCGTCTCTGCCTTGTATGGATTGCAGAGATCCATTCACATTTAGCAGGGAAGTTTGTACTCAATAAACACTGCAGGAGCATTTCACAGTCTCAGGCTGCCACATGAGGAAGTTCTGTGTCTTTCTTGCTTGAGTTGACAGTCTTGTACTGCCCGAGGATGTACCTGTCTAGATGATCATCCCCAGGGGGCTGGGAACCTCTTAGGTAACAGGGGCAGTTTCACTGGGAGCTGTGCTCTTTGTGCCCACATTTGGGCTTTGGTACTTAAGAGTTTTTAAATGTCACAGTGAGCAGCAAGCAGCACGGAAACCTAATCTTGTTGGGGGACTAAGTACATTATACTGGTGATTTACTCATTCTTTAGGATTGTGTAGACTTGCCTACTTTTGGTGAAAATCCTTGACTTATTCACGTTGTTCTCAAAGATGTAACCCAAAACTGGTTACTTCTCTACATTCTTTCGTGTTTAATTCAGTTCATTCGAGATTCTGTCTCTAGGGAAGGGGGGGGTGCATGTGTATATACACACCCATGACTGCAATTTTGGCATGACCTTGGGTTTTGATGACACTAGTGCTGCTATCATAAAGAAATAAAGTAATTCCTTATGTGTGTATTTTGTCATTCCACTGGATGAAATGTATGTATGTTTAGGTGATCTGACTTGAACTGATTGCTCTCTCCCTGAGGAAAAGCACTGGTGTTACCCTGAGGCTGTCTTCTCCTTTCGAAACCTTAATTTCTGCACACTATAGTTTGCTAAAAATAGGAGAAACTTTTACATTACCAGTAGGAAATGTGAGTCAGCTTGATTACCACCTGAGGTTATACGTGTATGTGTAAAATGTACCTAGATGGAACACATAATATAAACAGCCTTTTTATTTGTCACCTGCCAAAATGTCAGTGTGCCTGTGTGGTCAGTCCATTAGTGTTAAATGGGACAATTTTTTCCCTGGGAACCATGCTCTGAAATAACTGATTGGGGTCATTAGTTTGTTTAATTTCATTGCTGCTGGTTTAGCTTACAAAAATGTGGGTGGACTTTCTTTTCTTTTTGACAATGTGCTTCAAGCAATACTGTTTTTCTTTAAGCTAAAAATATTTCTATATAAAATGTCACATCTAGAATATCACATCTTTTATTAACCTCTAAGGAAGCCTGAACTTTTGTACTAGAAATGAACAAGGTCACCAGAACAATTTGTTCTTTGTCTGCCCTGCTACACATCAACTCTAAGAATTTCCAAAGATCCTCTGGACTGCTGGAAGCCAGCAATACATTCCCAAAAGGACCAAGGGACCAAAGCAGTGCAGTGAAGTCACACTGCCTTTGGCTGGCTGTGGTCAGCCATTTCCCTAGATTCCATCCCAGTGATTATCCCATCATGGGGATTTGATTTTTCTGGTATGACTTGTTTTCAGTAGACCCTGGGGGTGTTTTTGTGGGTTGTGGGTTTTTTGGTTTGTTTGGGGGTTTTCTGGTTTGGTTTTTGGTTTTTGGTTTGGTTTGTGTGTGTGTGTGTGTGTTTGGTTGGTTGGTTTTTTTGTGACCTACTATTTTATAAGTATTTCTCCATTAATTTTCACTTATTTCCATCAAGGTGAGGCTGACTGGTCTGTGAGTTTTATTCCTCTAGCTCCTGTGAATGGGCCTTTTTTTTTTCCTTCGTTTTGATAGAAGAAAGGAGCAGTGAAAGAACTAAAAATTGATTTAGCTTAAAGTAAGGCTGGGATTTCTTTCAAATTGAGCTTGATAGTGGGAGAATACATTCTCCTCATTAACGTCACCCAGAGACCAAGTAAAGATTTGATGCTGCAGTACAAGCAGCAGAACACTGTGGATTTTATAACTCATGATCGTGAGTTTACTGCAGAAGAACATTTGTAGTCTTTTAAATTGGTGTCTATTATATCATATTACATTTTAGGGCACTTTAGGGCACTCTTCAATTACTTCCAAGGTGCCAAACTGAAAGCCTACCCTTCTTTCATGAGTTTGTCCTTCTGATTCTTGCCCTTCTGAAACTTGGGTTTCTTGTTTCGCCGGCAGAAAATGATTTGTAGTGTCATGTGGTTTGCACATCATTAGCTTCAGGGGCGGTTTTAGTACATACTTTCTAGTTTCAACTTGGAATTGCTAGTTTTCATGGACTGCTAGGCTCTATAGACCTAACAAACTATGATTTATGCAAGCATACTTTGAAATTAATTTGTGAGATTTTCACTGGAATTTAGTCATAAAGGGTGGGGGGTTTTGCTGTGGTAGTGCGATAACTAAATGAAACCATTTTTAGTAGTTTTTGGTATGTAGAATGCACAAAACTGTATTGTTCTCAAATGCAACAACTCAATAAATATGAGAGAAGCCAAAAGTTTTCCCCTGTCAATTCTCAAAATACAGACTGTTGTACTTTTTTTCTATGTCAATATTAACTTTCTCTGTGCAAAGCTTCATACAGCACAGGAGAAAGTCTTAGAGAACAAGATCTAAAATACTCCCTGAGACTTCAGGTGTCACAGGGTTGTCCCCTTCCAGAATAAAAAAGCCTTTACCTTGGTTATCATTGCTGTAAATTCAGTGGAGACTTGTGGTTGTGCTTGACACCAGTTCAGTATCTTATGGCAAGGCAGGTCTATTCTAAAGGCCATCCACTCTATTTTCAATGCAAATTAATAAAGAATTCTTCTATACATAGTATGCACAGACTTAAGAGGAAACCAAAGTGCTGCCTTGTCCCAGCTGTGACTACAAGGCAGGAAAACACAATTGGATGGAGGAGGCTCATTGGCAAGTTACAGGGAGAAGTCACAGCTCTGGATGTGATAGAAAAATAGCTGAAGTGAGAGAATGAGATATAGATGGCAAGTGGGGAACTTGTTTTCTTTTATTTCTTCCTTTCTGCCTTTCTTCTGGCTGTGTTTAGAGCCTTATGTTGTCTGGTTTCTTTCTCCTAAGGAAGTCAGGAAGGCTGTCCTGGCAGTGAGACGAGGGATGAGGGAGACAGAGGCTGATAATTTGCTGATTGCACCCAGCCCAGGTGGAGAAGCACAGGCGGAAGTGCTGGTTCAGGACTTCTGATACTTCTGGCACTGATTTTGCTGTTGTTTTTTTTTTTTAATAAATCATCTTTTCAGTTCTTATTAGAAAACCAAAAAGCCTGACTCTGAATTAGGCAGATCTCTTTCACTGCTAAAGCCAATAAAGAGAAAGATTTTATTTAATTCAGAGGTATTCAAATACTTTTGCCAGGTACTTACTGTTTGTGTTTTACAGATATTCATATACTACTGGAACTTGGCTAAAAAGTAAGAATAGATATTACTGCTCCCCTCTACTCCTTCCCAGTATTAAAGAAGAGAAGCTTTGTAGGTATGTATGGTTAATGTCCCTCTCTTTGTCTAGTGTTTTTCCTACTTTATATTAGGTTTGAGAAGCATTTACTTAAAAAGATCAACTGAAATTGGTGTGTAAGGCTCGAATATATATATATTTATGCACTATTTCAGTAATGACAAATCACCTGATAACTTTGATTTTAAAATGCACGATGATAACATTTGAAGTTAAATTTGAAGTAACTACTGCAAAAATTATTTCTTTTACTTTGTAGTGTTATCTTAAGGTCTAGTCCCTAATGGGTCTCTTTGAATGGATCAGGGTCTTTTTTTCACCTTAATTCCGCTGGTATAGTAGAAATATATACTGCTGAATTTGATGCAGATTTACAAGAATTAAGAAGAAGATAATAAGAATCTTGCATTGTATAATACCCTGTCATACTCAGTAGTGTGTATATTGACCTGAAGCTAATGCTCTCTTCCTTGGTTAGCAGCCTGATTTTTCAGTTAGGTATTTAAACACAGGAACCAAAGAGTCAGTCATCCTTGTAATTCACCTTCTTTGGTGCTTAAGAAACAGCAAAGAAAGGATTATCACTATTACAGGCAGAGCACTAGT
Organism: Chiroxiphia lanceolata; assembly: GCF_009829145.1. Classification (NCBI taxonomy): domain Eukaryota; kingdom Metazoa; phylum Chordata; class Aves; order Passeriformes; family Pipridae; genus Chiroxiphia; species Chiroxiphia lanceolata. The sequence continues at coordinate 35,128,409 of NC_045644.1, forward strand.
TTGGCTGTGTTAAAGTTGTGAACTGTTTTTTGTCAAAGGTTGACTGTCTCCTGCATGCTTTGAAACACATGTTCTTACACAGATTGCCTCACAAATGAATGTATCTCACAGCTATGCTGAGAGTCATTAGAAACAGGGATTTTTCTTACTTTATTTCAACCTGGTTGAAAAGAATACTAAGGGAGTTGTTTCTATTACAGAAAGAACATCATATAATTTTTCTCACTGAAAGTCTCCAGTGCTCCCCCTCAATTTGGTCTTATTTCTGTCTGCAAAACTGTGCTGTTAGTAAAGCTGGCATGAGGTAGATGTTTGTTTTTACTGGCAGGGTATACATATCAAAAGGTTTTGCTGCAGAGAAGACTCCAGACGTCCCCTGCTGATCCAAACTAGGTTGGATACTGTACATATTTTCCTTGGAGAGTGAAACTCTCTTCTCTGCCTAAGCAGAGGTGACATAAGGAGCTTTTCTGGTCGAAGTCTGGCATTGCTGCTTCTGTGTGGGAGTGGGAGCTTGTCCTGGGCTTCATTCATGTGAAGGCGTCATTTATTAAGAAAAGTTAATGTGTTTATCACAAATGCTGGAAAAGTTCAAATTCTGCTGGAAAGATTGGGACAGTTTCTGTCTAGCTGCAACATGGTATTCAGCAGTGTTCTTCATTTTGTAATGTCATAAATTCCAGAGAAGTGATTCCTATGCATAATGGAGTCTCAGTCAGATAGCTGTCAGAAAATACCTTAAGAATCATCTTGGGCATGTGAGAGGTGCTCCCAGGACACAATGGGAACTCCTGTTCTAAAGAGAACACATTTCCTTCTTATGTGTCAGAGGTGTCTGTGGCTTTTCTCCATAATGCCATTACCACCCTTCTGTGGCAACAGACTCCTGATTTCATTCTCATCGTGTTCTTTATCCATAGATTACTGTGTGTATGGTCACTAGATAAATGCTTCCCATCCCCTGCTCTCGTTAGGGAATAGAAGTTTCATCCTCAAATCTGATTATCTGCTGAACTAGCTGTGCTCTGGAGCTGATGCTTTGGAAAAAGTATTTTCAAGCCTCTTTGGTTTTCCAAGTGTGTTACTGATATATGGGTTATTATTCCATTTAACAATAAAACACGAAGTTTTCAAAGGTAACCAACATTTTCCCAGGTAACCAACATTTTCCCAGTAACCAGTTTGTTCTTCCAAGTATCCTAATTCTGCAGGTACCTTTGGGTAATGCATTTTTTCTTAGTGACAGGTAAATGTTGGTTGCCTTATGTGCTCTGCACCTGGTTCAGCCAGCCCACAGGTGAGGATTAGGTCCCAGGTGACTTAAAAAGGACCACACACGTCTCCTGTATTTCTAATTATGCTGATGAGTTCACAGAGAATCATTTTGATTGAAGGAGTAAATATTGGATAAAGAAACAGTACATAACACAGACAATCTAGAACCACACAGGTGGTTCACTACACTGTGGTCTGAACAGGCTGGCACTGAGCTTTCAGGAGCCCTTGTTTTATACCCCGTGCCCTACCAACGTTTGTGGAGTCTTTTTTAACAAATTAAAGATCCAGGTTGTACATTGGCAACAATCCTGGAAAGCAGCTATCCTGAACTAGTCTGCCATCATATCAGACTGACTTTATTTGGGGATTTATTAGGAAGCATAATGGAAACATACTTGAAGGCTTGAAAATGGATGAGAGGTTCTGACTGCCATAGCACAGTGCACAACGCAGCTCAGCCTGCTCAGTTTGTTGTTGTGGAAGAAAGCAAAAGCAAATAACATATGGATGCAATTTTTACACATTTGTACAAGCCCTTGACAGTCAGATCTGATTTCTTCTAGCAAAGACAAGAAAGAATGTCTCTTGCACCTATCCTGCCTTCGTCTGTAATTGAATTATAATCACCCCCATTGCTCTTGTAGAGGAAAGCAGATGGTAAAATATTACTTCAGAGCGTTTTGGGGAACACAGGATTTTTCTTAAAGGTTATTAGTGCTTCTACTGGAGCATTCTAGAGGTGACTTTAAGAATATTCTTAGGATTTCTAATGCTAATACAGAAATAACAGGGAAAGGATGTTATTATTGCATTTTTATTGCAAACTGGTAAAAAAGGTTAAATCCATTCAAGCTATCACTTAATCAAATGTTCTCTGGTTCACTTTTTCAGGGCAACGTAGGTCAAAACAGAGTGTTCGTAGCTGAATTAAGCCTTGTCACAATAATAAAATAGGCTTATTTGTGGGAGATTTGATAAGAAGTTAATAGTGGATTTGCTGCTTCTTGCAAATAAAAGAAATATAGTGCTAATTTATAGATTTTTGTAAAAAAAGGTTTTTCTGGTGCGCCAATGGATAAACGTGTGCTGAATAGAAATTTTAACACCACTGCTGGTACTTGTTAGAGGAATATATTCAAAATAATAACAGAGCTTGCCAAAGAGCAACTTGAGAGGTGATTTTCTGTTTTTGTGCAGCTAATTAGGCACAGAAATGAAGCGATGGTGCCGGGGTTTTCCACATGGCTGACAAACACATAGAAAATTTCAGCTGCTGAAATTGGAAATAAAGACAAATTCAATAGTTAGCAAAATGTGTTGGGCATAGGCAGATGTTTGGTTGGGGTTTTTTAACTGTTAGGTTTTGCATATTTTCATTTTGCTGAAGCATTGGTAATTTCCTTTGAGCTCCTGAAAAAAACAGGATTTGGTGAAGAGAGAAACTGAAGTAGTAGAAAAAGTCTTCAGTAGCTGGCAGAGAGCTGCTGAAAAGAGCTACAGTAGTGTTTTGGAAGTGTAAGAACAGTCTGAAGAGGCATAAAATCCTTTGATGGGGTCACTTGTTGACAAAGCTCTTAGGAATGACTAATAAATTGAAAGGGTGAAAAGAAAACAAAACTCTTGTTCTCACTCCTCATTCGTAGAGTTTAGATTTAATCTTATCATTGACTGAGATTTCCACAAACTTAACATTAAAATATAGTAAACCATTAATTTTTTTCCTTGCTTTTTTGTCAGAACAGCAAAAATCTTATTTCTTGCAGTTTTACCGTGTGTAAATTGGAGCATTTGAGCAGAGATGGAATCTGGCATAACATACTCATGTGGAACTTTGTTTGTCTTGATTTGATAGAATGTCCCCAAACTGGACAAGTAGCACCATCCAGGTTTCAGAATGTTATTTCACATAAATCCATGGCTTTTCAAATAATAGTTAAAGAATTTTCTCTGTTGTTGACTGGAAGGTAGAGGTGACTGTCATTTTTCCTCCCTTCTCAGTAAATTAATGAAATAATTAATAGAAAATACTGACTATAACATATATATATATAACCAAGACTAATGACTATATATATAACCAACACTAATTACTATAACTTATATATATATATATAACCAAGTTCTGGTTAATAAATTCAAAGTAATCATGTTAATTAGCTCATTGACAGTTTGATCATGGTCAGTTTTAAAATGATTCTATAATACTAGAAAGGAAAACTTATTTTAGGAACTAATCACTTCATTCACGAATTTTATTTCTGTGAAAGTGAGAACTGGAAAACATTCATTAGCTGTGAGTCATGGCATAATGCAATCATACCAGAGTCTGTGGAATCCCTCAAAAGTTGTTGAACAAAGTTGTAAAGTAACTAATTTGTAATTGTGAATTTGAGAGGAGATTAATACAGTGTCAGCTACTGTTGAACCTATTTCCATAAACAAGATACCACTTTTTTTCTCTTATCCTTTTAATAGTATGTAAGTAAAAATATGGTTCTATACATCATAATATTTACCAAATGTTTGCAATTTTTATCTGTATAATTTACATGTGTAAGCGGAATTTCCTTTTTTTTCTGTGTTTTTATAAAATAACATAGGAGAAAGAATTTACTTGGTAAATGCTATGCCTGAGGAAATAAATAAAAGGTGAAATTTTAAATTCATATGTCCTGTGGAAGGAAGAAAATGGAAGCAAGGTATGTTTCCCTTACACGTCAGAAAAAAACAAAGTGTACGGGAATAGTCAGTGCTGCTTCAGTTCAACCTAAAGATAATGAAATGGCAGCAAAAAAGCTACAGTAGGAAGAGAAGAGAATTTGTCATGTTCCTGATGGATTGTGATGTGTAAAATAGAATTGGAGGTGGCAAGGGACTGTCAGCAATTGAAGAAAGCTCTTACAGAGGCCTAAATAATACTTGGCAAATAAAAGATAATAAGAATCTTGGTAAATGTTCAACTGACCCAAGGTGGTACGTTCTGGAGCTGGTTATAAATGAGCTGTGGAAGGGGAATGTGTTTCCATGATGTTCATGATGTTTTGGTCAACTTGAATAGAAAATGATACGATATTTGTAATCAAGGTGAAAGAAGCAGGGGAAAATAAAGTCTTGTAAAACAGTTTTCTCTGGAGTGAGACTGTTTGTAGAAGGTATTGTTTAGAGAGCCAAGGATCACAGATGAATTTTTCTCTGCAGGAACTAAGTTATTCAAGGACTGATCTAATGCCCATGGCAGCCAGCAGAAGGATGCTTGCTGACTTGAGTGTGCTCTGGAGGAGATTCCCAAAACACTTGGCTTCATATGTCCTGCTTAGGTCAGGTTGACCTCATTTTGCTTGAAACAGAGTCAGGCTTACAGGGGATGAAGAGTGATGGATATTCAGAACAAGCCAGCAAACACTCAGCAGGGGATTTCGGTCTCTTGTGGCTGCTATGAAAGCCAGCCATTGACAGGAACAAAAAATGTAATTTGTTTTTCTAGCACATGCTAAACAAGTGCCAAAATGTGTGATTCACTGTCTTAAATTTTGAATTAACAGAATCTGTCCATTTTGTAAAGCAGCTTCGCCAGACTACAGTTTTGTGAAGAGGATTCTACAGTGTCCTCCAAGCTTTTGTGATCCTGGAAAGTACTGATGTTAACACTAGTGAATTATATCATTTATATGCTAGAGCAGGCTACCTCATCCAGAATGTCAGCATGACTAAAATTCCAATTTTTAAAACATGTTCATTGCCTAAATGGCTGTATCTTCTGCGCTGGATCCTCTCCTTGTTCTGCCTTCAGAAATTTACACTCAAAAATCAAGTAAAAGAAAAAATACAGCTGCATCTTTCTATTTCAAGTCATTGTCACACCAAGAGATGGATTGTTAATGAGAACATGGCAAATTCCTATCTCATAGCACCATGTGCATGTTTTTATCTTTGATGTCTCATTTTGAATTTGAGACAAATTTTGTCCATCCTCCAAGAAGATGGTCAAAAAACATTCCTGCCTTAAACAGATGAACAATTCATCCTGATACCTTGAGAGTGTTTGCAAAGTCCAACCTAAAAAACCCAAACACTTCATTAAATGTGTTTTCTCCACATGTTCTTAAGAATGAGGAATTTTGAACTCTTAATGTTCACTTGTTTTCATACGTAGCTCATGGCTTTTGAAGGGTGTCTGTAACAGATCACAGCTTTTTTTGCAAAAATTATTTGGTCCAATGTCTTGCTTTGAAGAATTAATATATCCACATTATTTCAAAGGATAGCGGTTGATTGATGTGAAAGGATTGTTGCTAATTGTTGAACTGTTCTTGTGTTTTTTCTGTGTACACAGCAGGGGAGAAGCAGGAAAAAAAAAAAAGGCTTGGCAGGTGGGGCCGAGGGGTTGCTGGGTTTTGAGTTTACATATGTTCAACTTTCTCATCAACTTCAAACACTTTATGTCTCTTCTGAAGCACTGTTGCACTCTTATCTGTAACCAGCACTAAACGTTCATCTTTTTATCATTTCAGTCTACAACCAAGGTTTTACACAAACAAAAGCAGCACCAGCTGTAGAGATATATATGATTTATCCCTGGCTGCAGTGAGATATATACATGTATCATATAAAAAGTGATACAGAAGGAATTTTGCAAAACAGTCAATCAAAAAGTGAGGTTTCTAGGTGCTCTGTGTTCTAAAAAGAGGTTATGAGAGTGTTTGTTTTCAAAGAAGGTTACTTTAATCTTATTTCTTATGTTCTACTCTAGAAGAATCAGTAATGCCAGCTGCTTTTCTCCTCAGTTTTTCTGAAATCCTACTGAGCTCCTCAGAAGGTGTGCACTACCCTTCCTAATGAAATTGGGGTGACTAGCTTTCGAATGTACAGCCAAAATGTGCTTTCTGTAAGTGTTCAGACATTGAATTTTTATAGTTATAAGAAAAAAGTAAGGAATAAGTTAGGCACAGAACCAGAATATTTTCCTGACTTCTTCTTATCATTCATAAGTGACTTTGTTTAACCTTCTGTGGCCATTTTACAAGCTCCATGACCTCTGTTTTTCTGAGTGTTATGGAAGCTACATGATCTTCGTCCAGGTGCCCAAGAGTCTGCATGAGTCGTGCAGGGGTGTAACTGCAATAACGGTGTCAGTCTCACTGGAAAATCCAATGGAAAATCATCATGTGTTAAGAAATTGCTGTTGGAAAAACAGGCTAAGAGACTCTTCCTGTCTGACTTGGCCGTGCTGATCCTCATGGAGTGAGATGATGATTTTAAGTAACTTGAGGGGACAATCTAAACGTTCCAAAATCTGCCACAGACCTTTTCTGCTCACAGTATCAAAAGCCTTGGTGAGATCAACAAAGGTTACATAGAGACCTTTGTTCTGTTCCCTACACTTCTCTTGCAGTTGTCTGAGAACAAATACCATGTCTGTGGTGCTCCTGTTGGCTCTGAAACCACACTGATTTTCGAGTAGAATTCCTTCTGCTATAGCGGGTATTAGTCTGTTCAAGACTATTCTTGCCAGGATTTTGCCAGCAATGGAGAGCAGAGTAATACCACGGTAATTTGAACAGTCTGATTTGACTCCTTCCTTCTTATACAAAGTGATGATGACTGCATCACAAAGGTCTGATGGTAGTTCTATTCGCAGAATCTAATGGCAGCATTATTTGTTCAGTTGCCATTGAGTGACATCCCAGTCCAGGGGAAACCTCTGCCTTTCACAAATGTGCATCGCTGGCCAAGGGGGCAGCAGGTTGAGGGAGTTGGTTCTCCCCCTCTGCTCTGCCCTTGTGAGCCCCCTGCAGAGCTCTGCCCCTTGCAGAGCTGCCTCCAGCCCTGAGGTCCTTAGCAAAGGAAGGACATGGAGCTGCTGGAGCAAGTCCAGAGGAGGCACTGAGATGCTCCAAGAGCTGGAGCCCCTCTGCTCTGGAGCCAGGCTGGGAGAGCTGGGGGGGTTCACCTAGAGAAGAGAAGGCTCCAGGGAGACCTTAGAGCCCCTTCCAGTGCCTAAAGGGGCTCCAGGAGAGGTGGAAAGGGACTTAGGACAAGGGATAGAGGGACAGGACAAGGGGGAATGGCTTCCCACTGCCACAGGGCGGGGTTAGATGGGATATTAGGAAGGAATTGTTCCTTGGGAGGGTGCTAAGGCCCTGGCCCAGGTTGGGCAGAGAAGCTGTGGCTGCCCCTGGATCCCTGGAAGTGTCCAAGGCCAGGTTGGACGGGGCTTGGAGCAGCCTGGGCTAGTGGGAGGTGTCCCTGCCCATGGCAGGGGTTGGAAGAAGATGACCCTTAAGGTCCCTTCCAAACCAAACCATTCCTTGATTCTATGGTCACTCTCAGTGGGGCTTTTTTTTCTCTCTCCGTGTTATTGTCACTATAGGAAACTTAGACTGCCAGAGGGTATGGACAGCAGTCTGATCTGATTGTACTTCTAGGAAAAGCCACATTTACCATGTGCAGTTACATAAAATCAAAACAAAATTGGAAGAGCTAAAGGATTTCTCTTTTCTGACATCTTTCTGGTGGAAGACAAGGGACACCTGCAAGCAGCAGAGAGCACTGTTTCCAAGCAGGGCCTCGTTTCTTAGCAAACTCTTCAGAAACAGTGATGATGTCCACTATTTACTCAAGTACAAAAGAAGTCGTAAAATGTTGAGTGTGTCATCCTTTCATTTGTAGCCGAAATACTTTTTCTCCTGCTGGTGGCAGTGGTGGGTGAAAAATTCTGACTGAAGAGCAAGATCGGGAAAAACTTCCTAACTTTTTTTGTGATTGGAGCTGAACTCTCCATCAAATGGACATATTTTGACTACATGGGGATCAGTTTTTTCTTCATAATCCAGTTTGGTGAGATGTTATAAAAGAAGAAAAAAATCAAGAAAAAGTTTAGAACAAGTGCATTTCCTCTAGAAACTCCAGGCCTTTTCCCAGGAATTCGGTTTATATTCTACTTGGTTTTCACCATATTGTGTAAAGTGAGCTTAGAAAACATAGGTTGTGTTTTTGTCAATGTCATTTGCACAGTTTTAAGCTTTTTGAAGTGTTGAGAAATAGGTCACTTCCCCAGAATTCAGCAGTTAGTTTTCATGTTACTGGAGCTGAAGGTTAGGAAAAATTTCAAAGCCTCCTTTGTTTTTCTTATTTAAGACATTATTCAACCTTGAAATGAAAACTCAGTCACTAAACTATGCTAAATAACTCATTTCCCTAGTTTGCTGATAGAGCTAAATGGCCTTTGGAGATATTTATGAAGATGACTTACCTTTCTCTGATACACAACAGTCACACTTCTTCATCCGTGTAATGTATACAAGAAGAACTCAGGTCAAAGATTTTCACTTTCTGGTTTGGTTGTTTTTTTTTTTTTCCAAATAAATTTACAGTTTTAATTTAGGACTTTGACATTTTAGAATGAATAATAAGATTTTTTTTTTCCCTGAGAATTTCCCTATGAAAACGTTGTACACACTTGGAGACATTCCTGTAAGCAGGAACACGCCAGGTGTGTTGGATGTGTGTCCCCTCTGTCACGCTGTGGGTGAGAAAAGGGAGGGGTGGCTCGGCTTCCCTGTGCCTGCTGCAGCTGGAAGGGAAGGGGGATCGGATAGAGGCCTCTTGAGCCGTACAGAGGGTGCTGTTGTGTTCCAAAACTCTGCCTTTCTAAAAGTTATGCTAACAGAAACTACCCTAGATGAAGACACAAAGGGTTTTTTACGCAGAGGAAACTCGGTGATGCCCATGTTTCTCACCCCCCTTCTCAAATCCTGCGTGAGCAGGGGAGCGGGAGATGCCCGAGTTCCTGCCTTGCGGTGGGACAGCCGGCCCCCGGGAGCACCTCCTGCACACCTTGTGCTCCCCTTTTGCCCCTTGTGCCCCCCTTGTGCTCCCCGTGTCCCCCCTGCTCCCCATGTCCCCCCGTGTACCCCGCACTCTCCCCGCTCCTGGACCGCGGCCGCGGGGCACGAGGGGGAGCTCCCGCACCGCCTCCGCGCCGGGCTTGACCGGGATGGGAATGGGGATAGGGATAGGGATAGGGATGGGAATAGGGAGAGGGATAGGGATAGGGATGGGAATAGGGATAGGGATAGGGATGGGGATGGGGATGGGGATGGGGATGGAAATGAGGATAGGGATAGGGATGGAAATGAGGATAGGGATAGGGATAGGGATGGGGATAGGGATAGGGATAGGGATAGGGATAGGGATAGGGATAGGGATAGGGATAGGGATAGGGATAGGGATAGGGATAGGGATAGGGATAGGGATAGGGATAGGGATAGGGATAGGGATAGGGATAGGGATAGGGATAGGGATAGGGATAGGGATAGGGATAGGGATAGGGATAGGAATGGGGATGGGGAGAGAGAGGTGGATGGGAATGGGAACAGGGATGGAGACAGACATGGGTGTGGGGAGGGGAGCCGGTATGGAATAGGGATGAGGATAGGAACGGGGAGGGGGACGAGAATGGAGGTGGAACATGGGAATGGGGAAGGGGATGGGGAGGGAATCGAACAGCCAACAGCACCGGTACCCGCCCTCAGCGGGTCTTCCCCCGCAGCCATCGCGCGGCCACAAAGGGCCTTTCCAAATCTCTGCCTGAGGATCGCGTCAAAGCCCCCGAGCACATACAGCACCACACCAGGTGCTAGGAAGGAAACCCTTCAAGCTCTGCAAAATTAGGGGCTGTGTGTCTCAGTGTTCCCATCGATGTGATGTTCATTTAAACCCCCACCTTGGGCACCTGTCTGACTCACAGGGATAAACCAAGTGCATCACTTACCGAAAGTTACACCTAGATGCAATCCCTATAGAAAATAAGGAGGGAAAATGGCTTTTCATATGTGTACAAATTTCATTTTTGTCAAGTAGAAAGCATTAGGAAACTTTCCTTAAGTTTTGAGATAATGCCTTAATCCATTTAATAACTCCTCTAAATCTGGAAGCATTTCCAATCCTGTGAAAAACTTTGGCATCTTTTATTCAAAGGTAATAGTCACTAATAAGTCTTTAATTGAATTTTTTTTACTAATTCAAATATGGAATGAGTAAATATAATAAAGTTCGCTTGAAATTTAAAGGCTGTTTTAAGGCATTGCAAAATGCTTCTTAATCTTTTACGTACAAATGCACAATAAAGAGATTTGCTGTTTCCGGAAGCCTCTTAGAAAATGGTTTGCAGGCAGTTAGTCCAAAAAGAAAGTTGGCATCTGACATGTATGTAAGTATTTAAATTATAATGTTTCTTCAGTTGTGGGAGAACACAAAATTCTTTCACTGAAATCTCTATGAGTCTTCTCTACTGGCTTTAGTAGGCGTTTGTAAACATTAAGATGCCAAAGACTGTGGCCATCTTGTGGGAATGTGCACCTTTTCCTTATCCTCCTGAACCTGTTCCTCCCCACCCTTTTAGCAGCATAAATAGTGGGAAAGAAAGGAAGAAAAACTTCTTGAAGAAAACCAATAAAAAGTAGCCTTAGCAAAAATTCAGAGGAGAACATCTTCATTGGAGGCTTCGAGTGAATTTGGCAGGAGTGGCTCAGTGTCGCAGATGGGAACTATCCAGCAGAACCCTCCTCGCAGTCCTCAGGAAATCAAATTACCCTGACAAATGTCTGGCTGCACACTTCAGAACGAAACTCATGAATGTTCTAGCAACATCTGCTCTTACTTATGTGCATGTGACAGAAGAAAATTGAACATAACACGTACTAGTGAACCAGCAAATCTCTCTTTGATCTTTCTCATGTATTTAGGACAAGAGGAGGGAAGGAAGTCCAAGATGGAAACCAATTTCTAAAACACAATTTTAAAATTCAAAGGATGACTAAAAGGATCTGAAATGCCCTTTCTCAAATCGTGCTGTTGGTGGGCAGCAGGTCATTTTGTCCAGGAACGCCCCTTGTTCAGAACAGTTGGCCACTCAGTGAGGAATAGGGACTGGTTTTCTAACCTGACATATTGCAATTTGTGACAAGAGTGAACTCCAAACACCAGAGACCTTACAATAATTTCAATGAACCAGGAAGAGACAAATCCTGACATCAAATGTAGGCATGAAATCTACTTCTTAGCAAGTATAATTAATAATTAAAGGCATATTTTCATTTTTTAAAGGGGAAAATATGCATAATATAAATTCTTCCTAATGAGTCATTTTGATCAAGGAAGTACACACTGCCTCTTTTAAAAGTAAAACAAAAAACACTTTGAACCCATAATGTTTGTAAAAGAATATCTTTTCCTTACATCCAGGCTGTTCAGGCTGCCATCACGTTTACACACAACTTGGCAGATTGTCACATCCTCCTATTCATTTTCAACTTCATTCTTTCCCATATGTGGAATAATTGTTGACTCCAATTTGAGGAACATGCCTGCGATGCATATTCACTTCAGCCATAGAGATACCATCCCTTGCATACCAAGCTCAGTGTTGTTTGTATTCTTGCTTTTTTTCCGTTCTAATGAGAACAATTATGGGTAAAAGCATTTTAGTAATGATGAAGTGGCAAGAGCGAGCATTTGGAATATTTTATTTCAGCTCTGCTATGAAGTTACTTTTAATTTAGGTTTTAAACCTGCCATAGAGGGACTGAAGGAACAGCCTGAGTGCTGCCCTGTGTTTTTACGTGAGATACAAAGCAGGTCCGTGAATGTCCACATGTGCCTGCAAAAGAAGAGTGTGCACAGCTCCCAGTTATGGCATTTATGTGCAGAGCCCTGTGCCCTGGATGTTCTGGGCAGTACAGACAGGGCTCTTCAAACAAGATTAACTTGATATTCTGTTGTCTGAGTTTGAACCTACAATGCTCCAAAGGACTAACAAATGTCTCACATCATCAGCTTGTACCCTCCTTCCCAAAATGGCCTCACAGTGCTTCTCAGGTCTTCGTGGTTTTGGAGGGGAGAAGAAGAATCAGTGTGTGTGCAGCTTCCAAATTTTCCCACCGAGCTGTTGGAAACAACAGGGAATTTCGATGTTTAGTTCAAGACTCAAATCAATTTCTCTTGTACTGCAATAATCACTCCAATAATCTGTTTTGGACACACAGCAAGTCAGAAAAGGACCATTTTGTAGCTTCGCATGTTTATGTTCTGTTCTATCACACTCTGGTTTGAGTTTGCCAAAGTCTGGGCTGTGGTTTGGGTGTGGAGAACAAACCTCTTTACCCCCCTTCTTGCACTGTTATATTTATCATGGAATAATAGAATCATAGAATCACAGGATGGCTTGGGTTGGAAGAGGCCTCAAAGTTCATCCCATTCCACCCCCTGCCATGGGCCAGGTTGCTCCAAGGTCCATCCAACCTGGCCTTGGACACTCCCAGGGATGGGGCAGCCACAGCTTCTCTGGGCAACCTGTGCCAGGGCCTCCCCGCCCTCACAGCTATCCCATCTAACCCTGCCCTCTGGCAGTGGGAAGCCATTCCCTGTTGTCCTGGCAATCCAGGCCCTTGTCTCTCTTCGTCTTTCTTGTAGGTTCCCTTCAGGTCCTGGAAGGCCACAATTAGGTCACCCCAAAGTTTCTCTTCTCCAGGCTCCCAGGCTCCCAACTCCCACAGCCTTTCCTCATCACAGAGGTGCTCCATCTCTCCGGAGGCTTTATGGAAGCCCAGATAAATGACATCCATAGCCCTTCCCTTGCCCACTGATGGAGTCACTCCATCACAGAAGGCCCCTGGGTTGGTCAGACAGGATTTGCCCTTGGTGAAGCTGTGCTGGCTGTCCTGAATCACCTCCCTGTCCTCCATGTGCCTCTGCAGAGCTTCTGGAGGGTCCCTTCCAGGATCTCCCCAGGCACAGGGTGAGGCTGACAGGTAAGTTTTGAATCCAGTATTTTCAGTAAGATGAAGAGGTGGTACACTTGCATTTCAGAGCCTGGTTTGAGCTGGCCCTTTTCTCAGTTCAACAATCTTGTTTTGATTTGCTCATTGAAGAAATCAGAGACAGAAATTTTCAATGCCAGACAGCTGTGAAAGGAATGGTGCTATCTTTCTGTGGGATAGTGTCCTGAACCAGAACCATACTTTAAAGGTATACTTTAAAGCCACTCATGGGGTGGCTTTCAGGGAGGCAGAGGTAGCTCTGTAGCTGGGTACACTGTTGCCTCCTCCATGTGTGGACCTTTCCTGACAAGGTCTCCTCTCCAGAATTTGGAAGATCAATCAAGAGAGTGTTTGTGTGTGTAGCAGAGTTTCCTTTCTGCTGGGTGCAGGCCTTGCAAAGTCTCTGAAGAGAGTTTCCCAAAGCTGGCATGGATGATAGCCAGGAGGAGGCAGGGATTTTGGAAGCATTCTGGTTTTTCACCTATCCTTATATGAGGAGCAGCAATATCAAATCAGATAAATTCTTGGTTAAAATTTCCGGTGTTTTCTTCAACCTTCTTTAACTCTTGTGGCTCCAGAATGATTTTCACATTTGATGATCTTTGTTATAATGCCAGTAGTAACCTTTGCAGGAATGGGTGCTGTGGTTTGAGACTGGATTGAGGAAAGTGCTGGATTGCAGAATAGTCCCAGGATAACAGAGGTTTCTATGGAACACCTATTAATGTGTTATCTCTAATAATTCTTGCCTGTGAGGGTGGGGAGGCCCTGGCACAGGTTGCCCAGAGAAGCTGTGGCTTCCCCATCCCTGGAAGTGTCCAAGGCCAGGTTGGAGCAACGTGAGCTAGTGGGAGGTGTCCCTTGTCCATAGCAGGGGTGGAATGAGATGAGATTTAAAGCCCCTTCCAACTCAATAGATTTTGTGATGCTATGATGATTCTATGATAATATTAACAGGAAAAGTTAAGAAATAATAAAGTTACCTTTAATTGTTTCTATTATTTTAAGACTCTTAGAAGGCAGCTCACAAGTTAATATTTAGGAAGATTTGTCTCATAAGGAGAATATTTTTGCGTATTTTCTGATATCCTCTTAGATGTGGGCTGCAAGAAGGACAGGACAGAGTCTCAGAGGTAATTAAGTGTTTCAGTGCTGAGTGATGTCTGGCTCTGCTGCTGAATTAGCCAACAAGTCCACTGAATGCACACAGAAGGGTTACCTTTACCCAAAGGAAGGTAAAATATCTTCAGAGCCCCAGCCCCATCCTGCTTGTACTGTGTGCTGTAAACAAAGAGCAGCAGAAAGTCCAGAGGAGGCCAAGAGCAAAGTACCTGTGAAGAAAGCCAGAGGGAATGTGATGATGTTCCCAGACCTATATAAATTTTTTTGAAGCATTTAAGGTGCCTTGAAAAGGAAAATGAGGGGAGACCTCATCACAGCCTCCAACTTCCTCACGAGAGGTAGCAGAGGGGCAGGCACTGATCTCTGCTCTTTGTGACCAGGGACAGCACCCAGGGAACAGCTGGAGCTGTGTCAGGGTAGGGTCAGGTTGGATCTCAGGGAAAGGTTCTTCCCCCAGAGGGTGGTTGGGCACTGCCCAGGCTCCCCAGGGCAGTGGGCACAGCCCCAAGGCTGCCAGAGCTCCAGGAGGGTTTGGACAACGCTCTGAGGGACAGGGTGGGATTGTTGGGGTGTCTGTGCAGGGCCAGGGGTTGGACTGGATGATCCTTGTGAGTCCCTTCTAACTCAGCACATTCTATGATTCTGTGAAAATATTCTGCTTTGTCAGCATGTTTTTTTCACTTAAACAAGCCAAAAAAGAAATATTAAGAAAAAAAGAAATAGTAAGAAAAATTAAAGAAAGTGAAAACAGCTGGTAGGTTGGAGCTGACCCCCAGATGAAAGATCAGAGTGGTTCATGGGACTCACATGACACCAGAGGTGCCACTGTGGCATGTGGGCAAAGCTCCTGTACAGCTCCAAGGCATCTTCGGGCAGTTTTGTGATGCTGATTGATAGGAGCTTGTGCCTTTGGTGGGGGGGAAATCAACTGAGGTGGTTTTTTGAACATGTTGGCTGTGGTTTTATGCTGTACTCTGGATTTAAGCTTTATTTAAGAGTTGGTCAAGCAGAGAACCAAAGGAAGATCTGAAAGGTTCTTACTGCAGAGAAATTACATGATTGGCAGCGGAATGAATTTCCTAATTTTACTTTGGTCTTGACCAGAAAGGCTTTTTATTTCATGAGAATGAGATCTCATGGATAGGTAGATAAGTAAGAACTCATTATCTTCTTTAATTCATTTCTATAATGCTGTACCAACTGGTTTAACATAGTACTGGTCTGTGGTACATACAGTTTGTATGTATATGTAGTACTCCCAAGCCATACACTGGTTTGATCTCAAACCCCTCTCCCCTCCAGAATATTATTATTAAGAAAGAAGTGTGTGGATGTGGGTAAATAAAAGCTTTTCTGGAAAACATAAAAAAAAAAAAGAAAAAAATCCAAATGACAGGTCTGGTGTGTGCTTCTCTCATGCATTTATATCTGGGTAAATCCAGATTTATTTGTATTTTATGGCTGCCACTGAGGCTGTCTGCTCTGCCTTTTATCCCAGCCCCCAGTGCTGTTCCTCAGAATTTGTTACTGTTGTCTTCCTGGACTCTTTAAGCCTCCTCAACTTAGAAATGCATTATTTAGCCTGGCAGTCTACAGAGTGCCAGTATTCTCAGGAGGAGAGCATTAAGGGAAAGCAGGTATTCATCTTGATATTGCCAGTTGAATAACAATGATTAAGAGAACAAACTGTTGAATCTGAAGATAATTTCCTGTCTGGAATTCATTCTTTCTTGTGGCTTCTCAATCTCTTACTTGTGACCTTTTTTTTAATCTGAGATTTACTGTTTTTCTGAAAAATATACAAACAAGTTTTACAGTTAGACTGAACTGGCTTAGAACTGAGTAATATAAATGTTTTCTTCTTTCAAGACTAGCTAAATTGAACACCTTCTACCTTTCCAGTTGTCTGTAAATTGGGCCTAGCTAGTCATCAGCTCTCACGGAACCTCTAATGGAGAGAAGCTCCAGGGAGTGATCCATCCCATCTGTTAATCCAAATTAAGACAGTATCTTCTGCTGGACTTCTTTGCCCTGCCTTGTGACCTCATGTGTTCTCTTTTCCTTCTCTGGGCAACAATGGGCTGAGGGCGCCCTGTAGACCCCTGTGATATTGGGCATATTGTGGATTCAAATGAGGATGTTAGAAATGTGTAATTTGTTCTTGCTTGGTTTCAGAGCATTTTAGTGATCTTACAGCTGGTGGGGGAAGCAACACTGGCCATTAATTTTCTCATTTAATGTAAGCACTTTGTTCCAGACTGGTTGGTAGGGGAAGAAGGCATCAGCAAATAAGTAAGAAATACAGTCAGAAAAAATAAAAATGGATCAGAATTACTTTGTTGAATGGATGGCCTGTGATGTAGTGAATTCAGATTCCTCTGTATTGACTAAAACTAATGCTCTTTCAAAGTCAGAGCTGGCACAGACAGCTCTGTCTCAAGTATTTACTCCACTTATGTTTCTCACTGTCTTTTCTTTTGTTCTTTTGCATTCACTTTTCCCTTGTGCATTGATTTCACTCAGCAAGCAGAAAAAAATTTATAAACAGGAGAAGAAAAGTTTCCGCTTCATGTAATATCATTAGTACTTGTTTACTTCTCAGAGAAAAAAAGGAAAGACTTTGCTATGTGGTAAGATTTCAACCTCAGTTTCTGGAGCTTCTTGAAATCACCGAATCCTTACGGTTTTGGTGGGGCAGGAGTTCAATTTCTCCATAACAAAGCAAAACTGTGGGCATCCTGTGGTACTTAGAGGCCAGTGAGGAAGCCAGTCTTTTACCTCTGAGGGCATTCTGGGTGCAACCATCACTCTGGGGGTTGCTTTTCAGGCATCCCTAAGAGACTCGGGCATGCACACAAGAACAGAAAGGCATCCTCGATTGGCTTCCACCAGAGCATCAGGTAGCTGGGACTAGTGTG
This sequence comes from Chiroxiphia lanceolata, assembly GCF_009829145.1. Classification (NCBI taxonomy): domain Eukaryota; kingdom Metazoa; phylum Chordata; class Aves; order Passeriformes; family Pipridae; genus Chiroxiphia; species Chiroxiphia lanceolata. The sequence continues at coordinate 35,145,546 of NC_045644.1, forward strand.
CTCAGTGTTAATGTGCTGACAGCACTCAGTGAGTTCCCTCTAACCAGGGACTGTTGGAGTGTTGGTCTCCATCACTTCCTGGAATGGGCTGATCCTGGTGTGGCTGAGATGCTGTCTGCTACCCTTTTTCTTTCCTTTGGGTTGTGTGTGCAACTTGGTGTCCATAGTTTTTCTCCTTGAATTCTTCATCTGCCAGCTATTACTGGTGCAAATATTGCTCTGCTGTCAGCATGATTACCTTTCTTATCCTCCAGCACTTTAGCTCATATCCTTTCCCAGGCCTTTGCAACAACTTTCCCAGGAGAACTGAGACAAGGTTATAATGTACATAACCAGACCTCAGCCACAAACAGTCCCTTGTCCAATAGTTACACTTATGAGTTCAAAATAAACTGGAGCGTGGAGGGAAAAAGCAGGATCAGTGGCAGCAACACCAATGCAAAACGAAGTGGAAAAGTATTTCATTATAATCAAGTTGTACTCAGCACTATGGATGTGAAAGGAAGTACAGTATTGAATCCGGTGAGGACAGAGGGAGCAGGAGGCACAGGGAGTAGAGGATTACAGATACCCAGCTGATTACCAGTACATTTTGTCTTTGGAAAGTACACACAGGTAGCATTCTTCATAGAAATACTGTTTTCGAGGGGAAAAAAAAAATGCAGATTTATGGCACGTCAGCATTTAATATTTTTTATTTTGTTGTGTTTGCTGAATTGTTCATACCAGCAGAATAAGAAACATGGAAACTACGATGCTACATTTTAATACCGTGACTTGAACTACCTTATGAGCTAATTTTTCACTTTAAATGTTTTTGGCTTTCACTTTATGAAAGTATAAACAAAAACATTAAAAGCTCAATATTTAAGCATTTTTTTCAAACTGTCACTGCTGCCAGGAACTTCAAAACTGATGTTCTGCACAGGACACAACTGCCTTCTGCCTCAGTATCTCAGCACCAACCCTCCATCTGAACCCAGGGCACTGCTCACAGAGCACACACCATTTCCTTACTGGGAATTCTTTAGGCAATGATAACGGATTGGCAAGTCTTGTCCAATTAAGGATTCTTTAAAAAAATAAAAATAAAAATAATTTGCTGCTATGGTTATTATAATGTCTTTGCAAATATTTTCCACTGGGTTTGGGATGCCTCTTATTGAAAGATCTGGGCACCTGGAGTTTCCAGGCTGTCCGTGGTGGAATTAGAGATGCTGAGATTCTTCATGGCTTTTGTACAAACACCAAAACAGGAATGTTAAATCATCAAATACATCAAATCTTACCCTTTCAAAGTGAATGGTGAAACTTCCACTGAATCTCTAAGACATCTGTTAAGTCAGGATTTGGGTCAGTGCAAGAGCTAAACTGGCAACTGGAGACAAATTTTTCCATAGTGTGATGGCAGAGAAAAATATATGGGATAAGCTACCCCGAAGGTAAAAGCTTGAAGAATTTCCTGAGGTCTCTTAAGCTCTGCAGTTTGAAGTGATTCTGTGGGTGATCTTGTAGTAAGGGGGTGCCTTTTAGCTACCAACAGCCTTTTTCAGCCTCCAGCCCAGATGGAAGAGGCTGGAGCAGGGAACAGGGCATACAGGGCTCAGCAATGTAATGCTACAAGGTCATCTCATCTAGTTGGCATGTGTCGAGTGTGCCACTGCCTTGGGCAGTGCAAGAACATGTGTGTGGAACCAAGCCAGCTCAGTCCTGTGTTTGGCAGTGTCCAGCAGGATGGAGTATAAGACTGGAGGAAACATTTTGGGGCACTTCCCTGGAATAGTCTCCATGTTACTGTTTGTGCCTCAGGGAGTTTCTGAGTTTTTCCTGAGACATTACCCTCTATCTGTTCATTTAATTTGTCCAATCTCCCTTTTGTGGTTCACTTCTGTGGCTTACCCACCCCACATTCAATTCTTCTAAACCTTTGCTGGATGCCACTTGCTTCTGGTAAAAAAACCCATGTAAACTGAAACAACCACCTAATTCCCCTTTCCACTCCCATTCCCTTCATAACTGTGTAGGACGTTGTTGTCTCTCCCTCAACCATCTTTCTCAAGCTGCAGAATCCTGATTTAAGAGCCATTGTTTACACAGAAACTGTTGCTTCTGATCTTTGATCTTTTCAGTCTTCAGGTATGGAAACAGTTGAAGTTCATACTCAGTTTCATGTGTCTCTATGTCAGGGAGGACTTCTGTGTAGGGTTTCAGAAATTCCAGGTGGCACTTCTGCATGTCCTCTTCATTGTTTATTTAGGAATTAAGTTCTCATTAACCTTTTAGACACATTATTCTATGCATCACTGTACAGTATATCAAGCATATGTGAAATATGCCCAACGTCTCCATTTTCTGTTAATGTAATGACTGGAATTTAGGGAGGTATTCCATGGATTCATTACACTGCAAATAGAGTAAAGGTATGTCTTTCTTGCTGTCTCCTTTACGCTGCTTTAAAATGAATCATCCTGTGCCACAATAGCATATGACAGCTGTAAAGAATCACAGACCTTGCTCTAAGCCAAAATTTCTTTTTTTAGGAACACCCAGGCCAACACAATGCTATTTCAAGAGCTTTCTTTTTGGGTCTTTCTTTTCTGTACCCCTATAGACCTAGATATGTCCACACTGATTTATGAAGCACTATCTGTAGGCCTAACCTGGTTCTGCAAATTCTATCCTGAGCAAGGCTTATTTAAAATGGAGATGTTTGGGGCTATAAACAAGGAAGTGCTTAGGTTTAGGTGTGTGTTTGTCGCATAATTTTAGTGGAATTTGTTTCTGCACTCCAAGGTACATACAGACATTAATGTAAAACACCAGACAACATTGTTTCTTCTGTACACACCCCAGCAGACAGCGTGGAGAGCCTAACGGTGCACAGAAGGGATAAAAAGTGGATCTAGCAGTGGCAGAAGAGCTGTCTGGCAGCTCTGTAATGTCAGCATTAGATGATCAAGATCATTGGAGAAGACAAAGATTTCTACTACTTTTTGAAGTGTTTCAGATACTACAGTGGCCTGTGATTGCTATTATACACTATCACCTATCTGAAAAAATGAGATATGAGATACACACATAGTACAGACTAATTCTAAGGACTATTCTCCTGGCTTTTTGCCTTTCATTTCTAAAAACCTCTCTTCATATTTGGGAATGGTTGTAAATTTCCCAAATGTGATTCTACTCCCAAAGAACCAATTCTTTGGCCTTTGTTTACTGTGATTTGCAAGTTTCAGAAATGTAGCCACTCTTCAGGGTTGGGATGGAAAGAGGAAATAATTATAGAATCCTAAGGGTTAGAGAGTTGGAGAATTTTAAGATCTTCAAGCCTTATTGGCTTGAAACAAATATTGTCCAACATTTGCAATTCTGTTAGCTCCACTTATATAAATTAGTAACTGGATAAGAGCAATTGGTCAAAAGCAATGCAGAAAATTGCTACTGAATAATGAAAGGGAGGAAATTGCTGGTGCCCTCCAACAATGCACATGCATTTTAGGATTGTGGTGGACACTTCCAGTCAGCCCTGTTGGTGTCACCAGCAATTAAGGTTTCATAAACCTTTTTTTTTTTGAGAGAAAAAGTGCTATTGCAAGAGTTGTGGTTCCAGGTTCTGCCTTTCAAAAGCTCCAAGGCCCTCAGTAGATTAGTCACCATCCCTGGAAGGTATCCTTTAGTCTTTGAAGATAATGTTCTTCCATGGGACCAACCCAAGACAAAGTCCACATCTGTTCAAACTAGTAATGTGTTCAATATCTGAAAATATCCAAAATCACTCAGCGGTAAAAGGGTGTGCAGCTTCTGGGCACCAGGATGGGAAACTTCTGTTGTTTGTGTCTAGGCTTATTTGAGTGTTTGCTCTTAATCAGCACTTGAAAGAAGAGATTGATTTACAAAGCAGAATTTCAGATGAGGTAATTAAACAAACAAAAAGCTGAATCAAAGATAAACAAAAGCAGTGGCTCCTTTAAAGCACCAATAGGATGAACAGGAAAATAAAGTAATACAATTAACTAAAGTAGTTAAATAAATGTTTTTAGGGTCAATGAATAACTATGGGGTACTCCATTAAAGCTAAAATATGTTGACCTGTTTCTCTGGGATTACTATACTAATGCAAGAAGAACGAACAGCAGTGTTCATAGGTTAAACTTAATTTAATTGTCTTGAAGTATTTCTGGCCATAATGGTGTGTTTGCTTAAGAAACATGCCACAAACAGAAAAGATTGCCTTCAAATGGGGTTGGGTCTGCATTCTTTCATGGAAATGAAGTGATTCTGTTGCTTTTCAGGACACACTTGAAACACTGTGAAATAGTTTAGGATGTTTGTTGCTGTAAAGGAAAAAAGAATCTTCTATGAAATTTGTATTTCTTCATTACATGAATCTGCCAAAATTATAGGTATCTGAGAAATTCAACAGATCTGTAGTATCTTTTAAAAGATTTATATTTGGAAAGATTGCAAAGATGTTTTACAGCTTTTTATCAGTGATTAGTTAATGAAAATCAAGAAAGTTATTTAAATTATCAACAAATATTTAGTTGATACTGGTACAGTATTTTTCTTTTTGGAGATATAGACCTGTTAACTCACTTATGAACATTTAAATGAGCTTGTGAACACTGACATGCACCCACACTGATCGCCAGCTGTGTTGAGCTTTGCAGTCCATACAGAGCAGGCACTAGATGGTTTTGTTTCCAGCATACATTTCCAGGCCAAGAGAAAAATATCTCTGCTTTTCTCTGTTTGCATAAATCTGTAGTTTTGTTAAAGTATTCCTGCACTGGGTCAGATTAAATTTGTTCTTCAGAAAACCCACAAGGGGAAGGTAATGTCAGTTCATTTGCTGCACCTCTCTGCTGGCTCTCAAGCGTGGTATAACCTCCTGGAACTTTCCTCCAAGGACTGTGCACACTGATGTCCATCTTAAAGACCCATTTCTGTCACGCTGCCTACAGTGAATTGAATTAACTTACATCCTGCTTCTGCTCTCCTTCCCACAACCCATATCTCATTCTCTATTGCCTTCAGATATTTGAGCATCTTGAAATGGGGACTGTCCTTGAGGTTTCTGGAAGGAAAGTGGGACAGAGGGTGTGCGGGGGAATTAAAGGACAGAGTTTATGTTTGACGATTCCCAAACAGGTGTCAAGGATCTAACAAAGTGAGGAGCTCTACTCAGTGTAACAAATCACTTCTCACTGTCTCTTGAGGCACATGGTGTCTGTTCCTTACCACAGCACAAACAAGGAGGCAAGCTGTGGCAAACACTCCAGAGCTGCTTGTTTTGTGCTTTGTGTGCTCAGTGGTTGAATCACAGGGTTAAGAAAGGATCTGAAGAGACAATTTAGATCACTGCTCTTTCCAGCTCTGTTCACACTTAGATTTGAAAGTGGTGGCTAGAATTAAACTTTATGCTTTACCTGAACTCTTCTCAGAGGGTTTAGGACTATTCTGTGTTTAACTGAGTACTTCATAAAAGAGAGAAGTCTGAGCTAAGGCAACTGTTGTGTTATTACCTATAATCTTTTTCTGCTAACTTCACTTTCATTGTTTGGTTGTGTTTTGGAGGATGTGGGATGGAGTTGGTTTTTTTCCACCTGGATATAGGGAAATAGTTTATTCCTATCAAATCTTTAGTCAGTGGAACAGGTTGATAAGGGAGGTACTGCGGCCTCCACTCTTGGAGCTTTTCAAGTCCAGAGAGGGTGAAGCCGTGAGTGCCAGCACTGAACCTCATGCAGCTGATCCTGCCTTGAGCAGGAGGGTGGACTTGAAACCTTGAAGTCCTTTCTGAGCTGAATTCTCCTGTGTTCTTATGCCTGTTATTGAGTTTGTCCGCTGAGAGGGATTTTTTGCTCCCTCTGATTATACAGAGATAAAAGACGTACATCCTCCCCCCCTTAGTAAGTAGAAACATATTATTAGAGTGTAATATACATTCTGGTTACCAAACTGACCCACGGTGTCTTCAGTGCAAGACAAATTTCAGTGTACTCAACAGCATGAGAGGCATTTATGATTAAATTATTACTGTGAAATGCTTATGAACAGAAAGCACAGGGCTGGAGGGGTTCTCTTGTCCTTGCAAGCCTTGTCTCATGCCAGTTTACCCATTTATCCTTTGCCAGCACTGTGCTTTGGACTTCTTTCACCTTCCCACTGTGTACATTGAACACAGATGTATTTGTTTGCAGCTGGCGTTTTGCTGGGCTGAACAAGAAATACTTTTAGTCTTTTTTTCATCTCTTCTGAGGGGACAGGCTCTAATCACCCTCCTGCCTTCTCTGGGTCTGGTCCTGACTGAGATCTGGGAGCAGCTTTACAGCTGTTCTAGAGAAGGTCTCAACACTGTACTCTGTTTTCTTGTAATTTCCAGGTGCCACAGTCCTAGTATTTCACACAGGTTTCTGTAATTAGTCAACAAATGCCTGACTTTGCATTTTATATTACTCTCCCTTTCTCCCTCTCTTCTCTTGGCCAGTTTCTTGCATGTTTTACCTAATCTCCATGTTCCTGGGTTTAGGTATTACTTCATAGAAGCCATGGTGAGTGGGCCTGTCCCATTTCCTGTGTCAGAGAAGCAAAGCAGAACTGCCACACACCGCAGGCTGGTGCAGCTGGCACAGCCAGATCTCCCGCTCCGTTTACATCCCTGCCTTCGATTGTGCTTCCCTACAGAATGTGTTCAAGAGCCTTGAGTGTCATTGAGGTAAAACTAACGGATCTGCTGTTATTTGGCTCATCTTTTGCCCTCTCTCTGAAGTATAAGTATGATTTCAGCTCCTTTTTGGTCAGGCAGTGCCTCACCTCCATTTGATAGAGGCCTCTCCTATTTCACTTGCACTTCATCTCTCGATGCTTTCATGTATTCTGGAATGGAGACTCTGGTCCTCACAGTGTAAGCACATTAAATCCTTTGATCTGTGTGGGTTTTTTGACAGTGGCAGCCTCCATTTCAGTACTTTATTCCCATTAGACTGTGTGGGTTTTGCCTTAGACTCTTCACTTTTTCCCTTACTGAAAGCCGAAGAAAAGTATTCATTCTAAAATAAATTCCTTACAAATAATCTTAAATCCATTCTTACAGAATCTTAACATATTCTCTTCTTTTTATGTTCTATTTATAGAACTGAAGACACTTCTTACTATGTAGAAAACATTTGATTTGGGGCCATTCTCAAATTATTCTTACACTTTTTATCTCTAAAATGTAGCTTTCTTGTGCTTCTTATTTCCTACTAGGGTGTAGCTAATATCCTTTTAGGGGTGATTATCACCCCGTTAGGGCTGGAAGCATTCTGAAGAAGTTCTTTACTTTTCTTCAGAAAAAGTTTTAGATGATTTTGAGTTTCTGAGTTCATTTATGTCCCAAGGCTCTTCTGTTCATTTCAGATACTAGTGCTCTTAATTTTTCAGGGTTTTTGTTGTGGAGGGTTTGTTGTGGTTGTTGTTCTATTTTTTAATTGAAAAATGTTTGTTTACAGTCTGGTTTTATATATTCTTTAATTTGGAAGCAGAACCAACTCTTAATCTTATTGGTTATTCTAATAAGAATAATGTTGGGTGATGAGTAACTGAAAACGTAAATGATACTATTCATTATTATTGGCTTAACATACACTGTGTGTATGTATTGTGTGTAGTATTTTGGTGTGTATATACATTGTGAAATATATATTTTGTTATGTCAAAACCTGTGAGGCCCTACCACTAACCCAGGAAATGACCAGACCCTACTGTTGTCATGGACTGATTTCTGAGCATAAACCAGGAAAGGTACTGCCTTGTATAGCATTGCAAGAGCCCACTGCTAGTTTGAAGTCGGACCTTACAAGAGCAATAGCTACTCCTTTCCCTGAGCAGTATGTCTGCAATATACTGTATTACCCACTTGGTAAAACAAAAGGCACCAGGAGCAACACGGCACCAGGGCACCGGGCTCTGGTTGTTTGGGAATGTGTCTCCTGAGTAACAGCAGTGACCTCTGCTTGTACCCCCCCAGATTAAGACTGGTCTCCCCTAGGAGAGGGCCTCTCTCCAGCCTGCTTTGTTCTGTCTGTTTTCATATTTATTACTTCACAGTTTACCCAGTAATAGCCTTAAAGAGAGAGAAGGGCCAGAGAAGGGTACAGAGCTGGGGAAGGGTCTGGAAGCTCAAGTTCCATGAGGAACAGCTGAGGGAGCTGGGGGGGCTCAGCCTGGAGCAAAGGAGGCTCAGGGGGGACCTTCTGGCTCTGCAAGTCCCTGACAGGAGGGGGGAGCCAGGGGGGGTCGGGCTCTGCTCCCAGGGAACAAGGGACAGGAGGAGAGGGAACGGCCTCCAGTTGTGCCAGGGGAGGCTCAGGTTGGCCAGGAGGAGGAATTTCTCCCTGGAAAGGGTGGTCAGGCCTTGGCAGGGGCTGCCCAGGGAGGTTTGGAGTGCCCATCCCTGGAGGTGTCCCAGGAAGGCCTGGCCGTGGCACACAGTGCTCTGGGCTGGGGGACAAGGGGGGCATCGGGCACAGGGGGGACTCAGTGATCTTGGAGATCTTCTCCAACCTTAATGATTCTGTGATTCTGAAATGTTACAGCTCACCACCACCTCTATTTCTGCTCTTTCCTCCTGTCTTTGCATACCCTCCATGATAGCCATTATCTCCCTGTTATCTCTTTCCCCATTGTTTCTAGATTCTCTGTTCTGTTCCTGCAGTGTACTGTGTTGCTTTACAAAAATTGTATATTTCTCCAGCCTTGCCCAATGCATTAACTAAATCAAGTCTATACCCCAGAGTAATCTCATTGTCCATCCCCCTTTTACTTTGATCTCTATTAATGCTTTCTCTTTTCCCTTATCCTTTGGTGTTTGTGTTCTGTATGTTCTTGCATTACATGAGTCTCTTCTTCCTTTAAAAAGAATAAAAAAAAATCACCCACATAATTTATAGATTAATGCCCTTCTTTTCCACTCTGCCTGCTTTGATTTCAGATGGATGAGAGATGGGCTGTTGTGCAGAGCCTGCCAGCTGGAGTCCTCTTTCCTTCCTGGACATCTCGGAAGGTTCCTTGCAGAAGCAGCTGAGAGTTGTCTGTTGATCTGTGGTAGCTCAAAGCCAATTTGTCCTCCTCTAGGGACCAGAACAGTTCCACTGAAAATCACCTGTATCCTTTTTCTGTCCAGGAGATCATATGTGCCCTTCAGTTTGTCTTGGTCAAAAGGTGTTTCTAATTCTTGAATTACTTCCCATCTTCCATGGTCTTTTATATGTGACGTATTTTGCCTTGAGCAACATGAAAACTCCTCTGATCCTTTCTTCTGAAAGCATCCTCAGGCAGCATTTCACACCGGAATATGTATGCTCTTCGCTTCTGAAGTCAATTTGATGGGACAGCACTTTAAAAGTTACTTAATATTAGTCTGTGTATTTATTTAAAGGAGTTCTATCTACATTTATTTCTATTGCCCTGTAAAATTCAGTGTTTGTGAGAACATCAAAGGAATGAGAAGGCATCAAACACTCAAAAAAGAAATAACCCCCTCTGGTAACAACTTGTAGCTATTTTTCAGCTGTTTGTAAGGCTTGGGGTTTTTTTATAGCTAAGTCTTAAAGTAGGGTTTCACAGAAGAAGTGTTTCTGAGCACTCTGACTTAGTTTGCTTGTTATTAAGTTATGCCATTTTAGATGATGATTCAGCAAAGTATTTAATATTCTACCCTTAAATGTTATGCATGTGCTCAAATACTTTGTTGGATTGAGTACTTGAGAGAGAAGCTTCTGCTCTTAGCCCAGGCCCCAAAGCTTATTACTGTGGAGGAGTTTATTGCTGTTGAGGACATTGTGGCTTCCCAACCAGCAGCAGGAATGAGATTGGAAGATGCAAGCCACTATGCAGAATCCTTTGTTGGGTTCCCTTTTATGTCACCTTAGGCTCAGCATCAACTACCAGAAACCTGAAATCTTGGCGCATCCAGAATTTTCAAGAACCTGAAGGAGAACAGAAATATCTCTCTGCCACTGGTTGCAAGACATTGCTCCTGTGAGGTGAATAAGAAGAGGACATGGTCTGGATCCCCCAGGTTCCAGTGAGAATATCCCGAAGGTATGAGGAGGCAGATGAAGGTGATCAAAGGTCAGGACAACTTCCAAACAAGGAACCAGCCAAAGCAAGACTCTGCAGTGTTGAAAGGTGACTTTCTCCTCATTCACATCTTCTCCACTCCTTCCCAAGGTTCATGTCTTCACATGTTCAGAGTGTAGGCTTGTATTCGAGTCTGTGGAGCTGTAGCTGACATAAAACACCTAAAATGTTCACATTTATGGGACAAAAATAAAACAAAGATTGACTTAAAGAACTAATTTGAATACCAGTAAAGCTTTAGTGATGTAATTATCTTTCCTCTGGTCACTAATGTGCTTTCACCGTTCACAAACCCTGTGTAAGCAGGTATGTTGCACAAGACAGAAAAGAAACTGCAGGTGAAGTGTTTGCAGTCCAGGAAATGATTCTACAGTCAGTGGTGTAGTGCTCTCTGTTCTTTCTTGTTCTTTAGTCTGCCTGCACTGTACCTTGCCCCACTCATCTTTTCCCTGTGATCATGTTGCCTCCAGTTTGAAATCACAGAGGAACCACATGGTAGATCAGTTGGAGAGTCTGTTCAAGGATTTGGCACCTAAGGATAACTGCACTACATTTTGCTTTTCCCACTGAGAACTTACTGTGTTATTTCATCTCCAGTTCATTTTAGGACACCACTAGTGCTCTGCAGCGTAGTTCCCGACACTCCCCCTGTTACTGCAGGCTCACATTCCTTCCAGTGGTGTATTAAGCAGCGTGACAAACATCTGTCACATATTGGCTCTTTCATCGTCTCTGCAGGAGGAGGAGTGTTTGTAGCAGAGTAGTTTATTTGGGATTTATCTTGAGCCGAACCTACACATATCTGAACACAAAGAGACAGAAGCACGTGTGGCTTGCTAAGCATTTGTTAAAGGGCATGGAGTTGACTCAAATGAGCCTACTATTTAAGTTGGGAAGTGGTGATGCTTGATATGATCTGCAGTTCCTGTGGGAGCTTGTTGTGTAGTGTGATGTTACTTCACAAGAAAGCTGTGACAAGAACGATCTAAAGTGAAACAAAAATCTTTATGCCCTGTCTGCTGTGTAAGAGACAGTAGTCAGGCTCACTGCTTTAACCTCTTAACAATTCTGTATTTTATTTCCTCATCAGTTTTGAGAATATAAAAGGAGGAATAAGAAGAACCATTCAGTAAAATTATAGAACATTGAAAATGTCAAAAGAATATTGTTTACTGCTATCTTTGAGAGAACATACAAGTCTATAAAATTGCAATGCCTCATTGTTGTGACAAAGACTGTAAGAAGGACAGAAAGGCTGGCATTAATCCAGTCCTTTGACAGTGACTACAGGAGTGGGAAATAGCACAATTGAATCCATTGATGTTACAGCTTTTCAATTGCAGCCAGTTGGTTAACACCCATGAAGTTTTAGCTGACTTTTAGTTTCCTTCAAGTGACCTGATAGTTCTTTTGTGACTATTTTGAGGCGAGTTGCAAGTGAGAAAGTGTAATGTTTTATTTATTTTAATCTAGTCAAGGGTCCAGTGAATTCATTAAGTTGAAACTGCAGGATGTCTGAACTTGTCTGGGTCAGTTATTTACTCTCAGCTCATGAAGGAGCTTTTCCCATCCTTCATTTCCTACACCAGCTGAAAGCAGTGGTGCAGCGTGATTATTTCCAGAGCCATCAAGCTCAGGCTATCTATTTTTATGGCCTTGCTGACAGCCATCCCTGGGTTCTTCACATGCCATGCCAGCAGAGCTTTGGGTTATTGTTAGGGATGAGCATTAGCCTGCAGAATTTGAAATGAAAGCACAGCTGGAAGGTATTTGGGGATTGTTGCTTTCTGTTCCTTTCCCAAGGCAACTGATGTTGATGAGTTTGGGGAATGTGGGCACAATTGCTCTAACTTAGTGAGGCTGCTCTTAAGTTTGTATAGCATCCTCCTTACTCCATCTAATTTAACTGTTTTAAATGTATTGTCTTCAGGAGCCATTTGAACTTCTGCTATTTCTCGTGAATAGGCTCCTCTGAAGGGCCATGGCAGCTGTCTGGTAGTTCATCCCCATGATTATACAGGAGTCCTAAGAAGTAGATGCTTATCTTTATGATTGCTGCATTTAGATAAGGTGAACACTAATACAAAGGATGTAATTCCTGTCCTACTTCCTAACTTTGTAAGGACCTGAGCAACCTGGTCTAGAGGACCATGGCAGGGGATGGAACTAAATGAGGTGAACTTTAAGGTCGCTTTGAACCTAAACCGTCTTATGAGTCTATGATCAGTACTCTTTACTGTAAATTCCAAATTCAGTTTGGACTAAATCCATTTTGTCTGATACCTGTAAGAATAAATTAGAGCACTCTCCTTCTTAATAAATCACAGAATCACAGAATGGTTTCTGTTGGAAGGGTCCTTAAAGCTCATCCAGTCCCACCCACTGCCATGGACACCTTCCACTAGCCCAGGTTGCTCCAAGCCCCGTCCAACCTGGCCTTGGACACTTCCAGGGATCCAGGGGCAGCCACAGCTTCTCTGGGCAACCTGTACCAGGGCCTCCCCACCCTCACAGAGAACAATTTCTTTTGTATATCTAACCTAAATTTCCCCTCTTTCAGTTCAAACCCATTCCCCCTTGTCCTGTCACTACAGCTCCTGATGAACAGTCCCTCTCTGGCTTCCTCGTTGTTGCCCTCAGATCCTGCAACCTCATCAACCGTAATGAGAAAAATATCTTGTTACTCTAAGACTCCACCTGTGAATCCGGAACTCTCCAAAATTTTGGTTTGATGTATAAGAAGTCTGTAGAATGTGTTACTCAGTGGTAGAAGTAGCACGATGGGAGCCAGAAGTCTGAGTCTTATATGAAGATTTTGTTTTAGAAACACTAAGATAGGTAGTGACGTTTAATTCAGAGAATTTCAGAACACGGATAAAGCAGCTCTCAGATACAGTCTGGCAGACTGGAGGGTGTAAGAATGAAGTCATTACCTCTCTCCTCATCTTTCTGAATTGGTGGATCTCATGTATCATCTGGCATATTAAATTTAATTGCTCAGTGGCTTTTTGGAACTAAAATTACTGAATTAAGAGGAGGGTTTTTTTCTGCTGCTTTGTTTCCCTAAAGTACTTCTAATTCTCAATTGATCTGAAAATATATTTACATATCTAAAATTATGTCATTCATTAAGGCAATCAAGCTTTTAATTAAAATCTAAAATAAAGTTTTTTATAAGAGGGTAGTGAAATACTCTGAATTCTTGTTTAAATCTTATCTTTCAGATTTTTAGAAATGGTAAATATTATGCATTTAATCGGTATATGCAGATATTAGAAAATGGAAAAATCTTTGAAAATAACCATACATATCTTTAGTATAATTCAGTTATTTCCTTTAAAAATGAAAATCTAATAGCCGACAATATAATAAAAAGGACTATACCATCTGCTAGCTGCATGTAATTATATTAAAAACATCAGTCTGTACTTGATTCAACAATTTTCAAGAGCTTGTTAACCTTTCAAATTAGATTTGTACTATCAATTATACTTAACAAGGAACTTTTTATCCATGGCTTTTATATTTCTTTAATTAGTTCCATAACTCATTTTAGGCATTTTTCTAATAATGTCACACAGTTATACAGCCACAGGGATGTCTGGTTTCCCCTTTCTCTTTCCCCACTGCCACACTGTAACACTGGTGTGATGATGAATGTTCCCACCTCCCTTTCCGCTCCAATCAGCCCACACTTGCAGTGTGGCTCACTTGAAATATTCCTGTGAAATTTGGAAAGGGCCAGACTTCGTGTCTCTGAGAGCAGTGGTGTGAATGGGCTCTGCAGCTGCGCAGCTTCAGGCTGTCATCTTGAAAGAAGGGATTACAGGTATTCCGTAATTATCTCTTGGATTATCCCTGCTGTTCCTCAAAAAGGTGTGAGAAAGTCTTTTTGCCTCTGAAACTTTCAGAGAATTCTCTTCAGCCAGTTGTTCTCACCGTGACCCTTCAGAGGCCAGTTTTGAGCACACTGTCTGTAAGAACAGCTTCAGCACTGCCTTGCAGTTGTGTGATGCACCAGTCTGATCAGCAGCAGAGGAGGATTAATTTTCACCCCAAAGAAAGCATTGTTCTTAAGAACACAGCTCCATAAAGTTTATCACTTTCAGGAGTGAGGTAAAAGCTCCTCTCAAGAGACACTGTTATGATTCAGGAAAACAGAAAGATCGTCTAGCATTGGAAAATGTTTAAAAAATCAAAGTGTCAGTCTTTCAAAATAGAATATAATTAAGACACAGTTTGTCTGGATCCAAATACTTAGGTACCAAAAAGGATTTTTCATATTAGTAACATTCTCATCACTTTCCAGCCTCTTAGTTTTATTCACTTTAACTTCTTATCATGATATTTTTCATTATTGTTTCAAAAATACATTTTAGAACATACATATTCTATGTTAGAGTACTATACTGCAACCAGATTACATTATTTTTCATGTATACATCTCTCAAATTCACATGAACAGCACTGAGGTGGTGATACCATTTATCATAGCTTAACCTTGCTCTTTAGTTCAGAGCTGTAGGATGGGGAAGGACAAGGAAGACAGCTTCTCAAAATAGTCTTGACAGCAGTTTCTCTGGCCTGTCATTAAAGCTTTCCCCAGGGACCTTATGCCAAAGTCCAGTTTGAACCTTCCTTACTGTAATTTCAACCCATGACCTCTTGTATCAGCTACAAGTAGGCAGAACAGATTATTTCTCTCTTCTTTATAGTGACCTTTCATATATTTGAAAATCGTTTTGCTGGTCTGTAGGCTCAGGTAGTCCCATTTTTGTGACCCTCAGAAATTCCCCAGAACCTGCACCCTAACTAGATATTCCTCAGCTGGCTGGTGAAGCCAAGGAGCAGCTGCCTATCCACAGAGATATAACATTCTGCCTTCTTGCAGCCTGTTTGCTAAAAGCTGTCATCCAAGGAATTAACATCCAATATGGAATAGTGGTGGCCCTAGGCTGGATCCTGCAGAAGTCTGCTAATAGTCCTCTCCACTTTGATATGGATCTATGGACAATGAACCCCTGTGTGCAGGTTTTCATGCAGCTTTCCATTTTTAAAGAGGTTTTGGTTCTGTGTGTGCTGTTTACATTCTCCTGGCCCTCCATTCGTCTCCCAGGGGTTCTCTAGAAGGACTAGGTTAGTCTAGCCAGCCTTGCAAGTGTGTAGGAAAAAGCTTATCAAAGTAGGCATGCTGTAAGATAGTTTTTCCTCACAGAGCATGTGAGCTTATCCTTATGTGATTGTTTTTTATTGTGCTCAGCTATCTTCAACGGTTGACAATTTTAACAAAATAATAATAATTAAAAAAAAAAAATGAAAAAAAGGCTCAAAACACTTTGGCCTTAAAACTGTTTTAAAATGGATGATCCTGCCTAAGCCTGTGGCAATCCTGTGCAGTAGCCCAGAGATCACAGTGTCCTGCAGAGGTAGGAGCTTTCATGCCTGCCAGCAAGTCAGGTTAGCTGGAAGCAAGTCAGGGAATGTTGTTCCTACTATTCCTGAATTTTCCATTCTCCTCTTGCCTACTTGTTCATGCAGGGAAATATTGGGAAAGCAGTCCCTGATGTATCCTTCTGCATCGCTGCCTGAACAACTCTTATTTGGTGGCTGCACATTTAAATGAAATGTAGGAGAATATGTTCAAAGGAAGAGACACATGAAACATTTCCAAGAATCTTTGAAAGGTCTACAGTGAAGTGAGGGAAA
Organism: Chiroxiphia lanceolata; assembly: GCF_009829145.1. NCBI lineage: Eukaryota > Metazoa > Chordata > Aves > Passeriformes > Pipridae > Chiroxiphia > Chiroxiphia lanceolata. The sequence continues at coordinate 35,161,380 of NC_045644.1, forward strand.
AAAAGAACAAAAAACCCTCTGTTCAGTGAATGTCTCCCCTTCCTGTACTCTCGTATTTCTCATGCTGTATTGCTTTCTTTTTTAAAAAAAACCTATAAAGTGCTTGAGGATGGAATTTGTGAATGTGAAAAATCAGCAAAATATGCAAATGCTGTTTCTCCTGAAGCCAGGGGGAGCTCTGCATTAAAGTGAAAGGCTATGGTAAGAAGACCATGGATTTTGTGAATATATTGGGATGGCAAGTCCCAGAATTCCAATGAATCAGGTTTTTTCCTGTGCTAAAATATAAACGTATAATATGTTCTTATGGTTTTTTTCACCCAAACCTTGAAGAATACGTGCAGTACACTTAGATTGACAGTTTCGAGTCACCCAGACATTTAATTTCAATGTGCCTGTAACTTTATACGAGAGGATGCTTAAATCGTAACCGCAGAAACACTTAGCTTGGAAAAGCTCTCTAAGATCATTGAGTCCAACTGTTACCCAAGCACTGACCCATGTCCTCAAGTGCCACATTTTTAATCCCACCAGGGATGGAGACTCCACCACCTCCCTGGGCAGCCCCTGCCAAGGCCTCACCTCCCTTTCCAGCAACAAATTCCTCCTCCTGGCCAACCTGAGCCTCCCCTGGCACAGCTGGAGGCCGTTCCCTCTCCTCCTGTCCCTTGTTCCCTGGGAGCAGAACCCGACCCCCCCCCGGCTCCCCCCTCCTGTCAGGGATTTGCAGAGCCAGAAGGTCCCCCCTGAGCCTCCTTTTCTCCAGGCTGAGCCCCCCCAGCTCCCTCAGCTGCTCCTCACCAGATTCCAGACCCTCATCTCCTGGTTATCTATGAATCCATTGTTAAAGTGGTGGGTAGTGCAGGTTAGAATTGCCTCGTCTGGGCAATTTCGCTTGTTTCTCACAAGAACATCCATTTCACAACAGTCATTTACAGTGAAATGTAGCTTAAGTGACAGTAAAGGGCAGCAGAGCACTGGGGACCCTCCTTAGAGGAGCTGTGGGTGAAGCCAAAGGGAGCTTGAGGAGCATGGTGCTCACAGGGTGGGCTCAGCCTGGGGGGTTGTGCTTCATCTTTGTCTGTTAGATAAATCCCCAAATCTGGACTTTTGTTTGTCTCCTTCATTTGAATTCTAATGGATCACGTCTACAAGTAAATTAAAGCATTATTTCTGCATGGCATTGCAGTGCAAATTGATTATATTTTAAATAAAAAATAGCACTCTAAATTTTAGCAGCCGTAGAAATTCCACCATATTTTACTATTACAGAAATTCATCATTCACCACTGCATTATTTAATGAAGTTTTGTAGAACATTTAGTGAACAAAAACAGTCCTTGAAAGCTTGTCTGGACTGACTTTGCTCTTCATTTTTCTCCTGCATGATTTTTCCTGTCATTTATATGGTTTTACACCAATGCTAGTTTCATAGGTATTAAACATAACTGTACTTAAAATAATTTAATTATTCCTTGTACTGAGCATGAGATATTTAAATATAATAGGAAAATATTTTAAAAAATAGTAATTTTTATTAACTTAGTATTTGTTACTCTGTAAGAAAGTTGGTGCTTCTGATTGAGATGTCTGTTTCTGAAACAAAGAACTGTGGCACAAGTTTTGGAAGCCAGTACATACATATGTGTCAAGTTCAAAAGGAAGTTAGCATCCAAATTTATTTCCAATACTCAATGTTGTTAGCAAATAATATGTAGACTGTATATGAGTTAAATCCAGGGCCTGTATGATAGCTGGATTATTCATAGAACCACTTAAATGGCATGAAAATACAGATGGATTTTGATTTTGGGCAATTAAATTACTAGATAACTTTTCTTCTATTAAAAAAAACCCTCAACAGTATTAAAGATGCATTTCTATAAGAATACTGGTTATAAATTGCATAGAATTTTTCAGATTGGGTGCTTGTAAAACAGTGTAAGTTCTCCCAGAACACACTGCAGGAATAACAACAGTATCTGTGGTTCCTGTGTCTCACCTTCTGGCTGAAATATGGGAAAAAAGAATTACAAATAGTGTGTTCTGGGTGATTTGACTTCATTGTTGGAGCTTCCCCTTTGGCATCTGGTATCCTGGATATAGGTTTCCTTGCTGAAAAGTATTAGTGACAGATCTTAATTAATTTAATTTAGAAAGAGTGGAAGTGGTTCTGAGTCTTCAGGACTCATCACCTGGACAGTCAGAATTAATGATGCCATTGCAGTACAGAGCCCCTTTCAGGGGCTTTAAAGACTCTCTCTGGAGTACCCCACTTCTTTCTGGAAGGTTCTGCATGAACAGGGTGAGGTCAGAAGCTACACCAAGTGCTTCCTTGAGAGTCCACCTGTAGCTTCTTACCTGGAGAGGATGGTCTGAACTCATGTTTGCCTCCATGCCCTTCAGGTGCCAATGCAAGGTGATCAATCTGCTGTCTCTGAACCTAAAGAGGAATAAATAAGATGAGTAATAAACCCAGCTAATAATAAATAGAAGAAGTAGGGCATAAAGGACAGGGTAGAATATTTTTTAAACTGGGTATCTCAACCTATTTCAGTGAGTAACTGCACAAATAAACTGTTATTCATTTTGAAGGTTAAGCTGTAATAATACCTTTAAAACACTCAAGTAAAGTTCAAATGCAATCTACTATTTATGATAAAGCATTCCCAGTGTTAGAGGCAACTCTTTCCCAAATTGATTATATTCTCTTTTGAGCAGAAGTAAGGTTCAAGCATCTAATTCAGGAAGAGTCATCCATCTTCCTTTCTGCTACTCAGACAGCTCAATAATCTAGTTTCTTCAGAAAGTCTAACTTGCCAGTGGAAGGAATATTTCTTTTTCTTCAGCAATACAAGCTCTTTTTAAGTTGTTCCAAGTCTGCTTAGCATTTATGTTCTTCATAACAGGCCTTCATTTTGGGAACAAACCTCATGTGTATAAGAAATGAGAAAAGAAAAATGCCAAATGCCAAATAGGGGCATTTTAAAGATTTTTAAGGCTCACTAAAGAATTTTTTTAAAGATTTACAGATATTTTACAGGTAGTCCTACAGCTAAAAAGCTATTACCGTAACCTAGGAGCATATAGAGTTAACTCAAATTATTTTAATTTACTGTTTATGGGGTTTTTTTCACTTTATCAGTAATGAACAACTAAAAATCATGGTCGTGAATCTTGTTGGGAACACATCCAGCTAATTGTTTAGCAAATGCTTTTGTTTTGAATTTTAAGAAACAACACTCTTCTTACTTGACTGGAATAATGATACTTCGTGCTACGGAGCAAATGCAATGTAAATGTGAACAGGAGTTAATCAAGTAATTTCAAATCACAAAATCATTCAGCATTGTGATTGAATCTGTCACTGATGTCAGTCGTAACACTGGTATAACTTGGCTTTTGCAATGAACTTGGCAAGGGTACATCACTTTCTTTCCAAATACCAAGGAAGAAATGCTGTTTTCGGATTCCTAAGTGATCTGACTGTATTTTTCACAGCTAAAATTGGACATCTCAGGTGGCATTTAAATTCTTTACTGTCACTGAGTATGAACCAAATTCATTCTGGCTGAAAAACAAAAACGTGGACTTTCTTTCAATGAGCAATCCCCTTTATTGACACATTTTCATAGAATTTACCAAAAGATAAATGAACTTGCCAACATTAAGTTGCTCCTATTTTATTCCAGGTTTCCCCAAGCCATACTGTGATCAGTCTTTTCCCAAAGAAGTTGAAGAGATGACCTTTTAATTTTTGTTCAAGTACAGAATGCTAAACTAAAGTCATAAAACCTCCGTACATTTCAGGTGCAAAATCGCCCCGAGTCTGGCACTGCTGCTCCCAAGGCTTGAAACATAGCTTTGTGCCACAACCCAGCCAAGTGTAGCATCAAAGTAATAATGTTATAATTAAGGCAGAGGTGGCACTTTCACTTTGGACATATATTTCGGGTTGACGATACCGTTCTTCCAAAAACTCCCTTCGGGTTTCAAATTTCTCATGTTGCTCTTTTTTAAGTGTGAATAAAAAACAATTTCTGGTCCATCAGGAATTTGTAATTAGATTTGATTGTGACCTCGATCATCATCCAAGCCCTGCTGGGCAAGAGACTTAAAGACTTGAGATAAACAGAAACTGAGACAGAAGAGAAGGTTGTGTGGAGACCTCACAGCACCTTCCAGTATCCAAAGGGACTACGGGGGAGCTGGAAGGGAATGTTCATCAGGAACTGGAGTGACAGGACAAGGGGGAATGGTTACAGGCTGACAGAGGGGAAATTCAGGTTACATACATGGAATACATTGTTCCCTGTGAGGGTGGGGAGGCCCTGGCACAGGTTGCCCAGAGAAGCTGTGGCTGCCCCTGGATCCCTGGAAGTGTCCAAGGCCAGGTTGGACGGGGCTTGGAGCAACCTGGGCTAGTGGGAGGTGTCCCTGCCCATGGCAGGGGGTGGAATGAGAGGAGCTTTAAATCCCTTCCAACCCAAACCACTGCATGATCATGCTGTCCTAAAATTTAGTACAGATTTAACTTCTGGTTAACCAACCTTGTGTCACCGTTCCATAAACGACCGTAATGGGGAGTCATGCATCTGATTTCATGTATTTCCACACTTTTCTGAGAAGAAGATTAGTGAAATGGAACAACTGGAAGAACTGAAATAGAAAGTAATTCAGTAGTATGAAATTCAAGTGTGTTAACTTAAGGATTATACATAATTTCAGGTGGAATTACGAGTTTTGCAGGAAGAAGAGCAGAATTCAAGTGAAGGAGTCGCACTGAATGATGACTGTGAAACAAAAAAACGTAAATGCATTCTATAAGCTCTGTCAAACAGGACAAAAGATGTGATAATGTATGGTCAGAGCACATCAGCTTAAGAAGTGGTGTGACTGTAGGGTGAGAAAAGAGCCTTTGAAACGGAAAGCTGGTGAAAGTACAAAAGGCTTCCATGTGGTGTTGCTATGTTAAGGCTGGATGTCCAAGTAAGCTGTGTGACCATTTCTGTACCTTGGGGCACTGGGATCACAGAACGCCCTTCCAAGGGATCTTTTTAAAGTACTTTAGCAATTAATAGTTCCTATCTTAGAAAACTTTGTCCTAACTTTGGTTTTACAAATATCAACTGGAAAAATAGACCTAACGACTGTTTGTCTTTCTCGCTGCACTCACTAGCAGGAGGTGTGACTTTTCAATGGTACCACCTCCATTTGCTTGTGGCTGAAAAATATTAGCATTCCACAATTAAAAAAAAAAAAAAAAAAAAAAAGAGAGAGAGAAATATGTAGCCCTATATTTGGTAGTAAAATAATGGTACTGAATATGTTCAAAAATATCCATTTTCTTTTCCCTAGGCCAGACCTGTTGCTTGATGATGCAAAGTGCTTCATGGTGCTTGAAGCAGCAAAATTATCCCACCCTTCATCCCCACAGCCAGAAAGAGAAAACTGACCTATCATCCAGCAGAAGATTTTAATATCACAAACAGAACTGTGTCATCTACTCTATCAAACAACCTTTCCTTTAATAGAGGAATAATGGTACTGAAAACAAAATGAACTATAAAGCTTCTGCCTGTTATGGGTGTTGCAGTGATCAACTCAGTGACCCCGTGGAGGGGTTTTAGATTTGCAGAAGCAAAAAATTAGACTTCTTATTGCTTGACATCAGTGAATTTTATCATGGGTTGGTAGAGGTTCAGAAGGGTTTTTGTTACCCCAGAAGGTCAAGCTGATCTCGACTGCTGATTCAAAGGTAAGACCAAAGGCAAGGTAATTTTGCTGAATTGGAACACTTGGTGTTACTGATGTGGCAGGATAATTTGTGATTATAATGTATCCATGGTAATACAGAATGGAAAGTAGTGTCATGGTAGCCTGTGAGGTTAAGAAATGGTTGTAAACTGAACATGCAAAGTATATAGAACAACTAGTGAAAAGCACATTTAAGGGAGTTTTTATTTGGAACTTTACTTATGGTGATAATTTGGGAGATCATAGCACGCTGGGGGTTTTTGGTGGGTTTTAGTGGTTTTGTTGTTAGGAACTAAGAACTCTGCTCCTTGATTTCTCTTCCTGTTTTTATGATGGAAGAATGTAATAATTTTGGAATGATTGTTTAGAATGAAGTGGATAAAAGAATAGGAAGGGCAAGCTAGGCTACAACTAATTTGACATGTACCATGTCATAGGCCATGAAATAAAATTTTTCCTGACTCTTTCTGTCTGAGACCTTTGGAGGAATTAAGCTCTATTTAAAGATGTTTAAAACTAAACTGATTATTTTTCCAGTGGGTTTTAAACCCAGTGGCTTTTTGTATTTGTAAAATACATCAGGAAGGATCAGTTTAGAAAATATATGAGACCTTCCCAGAATTGACCACAAACTCTAATTTTATTAAAATTGTGTTAACAAAATTTTAAACTCAAAATCAACTTTCAGTATCACTGTTCGTGAAATTTTCCTAATGAACCCTGAAATGAGTATTATAACCCTTTAAATTTGAATTAACTTTTGAAGGGATTCTGTGAAATTAATAGAAGAGTTGACATTCACTTCAAATAAAAGCTCTTACAGGTTCTTGCAGTCATCTTTCAATTTGGGAATAGAGCAGATATGTTTCCATTTATGACTGAAGAGCAACACTGGTCTATAAAAGTTGGTGATGTTGCCCAGTTGAATCAGTCTTTAAATAATAAAATCCTAGAATAATATATCATTACTCATCTTTTCAGTGAAGTCCTTTATGAGGCTACAAGATCCATACAGATGGTAGTAATTATGTCATTCTGTTCTTTAAAGATTTTTTTTTTCTCTAGACTTATTTTTCACCTCTAAGCAAAACACAGAAGAATGTTGTGTATAATGCATGGTCATTTAAGCAGAATATTGTCTTAGAATGGTTAGATATTCAATTATTACATACACTGTATCCTTGATAACACAGTTTAGGGAAAAAAATCAGTTAAGCAAGCAGAAGCATTTTTCCTTAAACCCCATTCTTAAGCAACACTTATTTATGGCCCACTGTTTTCCCTGAAGTAAAGATAGGTGAAAATGCATTCGAATGAAGATAAAATTCTCATTTTAGAACCTGATATTTGGTTAATTTGGTTAGACATAACACATGTAAATAAAATACTAAAATTGTAGAAGGAGGTACCTCAAGAAAAGATCTGCTCTTCTCTGCAGTGAGCCAAGAGCAAATAGAGATGTTTGACTTTATCTGATCTGTTCCTTCTGTGGAAGGGAACTCCAGAACCTCCCTTATAATCTCTTCTAGGACTTCATGGTTCTAATATTAAAATTCTTATGTGATTTATTTCCCTTCGAGTGAAGTTAATGCCATCGCCCCAGAAAGCAGAACCAGAGCCAGGGTTTGACACCGTGGTGACTGTTTGGGCACTTCCTTTTTCCTTCTTGCCACCCTTCTCAGAGCAGGACAAAGGCCAAGCCTTCTGCACCACAGCTTCACCTTTCCTAGACTGAGCCAGCTTGTTCCACTCTTACCCAGAGCAATCAGCATGGTTGCAATGGTAGCAGTTAGAGTTTCTGTCTCTGTGTCAGTGGTCCTTTGCTGTCTGCCCTGCCCGCTGTGGCCTCCTTGGGGTGAGCAGAGACCACCAGCCCCAGGACAGTGGATGTGCCCTGGCTGTGAAAGCTGTTGTCATTCGAGAAGGCGGTGTTGTTTTTTCCCCCCATACCCATTACTCTCAGTGCCTTCAATACAAGCAGAAATACAAGCAGTGGAACACCTCAATACCACTGGCCAGAAGAGCTGAGCAGCACCTGACTGATGGCCAGTGAGATTTTTATGTGCTTAGTGAGGGCTTTCTCACGTGGGAGTGCACTGCAACACTTGGTATGGGATATTGCTAATGAGCTAGCAAGTCACTTTGATGTGCTTAGACACATAGCACTCAACATCCTGACTGTACATTTTTCCCCCTGCCCCATGCATCTTTGACATGTTTGGAGATGTTCTGGCTTACAAATAGTGTTTAAAATAAGGTTAAGGTAAAGCTATCTGCAAGCTCAGCTGAACAACATCAGCATCCCTCAGCACTGCTCAGCTCTGTACCACCAGCTGATGGCTCCCCTGTTGTCACGGAATTCCTCTCAGTGGTGAGAGGAGCAGCAGGGGATGTTATTTGCTGTATGCAGACTGAGCACCTGCTAATGGAGGCTGTGTGCATTTAAAAGGGTTTGATAACAGAAAAAGAACTCAGCTGCCTGATGGCAGGGTACTGTCCTGGCTGCTGCAGGTAGAGATGGGATGGGATGGGGTGGGATGGGGTGGGATGGGATGGGATGGGATGGGATGGGATGGGATGGGATGGGATGGGATGGGATGGGATGGGATGGGATGGGATAGGAGTGCTCCTTCCCTGGCAGCATTTATTAGCATCCTTGAGGAAGGTTGGCCAGACTCCAGGTAGGATGGTGCATGTAAAGGACAAACTTGTCTGAGCAAGAGGGAAGTCGATGGCACTGTTACAGAAGGAGTGACTTTGGAGAAAAGCAGGAGCAGACATACAGCCAGACCTCAGAGAACACAGAAAACCTATTTTGATGAGCCCAGAGGGGCTTAGAGCTGTGTGTTACAGCACAGAAGGGCTCTTGAGGTTGCTGAAATGAGAGGGAGCCTGGAAGGAAGACCCCATGCTGTAAGAATACAGTGGATAGAGGGGAATTTCTCTAGCAAATGTCCTTCATTTCTGTTCAGTGTTTCTCTGAGTTTTCTCTGCTTTTGAAGAAACAAAATTGTTTCAGTTTGTAGCCTAATGAAACACAGCACTCGAGTTAACAAAGCTCTGGAGGTATTTTGGGGATCTCGCTTGAAGGATAATGTCAAAGCTTTTACCAGTTCAGGGTCACATCATAGCCAGTGTACATCTGAGCACGTGTGCCTGGATTGCCATCCAAGTATCTTCTGTGGCTCTGCTCCTGAAGATGGGAGCCTTACAGGTTTTCATGGGTAAAAAGATGAGTGCTAAACTTGGTCTTCTGTTCAGTTGCATATAAATCAGAGGGTCCTGTGTATAGTGTCACTGGAAGGGAAAGAGTACCCAGTACCACTACTTAAAAAAGTCCTTTGGAGCATGGACTACAGCTGATCTTACATGTACACATGTTCTTCACTTTATGTGTAATATTTGGGTAAGGGGAAAATACCTTCAAAATTTATGACAGTGTTCTTCCCTGCCCCTATCAAGGCTGTTTGCCTGGTGCTCTTTCTTGCACAGAGGGAAGCTACCCCCACTGCAAGTGTCCCAACAGTTACCCTGGAATAGAAGTGGCTGTCACCAGCCAAGCCCAGAGCGCTGATCCTCCCTGCTACAATGGGCTCTTTGTTTGTCCTTGGGATTTCTGTGCATTATCATAGAATCACAGAATGGTTGGGTTGGAAGGGACCTTGAAGCTCATCGAGTTTCAACCCCCTGCCATGAGTGGCTTCACTGGCAGCATCTCACAGAGCTTGAAGGTCTTGTGTGGAGGTCACTGAAAGGGTCTCCACTGCCATTGCCACCTTTGGACAATCACTCAGTGGCTTTGCTCTTTATCCTGTGACTACAGGATAAATACCTGGAGCAACTATAATGCTAATCCAGCCAGTAACATTTCAATCACTAGTGGTTAAAAGTGATAAGCCTTGAATAATGATTTTGAGCCAAATACACACATCATCTCTTCTGCTTACAGCAACCTGTGGAATGAATAATGAGGAAATACCTGAAGCGCTACAAAAAGCAGTGAATTTTCGTTTTGTTGACAAAAGGGTTCCAGTTAAAAGTAAAAAGCTCTTAAAATGTATCTATGGGGTGTGATTACTGAAGGTTTTTTTCAAATGCAGCCAGGCCTTTGTCTAAGGGCTCCTGATAATGGCGTTTTCCCTGACAATGGGACCATAGCTTTCCCCAGCAGGGAGACAAAGGAATTAATTCTGGTTTGTGTTTTGGTGCTATTAGGGCATTTTCTGAGGTAAGTAGCAGTGGGTTTCCATTTCTCATTTTGAGCAGTGCTCACTGTCTGACCTACTCCTGCACAGGACTCACAGGAGCGGCCAAGTGCTTCAGTACATCAACCCCCTCCTGCTTATATCTCCTCTATATCTCCTATTTGAAATGCTTCCTAGAGCAGTGTGATATATGCAGGACTTGTAAAAATACCTTTTAAAGTAATGTTGTTGTTTGGGGTGCCCGTGCACAGCCCAGCCCCTCAACCCCCCCGGTGGTTCCTGGGGAATGAGTTTAAGAAAAGGGAAAAACACCAGACAGGAGAAGTATGAGGGCAAAAAAAAAGTGTGAGGAGAAGCCTTGTCAGCACTGAGGGGGTAAGATGAGGAGGTGCTATGGGAGCCAGAGCAGAGATTCCCCTGTGGCATGCGGGGAGACCACAGTGGGGCAGGCGGAAGGTGTGGGGAGGAAAGAGCGGAAGAATGGAGCTGTTGTGGGGTCACCATCACCCCCACTCCCCATCTCTGCACCATTCGGGTTGGAGATGAATCAGAAGTGGAGGGGTGAAGCTGAATTTGGGGCAGGGGGGAAGTAAAGTGATTTTTGTTTCTCATCTTTGAACCCTGTAGCAACTAGAAATAAATTAATTTTCACCAAGTCAAGTCAGTTTTGCCCATGATGGTGCTTGGTAAGAGAGCAGTAAGTGTTCTCCATGTCCTTATCTTGACTCACAAGTTAATTTTGTCCCACTCTCCTGTTGACAGCTCTCCAGACATCCAAGATCGACTCACCAAGCACATCCAGCCTACAGAACGCAGGCTGTTTGTAAAGGGAAAACAAAAACTACCCACAGCCCTCCAGAAGCAAGATAGATGTCATTAATGCATTTTATCAGTGCTTTCAAATGCCAGTGACTGCTGATATTTATGAAGTGAGTGTAAATGGCTTGGTATCTAATGAAATAACCATAAATTTGAGTGATAAGAGCACATCTATGTTGAATGAAAATGCCTGAAGGTGGATTTTCATCTTGGTTGTGCACGCTGAAATCTAAGGTAGTCAGAGAGAATTATGTCATATGAAGAGCATTAATTTAGAGAGAGAACAGTCTGAAAAATTATGAAATAAACTTCACTAGTGCTGTGTTCCTGCACTATTGTACCCTACAGGTTGGGAATCAAAAGGTTTGGCACATTAGGCACTGGACTAATTGAGCCAAGATTTCAAATGTTCTTGGGCTAAAATTAGAGACTTAAACTTAACCAATATGATTAAGGAATGAAATCTGAAAGAAAATATGTATGACAATCAATTAATGACTAATATAATTATTTCTTCAATTACAATGAGAGTGGTTGATGCAGGCAAGGCAGAAGTGGGAGGCAGATGCAACACTAGAGGAAGAAGAAAAAAAGAACTCATTTGCCAGTTGTAGGCAAGAAATTCCACAAAATGTTTAAAAATGAGGGTGATTTTCCTATGCTTGATCAAATGTAAAAAATGATGTTAAAAAAGCCCTATGTAATTTAAAAATCTTTTTGATGTGATTTTGAAACTCTGATTTGATAGCATTTCCTTCACTGGCAGGATAGATATTGCTATTTCATAGTAAATGAAGTGCAATTAGTAACTTTCCACAGCTGAAGACAGAAGTCAGCAGTAACTTCGAGGCTTTCTCGCTCTTAGCTGCATCTGGAACAATATTCTCATGTGTAGTATCTCACTGGTACAAAATTCCTCATGGGTCTGCTTCACAAAGTAACTGGTTTTTGCACTTGCTGCTGTGTTTCACATCATCTTTGGCAAGGATCGCTTGGGGTTTTCCCTTGCTCTGTAGCCTGGGGAATGGTCTATTTCCTAGGAAAACATCTGGGAATTTCATCTGAAAAGCTCTTCTTATGGCTTGGGACCTGACCATGCCCGTGATCTTTCCTGGTCTCCCAACGAAGAGCATTTTTTACCCATTGTAATTAGGTTAAAGACAGATTCTGCAAACCTTTCTGGGCTGAATATCTATTATATGGTTTTAAGTAGATCTTACAACCATTTGCAGTCATAACCATTCAGTTTATCATGAGCTGTACTAATACTCACCATGAATTAATCTGTATAAATCAAGTAAACGTCGATTTATAAAATTGTCGGGGTTGTTCCTTCTATGGAAAAGCCATTATGCAGTTAGTATGTTCTAAGATTGATAATTGGCTTTATGATTTGCAGGCTGCTTTTTCTCTCAGCTTTATGCTCAGCTCAGAGCTAGTGTAAGACTCTACTACCCATCCATTTATTGTTTTCTTTAAACATCTCACCAATATGATTCATAGTTTGGGGACCAGAGATATTCCTGCCTTGTCTGATACCTACAGTTTCTCTGTTGTGTGGCTGATTCACAGCGTTATACAACATGAGATACAAGGGTTTGTGTTGACTGACTCTCAGATAGCTGCTCTAACATATTTTGTTTAGACTTATCCATCTACCAGTCTGTGTAGGATATGGCATCTGCACCCATGAATTCAGTGATTCTTTGTCTGATTTATAACACAGCCCTGTAATAAATTATCTCAGCACAGTTGGAGTGCATTGTACTGCAGATTAAGAGCTGGAATGAGTGGAGAATGCAGGGACTTCATAAACCAGAGTTATGGAATCAAAACTCATTTTTGGTTTTGATTCTATAACAGAAGCTGACAGAAAGTTATCTCAATCGCTAACTTTATAACATACTTCAGCAAATTTTTTTCTAACTTCACTGATTTCATATAATTAGTCTGATATGTGTTCTGTACTCTAAATAAACATCCTGCAACTACAGCAACTGCTGTAGAAAGCAAACTAAGTCCAGTGCGTTGGTGTGTTTATTATTTCTATTAATATTTTTTTCATTGAGATCTTTGTAAAAGGCTATTTTCATGTTGATGTAGGTCCTCAGCCTTTGACCTCAGGCAGAGAGACTGAGGAAGAGGCAGTGAATGTACTGCAGCCTCATGTCTTCCCTCAGGGAGAGTTACTTTAGGCACTGGTAAAGTATTGTTCTGCAGCATGTGTTTGGTACTGTCTTAACGAATTAGACACTGAGCTTCATCTTTTCTCTTAATGTGAACAGTAGCAGTGCATGGTCTTGGTGGCACAGCAAGAAGGAGGAAATAAATATTTGCAGAGCTAAGTGAAGATTAGAGGAGAGGTGTAACTGTGCCAGCAGTCAGAGCCCCTAAACTACCTGACAAGGTTATGAACCCAGAAGGAGCTAAAGAGCTGATCAGGAACCTGGAGCACAGAGAATGACAAAAAGTACCATTCTGAGGGGCTGATCTCAAAGAATATATGTCGAGTTGTTCACAGCATGGTTGTGAAGTTGATAATGTGCATCATTGCTCAAAGCTTAGTTTACAGAGGATGCTCAGCAGGACAGTTGGATTCCTGCAGGAAGCATAGATTGATAATGGGAAGCATAGCATGACTACTGTCAATAAAGATCAATTAAAGACAAAAACAGATTTAAAAAACCCCTCTTTTAAGCAAGAGACCTTTGGAATAAAAAAGGATAGACTTCAGTCAAAGAAGAATGATGGGACAAGAGACTCTGCACGTTCCATTTCATCTCACGGGCTTCAGTTCAGCAGTTTGGCAATTAATTAAGGTGATCTGTATTTCTTGATAATTATTAAAATTATTGCCAGAAATAATTTCAGTTCTAGGTTTATGAAGAGGCTGCAATGTGATCAGGATGCTTAAACTTTGCTGATTCTGCAGCACTTTTTAAATTTAACTCTCAGAGTTGAATTAATTTGTGTCAGAAGGTGGATTCTGGAAGGCACTCATTAAAAGTGAGTCAGAAATAATTTCTGTTTGTTTTTCTCAAATATACCTTATGAAAAAAAAATTAATTTTAGTAAATTTAGTAGTGTCTCTGCAGAAAATCAAATGGATTGACAGTTTAAATTGTTAAAAATTTTTAAAAGGTCACAAACTATAGCTCTTAGAGACAAACCTAGTCTAGAAAGCTTTTATTAACATTGCCCAAATATATTGTGTGTGACTAGTGAAACTAAAAGACTGCATTTACCAAGTTTTAGAAGTTGCTCAGTGATTTTGACTAAATGAATTTCCTGTCAGTAATTCCAGTAATTCAAACGTGCTTTGAAATAAAAAATGTCTTATTACAGCATGAAGAGTCCAGATTCCAGATGTCTCTCTCTGTTGTTCTTTGAAATATTTACTGAGAATAAAAGGGTGTGGGGATTTCACTGACTAATGGTGCACTGCAGCTGGTTTCATGGCCATGTTTGCTGAGGGGTTGGTGGCCTGCAGAACAGTTGTTGTTTTTGTAACGGAAGAAAAAAAGTGTGTAGTTTTAACAAATTAAAAATATGGAACAGAGTGGTGCAATGAAAAGGAAACAGCACCCAGAGCTTGTCAAATATTCTGGTTTGGACCCAGAGTCTCAAATGGAAAAGGGAACACATGAAAAAGCCAGCCACTGGTTAGTGGTGCACACAGTAAAGATTAGTGATTTGGGATTTGGCTAAATTTGAGTGCTGTTTTCCCTTGTTACTGTATTGAATTCCCAGGCTTTATTATAACTTAATAATATAGTCTTTTTTTCCTACAAATTTCAGTACCTAGTTCAAATATTTTACAATGTGTATGTGTCCATGTATTGCTCTATGTTTCATCTGATTCTAAAAAACGAAAAAAAAAAAAGAGATTTTACTTGATTCAGACGACTAATTTGTCCTGTAATAAGTTTTTTTATTAAAAACTTTTTTTTGGAAAAGTAAAAACAGAAAAAAGTTGGAACCAGCACTCTGACTATAATAATAAAGGACTAAATGGAAACTATAAACACAAAGATGAGCAGTTTATACCCAACATGGCATATAATGAAAGAAATGAAAATATATCTGCAAGGAAGTAATGGTATTACAAGATGCTTATAATTTGAGTCATCTAAAATTATAGAATCACAGAATAATGGAATGGTTTGGGTTGGAAGGGACCTTAGAGCTCATCTTGCTCCACCCTCCTACTCTTTCTTTATATTTGTTGTTACTGCAAATAGACAGGTCTACCCTTCTCCCCCAGAAAACTCTGTCAAGAAGGTAAAGCTTCTACAATAACTTAATTATAGAATCATGGAATCACAGACTGGTTTGAGTTGGAAGAGACCTTAAAGCCCATCTCATTCCACCCCTGCCATGGGCAGGGACACCTTCCACTAGCCCAGGTTGCTCCAAGCCCCGTCCAACCTGGCCTTGGACACTTCCAGGTATGTGTCAGATTAGTCTCCCATGAATTTGCATTTGTCATTTATATAGAACAGTGCAATAGTGGAAGAAGTATCCTGCAACAGTATTCCTTTCAGTCTGCTGCCTGGAAACAAAGCTCAATCTCTACAGGAATCCTGGGTCAGGACTTATCTCTCTGAGATACCACGGTATTGCTGGGTGGTTTTTATCTATGATTAGCAGAAGGAATGTTACAAAGGACTGTCTTCTAACATATTTTTTCCCCTCTGTACTTTGATGCAGTTATCTATGCATACATGGATAATGTGCATGTACAACACTCAGATCCTGCTCGAATTTCCACCAAAATATGGTCACGACATATTGTGTACAAAAGGCTTGACTAAGGTAATT
Source organism: Chiroxiphia lanceolata (assembly GCF_009829145.1). Taxonomy (NCBI): domain Eukaryota; kingdom Metazoa; phylum Chordata; class Aves; order Passeriformes; family Pipridae; genus Chiroxiphia; species Chiroxiphia lanceolata. The sequence goes on from NC_045644.1 coordinate 35,176,982, forward strand.
GTATGGAATATAAAAAATAAACATGTGCCATGTAATGCAGTGTAAGACTCACATATCCACAGTCTCATAATGTTGAAGCACAATATTATTATTGAGGTAATATTATGGATTTAATTCTATACTTACTAAGACAGCAGCAACACAGCATTAGGTGTCTTAAACATCTGTAATCAACTTTTAGGTTTGTTTGGGTTTCTTATATTCTACCTATATATAATTGATGAGGGATGTAGATAATTCTGACACTCTGGAAATCCTCTGATCAATGCAGGTGAAGCTGGATGGCTCCTCAGGAGGTCAGGTAGCTCAGCCCCCTGCCCCAGCAGGAGCAATTAGACCTAAGCCATACCTGACAGTTAATTAGCTGGCCTGTTCTTAAAACCCTCCTGTGACTGAGATTTCACTCTCCATTGGCAATTGATTTCCATGCTGAACTACCTTGACAAATAGAAAGATTTCCCCAATGCCTAAACTAAATTTCCCTTGCTGCAGTTTAACCCTTCTTGTCTTAACCCTTCCCTATCTTTGAAGAACAGTTTTGCCCCTGTGCCTTGACAGTAATCTTTTGTATAACTGAAAATTGTTATTGTGGAGGGTTCACAACATTTTAAATTAAAAAAATCCCAGAATCTTCAGTCTTCTGCTCATGCTTTTTAGCTCACTGGGTTCATCTTGTTGCTTCCCTCATGGCATTTTACAAATTACGGGAGTAACTGGCCTGCTGTGAAGCCATAGAGAAGTCACAGCAGTTCTCAGGTTATAGAGTCATGGACTCATGGAATGGTTTGGGTTGGAAGGGACCTTAGAGCTCATCATGTTCCACTCCTACTGCCATGGGCAGGGACACCTTCCACTAGCCCAGGTTGCTCCAAGCCCCATCCAGCCTGGCTTTGGACACTTCCAAGGATCCAGGGGCAGCCACAGCTTCTCTGGGCAACCTGTGCCAGGGCCTCCCCACCCTCACAGGGAACAGTTTCTTCCTTCAGCTTAAGACCATTCCCCCTGTTCTATCACTACGTGCCCTCGTGAGAAGTTCCTCTCCAGCATTCTCCAGCTCAGTGGGAAGTGCCACGTGCCAGTGGGAGCCACTCAGGCCCCCTGGGCTGGGCAGGGACAGGCACCTCTGGGTGGGTGCAGGCTCAGGTGCCTGTTTGTTCTGGGGCAAGGCAGGTTGGGCAGCTCCAGCAGCCTGTGCCCGGCCGTGGCACCAGTACAGTCTCCACTGGTTCTGGCTTCTCTTCACCACTTTCCCGTTGTGGAGCTGCTGTACCCACTTACCCACTTCCTTAGAACACTCTGAAACCTAAAGATGAAATGTGCTCTCAGAGGGGTGGTAATTTTTCTCTTACAAAACCACGGGTCTGTAATTTACATCAGTTAATGTGACAAGTACAAATCAATCCACAAACTGCGTATTTTTAAAATGTTCCTGGTTTGTTATTTCATAAAGTTAGGGCATATTTTAAAAGCATTTATTAGGACAAAGTGCTGGCAGTTAGAAAATGCCAGCCCCAGTCTTTTCCATGCACATGAAAAGTAGTGATAGATTGTTTGAATAGGACCCTGATACAGTGAGGTCTCTGGTTTACTATCACTGTTTGGGCTTGTGGCTTTTCCTCCTGAGCTCTGTGTTGACACTTAGAGGTCTTTCCTTCCCTGCTTACTGAGCTGAGGTTTGCTAATGTCCTGCTGGAAGCCCACTGAGGTCAGTGGTGATGACTTGAGTGATCCTTTTGAGCCCCACCTATTGCTACTTCCATAAATCAGCTTTGGACTGTTTGTTTCGCTTGGAATTGAATAATCCTTGTACACAACAGGACCAAATGAAAAGCCCTGACAATCCCTTTCTGATGTTTTTAGAAATTTCTTAAGATTAAAAAGTAGATTAAAACCAATTCAGTGACCAAAGGGAGGACTATCTTCATTGCAGGGTTTATTTACAATACATATTTTTCCAACTTTGCTAACTATTATCCTGAAAGGAGGAGAAATTCACACTGTGACCATTAGAGCCCAGATTACTGATTAGTCGTTCTCAAAAGTTTGCTGAAAGCACAGCTACAAGCTGCTTGTCTCAGCAAGCAGACCACAGGAAGGCAGAATTTTGATGAAAGATGTGGGTGTTTGCATTTTCCAGAGTGATGCAGTTTTTCAAACAGGTCAGTCAGCATCTGAAGAGTCAGTGTCCACTAAAGTTCCTCTCACGTCACCAAAACCTGTGCTATCACTTGTGCACTTTGTTTTATATATACTCTTCTTAGGAAAATGAATAAATGGTAGGCAGGGAGATAGAGAGAAAGAGGGAAATCAGAACAAAAAAAAAGCCTATTCCTCAGTGAAATAGTAGGAGTAAGCATTGTCTTGCTATAGATATAATTTTAATATGACAAAAGACAAGTTTTATATTTTTAATTTTAAATAGATCACAGATTATCCTTCTTTATTCATCCTTCTGATGCCTAACAGTAGCAAATATATGAATAATCCCTATTTTAGCTTTTGGGCTTCCCATTCCATCCTCACCTATCTACATTTTCCAACACCTTAGCATAATCTAGCACCCCAACTGCATGATCCGCTGTGCTGGGTAAGTGTGAGAACACATATGGTACATTTCTCCAGGAACTGAGCTCTCCATTGCTTTTATTGTTCTGTGTCACAGCCTTAATGCTTTTTTAATGGACTTTTCATAGGGTGAACATGGTCAGCCCATCATCTGCTACACTCAGCACAGAGGAATGAGGAGTACCTGCTGCATAGAAGCAGGGTAGTAAATTAAAGAGGGATATTAAAGTATGGGAAGAAGTTTGTTGATGAAACAATAATGCTTTCTGGTCTCAGGCATTACTTCTGCCAGTTTGGTAGTGATTTGGGCTGAAATCATTTTTATGATGTTCATATCAGTCAGGTGGCCTGTAGTACGGACTTGGAACAAAGTCGATCCAGAAAAAACAGTGAAGCAGTTTATAAATAATCAAAATCACTGCATAAGTCATGAATCATTTGGATGGTCCCCTTCATCTCACTGCATATTTTCCCACTTGGTTTTCATTGATAGGAAAATCAATGCTGCTACTACGGACTCCTGATCTAGAATATTTCATAAGAAGGCCTTATGGAACAAATCTGGTTTTAAATTAAGTAATACGTCTGTTTTATTTAGTTCCATGCCCAGGAAATCATTTAAGGTCTTGACTTCAGTTTGACAACTCACATGTTTGAAGTTCTGCTCGAACTCCTGTGTGTTGCTGGAGTGCTGCCAGTTTTGGTTGAATAGATCTTTAATATATGATCAGTTCCTTTGGTTTGCCTTTTTCCTTGCTTTTCTTTTGTCTCTTGGACAACAAGACTTCTTCTCATTTCAGTTGTTTTGGTTTCCTGAGCATAATACCTGAGCCCCCATGTTTGTAACAGAGCCTAACAAGACTAGAAACATTTTACATTGCTTATATATTAGAAGATGAATCGTGGAAGATGAATTTACAGCAGCAGGTAAGGGTTAGAATTTCAGGGCACAGCTGTCTGACTAAAGCAGAAAGTGATTACCTGTAGTACAAAGTGAACATGAGGTGAGAGAGCAAAACAGATTGCTTGTCATGGTTCCATGTGGCATTTCCAGATTACATTTTAGGAAAATTCACTGCTGAAGCTGACCTTCATAACTGGAATCATGAGTTAATTAATCAAGGCCAACACACAAAGGTACAGACATATCCATAATTCTTATACAAGCCTTGCTGGGGAATGTAGGAAACCCCCAATGCTGTGGATGGGGGTAAATCTGACGTGTAGTTGGTTTGCTTGGGCAGTTGTTTGTAACAAGCAATTACTTCACTCTGAATCAAAAACTGACCATCTCTCAGGTGCCATCAGCTTCACTGTAAATAATTAAGGCAGAGCTAGAGAGATTAAGAACACATTTATTAAAATTTGGATTACAAATAACCCAAAAAAGCTACAGAGGATTTTGTTTACATACTGTAGGTTTTTAATATTTATCAATGACATAGACAAAACAGATTTAATCAATACAATAATAATATTCTCTCTACTGGATACCAGTTCTTAATTATTAATTAGGACATTAGGCACCCAAGATCTGATATTGTACTTTTATTAATGAAGAGAAAGAAATTCTCTGACTAAGCACTTCCCTCTCCCCCAAAATAGGAATACTGATAGAGGGGAGACAATAAGTGAAGCAGCACTGCAGAGGAGAGGTAACAAAATATTCTGCATGTTTGTTGCAGACAAGACACCAAGTATTGGGTTGAATTGCAGCAGGAGAGCTTGGTATTAGGGAAACTAATGAGAATGGGGATAGTGACCCACAGGAGCAAGCTGGTTAGAGAAGGCAGAGAGGATGGAGAACACCTTCAGGCAGGGGTCTAGACATGGTGACACCTTAAGATCACCTTTCTGGCATTTCGTGGCAATTCTGTGACTGAGCTGTTAGACTGTAAATGCTTTAGGACCTATACAGAGACCATGCCAGCATGTGCACATGTGTGAGAATGTAACCATAGGTGGGACAGAGTTGAGTTGTAGAAATTAAATTACATTTATTTGTTTCTTTGTGTTAAGTCCATGGACATGGCAATTTTATATTTCTACTCTATTCTTGTGTTGTTACTGCAAAGAGATGAGTCTCCCTTGTACTCCAGAAAACTCCTCTGTCAAGAATGTAAAACTTCTACCAAAATTTAATTATAGAATCATGGAATCACAGACTGGTTTGAGTTGGAAGAGACCTTAAAGCTCATCTCATTCCACCCCCTGCCATGGGCAGGGACACCTTCCACCATCCCAGGTCGCTCCAAGCCCCGTCCAACCTGGCCTTGGACACTTCCAGGGATGAGGCAACCACAGCTTCCCTGGGCAACCTGTGCCAAAGCCTCCCCAACTTCTGAGTAAATAATTTCTCCCCAATATCTACTCTAAACTTGCCCTCTGTCAGTTTAAAACCATTCCCCCTTGTCCTGTCACAATCTGTGGATGTAAATAGTCCTTCTCCCTTCTCTTTATAAGCCTCTTTAGGCCATGGAAGGGGCTCTCAGGTCTCCCTGGAGCCTTCTCTTCTCCAGGTGAACACCCCCAGCTCTCCCAGCCTGGCTCCAGCCCTTGGAGCATCTCCATGGCATCCTCTGGACTCGCTCCAGCAGCTCCACATCCTTCTTGTGCTGGGGACCCCAGAGCTGGAGGCAGCTCTGCAGGTGGGGTCACCCAGGAGCAGAGTAGAGGGGGAGAACCACCTCCCTTTGACCTCCTGGCCACTTGAAGCTTTAGGAATGCTAATGAATGATTGTTTGGTGACTAGTTGTATGTGTCTGTGACAGAAAAGTGCCATGAATTGCTTATTAACCAACCTTGAACCCAGTATTATTTCTTTTTCCTTATACCCTCTCTGAATGAAAGAAAAAAAAAATAGATGGCGAATTGTAAGTGCAGATACTGAAAAAAGGCACAGTGACAGGGAAGGCCCTGCAAAAAAGTTCCAAAGACACCCTGGAGTCAAGTGGTGGTCGACAGACACATAATCAGGTTTCCTCTCCCACCATGTTTCTGTACCTTTTGAAGTACGATGCAGGCAAGCCTTTCTAGTGACCTTGCTTCTGCTTTTCTGCAAGGAAAAATAAAATGTGGAGGTTATTTCAGCAAGAAGAAAACTCTGTATGGTATATTTTTGTCGATACCTCCTACATCTCTGAAAAGGCTAAGGGACCAATTCCTAAACTAAACAAGCCTCTGGTTTGTTTTCTGTAATTGCTTGTTCAGTCTCACCTAACCTAATTATCCCCTAACAGCTGGCCTTGGCAAGTGCTCCAGCCTCGTTCAATAATCAATAGAAAAGAATAGGCATCTCCCAAGGATGGCTTATATCATCCTAAGGTAATTATCTAAAACTGGTGGGCTGAGTCATCCCTGGTGATATTTATCTTTTTCTATCAATTTTAACAAGAGTCTGGATGACTGGTTTAAACCTGGTCTCAGATAATGCTACAGGAAGTCTGATTCCTACAGTGCCTAGTTTCTCGACATTGTGGAAAAGCAAGTTTCCCGTAACTCAACAATAGGTTACAGTGGGCTCTTGTGTAAGCCTCTTCCAGATGCTTCCTCCAGTCCCAGCCCTGGGTGCTGCCCGTGCAGTCCTTCCAGTTCACTGCCAGCTGCACCCACTTGAGCACACAAGTGTCGCTGCAGCTGCTCCCCGGCCCTTCAGCAGTGGTGGAAAGGAGGATGCAGGGTTTCAGCTCCGATCCCAGGACGTTGAGGTGGAGAGAGAAAAGAAGCAAAGCTCCACGGTCACACCTGTTCCCCTCTATTAGCCCCAAGTACTAGAACAGACATTTATTTTGCATGGCAACAAGTTGTGGTGGAACTTCAGGTGATCTCTTGGCTGCTGCTCTGATGTGTCTGGTGATCTGCTTTGCTTCTCTATTCCTCTTGGACTCTCTCTAATCTTCTCATGGATTGTGTTTACAAGATACTAGTGCAGCTTTTGGATCAAGCTGACCCTCTGCCCTAGCACTGTCAGTGAATCTATCCTGCTTAACTGCAGCCAACTGAAAGTTAGATGCTTGAGCTACCCCAGCAGTCTGCATTCCTTGAGGATCAGAAGAGGTTTCCCCCGAGGCCATGGTCCGACCTGCTGAGTACATCAGCCTCTCACCTGTAGAGCAAACCTGTGGTTGCCTGTAAGCCTGGAGAAGGAAAGCTTTGGGGTGACCTAACTGTGGCCTTTCAGTGCCTGAAGGGAGCCAGCAAGAGAGATGGAGAGAGACTGTTTACAGGGGCCTGGAGTGACAGGACACGGGGGAATGACTTCAAACTGACAGAGAGTAGGGTTAGATAGGATATTGGGAAGAAATATAGTCTAGTGGAAGGTGTTCCTGCCCACTGCAGGGGGTTGGAACTAGATGGTCTTTAAGGCCCCCCAACCCAAACCATTCTGTGATTCTGTGGCTGAATGCCTCTTACATGGCCACTGAGTAGAGAGTGCTGTGCCCTCTCTGCTGATCCTTCAGGCTGGAACGGATCATACGCAACCCTTTGTCACTCCTCTCATGAGGACATGCTAAGTGCAGAGCAGAGATTGAGGAAAATGTTTTTCACCTCTTCTGCCCTTATCACGGAGATCTGAGACACCACAAGTACCCATGGGAAAGATGCAGCCAGCTGGAGCAGCCGCTGAGTTCAAGAACTTGCAGCCTCAAGTGAGCCCTCATGGGGCTGCATGAAAGAGGTATGAAAATGGCTTTTGTTCCCTGTATCTTACATTTTCTGTTCTTCTCTTTGATGCAGTTCCCAGAATACTTGTGAAAGAACCTAGCTTTCATGATTCCCTGTTCACGAGAGTTCTCTTGGAAGGGCATTCTTTCTGCCCACAGTAGCTTGTCCAGCAGAACATTGTTAATTGTTTTCAGTGACCTGCTCTAAATGTAGTGACCCAAAGTAATATTGCTGAAGGTAACATCAGCTGTGCTTCTGCTAGACCCCGCTTCAAAGGTCTGTTCAGATAATTTGTTTTCAGCTCATATGACGGACAAAATATTCTCAAATGAGTTTTTCTTCACTCTGGTTTTCTTGAAGACTTAAAAAAACTGGGCATGCACATAAAAGTCAGCCAAAAGAAGTTACGCAGTCCCCGTGGTAGATGTTTGTCATCAAATGTTGCCATCAACTGTATCACTGCACTCAGTTTTTACCGATGTGTCTTGATGTATTGAAATTTACCTGGACCAAAATCATAAAATCAGATTTCTAAATGCACTTTTTTTCCATGTGCATTACCTTATAAATCAGTTTTATTTTGTTCTTGATGTTATCCAGCTGCAAAACACAGAGAAAACACAGAGAAAACACTCAACAAATGAAATTGCATCTGTCTGATTCCAAAAATCTGAGTAATACTAGAAGTCTTCAGCTAGAATATATCTCTTTCTTCTAGAAAGGATTTTCAAACCTTCTTCTCCCAATAAATTCTGACTGTTACTTTAGCACAGATAAAACAATATTCTCAAAATATGATCGTGAGAAAAATCCAGGAGATTGGTATGACAAACCCTACGTACCTCAAGAAATTGTTTTTTCTAGCAAAAATAAATACACAGTGTGTTACATGTTATCCAAACGGCCAGAGGAAGAAATTGTGTTTCATGAAGTAAAAATCTACCATCAGAAACCCTACAGATTTTTTTAGTGGCATCACTGGGCTTTGTAAATTTGAACTTGGGGGATCATAAAATCCTGAGCTGCATACACTGCAGCACTGAAATTCTGAATATTTTCACCACAATGCATAATAATATATATCAGCTTGTAATGTTTAAATGACTTAGTAAGAAATAAGAGGAGGAGGATTAGCTACTAAATTTGTCAGAAATGTATTCCAAGTAAATACCAAGAGAGGGGGGAAAAAAAGAAGATTGAATTTGGTGTTTTTCCACAGCAACTGCACCGTGAGTTCTATCAGATTTACAAGTTACTTTTCTGTTCTGGAAGCAAAACTGTTAATCTTATGAAGTCAGGATATAAGTTAACACAGAGGTGTTTTCTGAGCAAGTGGTACTTCAGGTGCACATTCAGGGACACACTGCACTGTTCTGGTTTTTTTTTTTCAGTAATTTTTTTTTAAGCCAATTTATGTTTATTTCATATTTCTCATCGTGTGTTAAGACTGTAGTAAGCTAAGAATTCTTCCACGATAAAGGCTTAAATTCCCTTTTACTAGCATATTCTTCCATGTGTTATTTGAAACAGACACTGGAATTTTTCAAGGAAAAAAATTCTGTAGTTTCTCAAAATTTGTCAAAAATCCAGCTTTTTTATCCTTAATTTTCTCATACATTTTTTTCTCAGCTTGAGAAGAAGAAATTGATGCTGTTGTTCTGGAAGGCTAAATGTGAAAGAAACAAGCAAAAGTGCATAACATTTGTGTGCATATTTCACATTTCAAGAGAAATTGCACTTCTGTTGAGAATAAACTCATTTCAGCTAAAAGGTCTGTGTTTTGTCTTCCACTTATCTCCTCTCAGAGCAAAACAAGGCTGTGCTGAGGATGAGTGATTTAGCCATGCATCTGTCCCCACTTGGGGCCCTCTGGTGGTCTAGTGGTTAGGATGCGGCGCTTTCACCGCCGCGGCCCGGGTTCGGGTCCCGGTCAGAGGAGTCCCCCGGGTAGATGGAACTCGTTAGCCCTGTAAGGCCATCCATCTAAGAGAAGGTCACTCTAAACAAACCTACGTCCTGAGGACCTCACTGCCACCGTCCAAGCTTGCTCGGCCCCGGCAGATGAACCTTAGGATTAAAGGGTGGGCTCAGCTCAGCGCACACTGTGTCTCACCTAAAAAATCCACTGCGCAGGCTCGAAGGGCAAAGACCCTTCCCAAAATCTTCGTTCGCGAAGACTGGCCATACATACATACATTGTCCCCACTTAGAGACGATAAAGGCAAAAGAAGTTCTTGTTATAAAGCTATTAAATCTTCTATATAATTGAGACTTAGAGCTAATGCAGGACAATAATTGACGGTAGGCAAAATTCGTTACTCACTGAGTATATTTTCTGAGAAATTCCGTGTGGTCAGAGGGGGCAAACTGTGCCTGATTATCAAATAATTATTAATTAATCCTCTGGATTAATATAAGGCATCTTCCGGCAGTCAGCGTTGATCATGGAATATAAGAATGGTTTAATTTAGAAAATTCTGTGTGAGCAATATTAAGTTCAAATATAAAATCTTGAGGACCACTGCCAGGCGAACTGTCTGTAAAAATAAGATTAAGTAGAAAAAGAAGAGACAAAAAAAGGAACATGAGAGAGATAATGTTCAATCAATTTTACTTGAAGTTTACTGATAAAGCATGTGATAAACCTGAAAGTATAATACTCTTCTCAAGGACTCCTATTCCACCTCTTGCACAGTTGGACCACAGGTTATTCTCATGGTTATTCTCTCTGAGTAGTGTATTTTTTGTTTAGCTACTGTTTTGAATACTGTATTGTGATTGTCAGGGTCTTTCTAAAACGTGGTATTTTCCAAAGTGGCCATTTTCTCACCTCATTTAGAGTTCATTGTGTTTTCAACAGGTTTGGTATTAATGTCTCCTGCATTTTGAGAGTTCAGGGTTAAGATTTAAACACAGAGCAAGTAAACCACTAACGTGCAACAAAGCTGTAAAGGAAATACAGACTTCAAATGCACTGATGTTTGTGTAGCTGCAGAAAGACTCCATCATGGCTCTGATCAATATTATCAAAATTACCCCTTGTGCCAATTCCTGCCAATGTAATAACTATGCTCTCTGGAGACAGCTGGGGTTTTTTTCTTGGCTATTTTGCTAGTTTTAGGAACTGGGAAAGTCATTGAGAAAGTTAGATTCGTAAGTGTGCTTCTAAAATCAAATTTTGAGCTTTAAGGGAGAAAAAATCCAAACCACTGTGTTCCCTGATCTCTGGCTGTTTCAAGACAAACCAGGTGCTTTGAATACATTATTTATTTATTTATTTTTAAGATTACAGTCAGCCCAGCATCTGGCCTGTAAGTTGCATTTGCTATCTGCTCTTTACACGGCTGAGAAAGTTGCTGAAATAGCTTTTCCAGAAGTGCTGCACCAACAGAAAGTCACAAATCTCACATGGACAATGCACAGAGAGAATCTTGAAAGAAATAAGATCCTTATTGAAATATTTTAGGGAAGTTATGCAAGTGAAAATGTAGCTTTTAGCTCTTGAAAACGTCCTCAGATTTTTCTGTGAGTCTCATTTTTCAACTTAATAGCTATGTGACACGTACTTGACACATCCCTCCTGTAATATAGAATGATTTCCCATCTTTATTTTCTGGGAGATATGTCTCTCTAGTGGAGTTTCATTAAGATGTGACAGAATCTGGATTTGTATAATTTTGCACAAATAAAGATTGAAAAAGAGCTGCCTAAAATTCCTTCTGTTAAACATCACTCGGTGTGCATTATTCTCCTTAAGCATGAAACACTTTTCTTTTTCAGAGGTGGAATTTATAGAAGTCTCTCATGCCGAGAGGGTATTGTATCCTTTGGAGGAAGCTCAGAAGCAACGTCTGAGCACAGTTTAGACAAGAGGTCTTAACAGACCTGCATCTGCACACAGTGGGTTTGAATTTGGCTATTTATTTCTGTGTCTGTACTTCTAGATGTCACTGTTATATTTGGCTAAATCCCCTTCAGCTCTGAGGGTTTCTACTGCCTGTGAATTGACTTGTTTGCCCTGAAATTCTTTGTCTTCAACTGGAGTGAATAGGTCAAGTCCAGTGATAAATCTGTGAACATACCTAAAGAATAGCAAGCGGGTTTGGGCCACATTATTATCTTCAGTGCTGTAATATTAACTTAGTATTGTCCATATAATACTGTTTTTTCACAGCAGAAAATCACAGAATCACAGAATGGTTTGGGTGGGAAGGGATCTTAAAGCCCATGCAGTCCCACCCCCTGCCATGGGCAGGGACACCTTCCACCAGCCCAGGTTGCTCCAAGCCCCGTCCAACCTGGCCTTGGACACTTCCAGGGATCCAGGGGCAGCCACAGTTTCTCTGGGCAACCTGGGCCAGGGCCTCAGTAGTGGAGAATACTCAATGTATGGCTGAATAATGGCAATGGCATCTGCAGCGGGAGGGAACTCGGGCCAGGAGTGAGGTCAGGTGTGAAGCAGTAGATCTCCCTTCAAATTCTTAATTTGTGTCTTAAGCTTAGAAAGTTGACATCTCACTAAATTAGTCTTTTTACACTCTGTCATTTCTATTTCAAATGGTTCTTTGCAATAACTACTGGGTTAGACTAGAATCATAGAATTGTGAATGTTGGAAAAGACCTTGAAGGTGGTCAAGTCCAACCATCAGTCCAGTGCCACCACCATGTTCACCACTAACCCATGTCCCCAAGTGTCACATCCATATGTTTTTTGAGCACTTCCAGGGATGGGGATGCCATCACTGCCCTGGGCAGTCTCTCCCAATGCTTTACAAGTCTTTCCATGAAGAAATTTTTCCTCATACCTAATCTAAACCTCTAAACTCTTAGTTTTCTTACAGCCGTGGTGATCAATGTAAAATATCTCATCACACATTACACTCAGTAGAATCAGACAGGACAGTTTTTGATAGGAATTCAGATAACACCATCTGTTATAGAAGCTCCTATACGGAATTGTGCGTAGCAAGTGTTTATTGGGATCTACTAAGTGTGTTCACTACATTTTCCCATGTTTTAAGTTCTTGAGATCTTTTATTTTTAGCCAGGGAATGAACATGATTGCAGGGTTTTTTTAATGGTCTTTTTAAAAGTTGAGTAAACAACATATGTAATTACTCTGTAGGAAATATGGCTTAATTAAAACATGAAGTCATTCTATTAGCATACACACCTGCTGCTTATGTGGTGCATTTCTTCCAGAAATAACCAAATTACCGAATAGAAATTGTTCTATAGTTCAACTACCTGGAATGTGTGCTTCAGCGTTTTGTCTTGTCCTCCTGCTGGTGATTCATTTTTGGCCTAAAAATAGTCACACTGCTTGATAGAGCTCTGCTGGGACTCAGCTCCAGCTGGGAAAGGATTCAGTTTTTCTTGACTGCTTAAAATGGGGGGAAAATTGCCCAAAGCCAATACAGTTTTCATAGACATTATTTGTGGGGGAAACTTGCTCTTCAGATGGGACACAAAAGAGTGTGTATTTCCCTCATGCACTATGCCATCATCAGAAACAGCTCGTGGAAAGAGTTTGAAAATGCTTGGGAAAATTGTGATTGCTGCATAGGACCAAGGTTTCTTACAATTGCAATGTGTTCTGATTAGTTTAATTGTAATGTATCCGTCAGACAAAACACTCCTGGAAAATTTGAACATATCCAAGTAAATGCCAGGAGTGCCTTTTCTGTGCATATACGTGATAGCTTTGATCTGAAAAAGATTTAGACTTGTTAAGTTGTAATATAATGTAATATCACCTACTCTTGGTTACGTTTTTAGCTTTGTAGTTTTAAAGTGAATCTAATACACGTAGAAGAGAGGAGACCAAGAGGTAATGAAGTTTTGGGTTCTTCCAAGAGTTGGGTGTATTTGCTTTAACTGAGGCTCTGCATCCTCAGAAGAACCTTAAATAAACAGCATTAAGAGGTAGGGCAAGTATGAAGTGATCCTTTCCTGATGCTTCTTACTAGCTTCTTACTAGTTTCTGATCAGCAGAACTGTGTAGGGTCCTGGAGCTAGTGGCTGTGTTTGGAATACAAGATTTAATACCTGTCAGTGTATCATCCTCCTTCAGTAGGGTGCATAAACTTTCCACAGAAGGTCTTGCTCCTTATTTATCGCTTTATCTTCTTTTTATACCAAGGGCCATTGAGTATTGTAGAGAGTTTGACTCAGCTACAGATTTATGCCAGAAAACAGAAACAAAACCCAGCATGTGTAAGGTTCTGATTTGGGTAAATACTGTTCATATGCCTCCAGGTTTGTGAAGCTATCAATATTCTAATGTCACCCTCAAAATTTACATTGTCCAAGTTTGTATTCCTTCTATCACATCCCCCATTTAGTAAATGGATCTCTATCTCATTATGACTGCAGCAGCGTGACAGCCAGCTATGAAGAATAAATTGTTTACCTGCTGTGTGTGGTGTAATACAGGTATGTTGCAGACATCATTGGGAAATCTCTCCTAAGTACCAGTTGTAAAAATGCCTCATGTGCCAGCCAGCTACCCCAGAGCTAGATTAATATAGTTTAATCCTGGCCCCCAGTAAAGGCCACAGAACATATTAGTTTCCTAATTACTTCAGGCTGTCTTTAGTATGTCCTTGGTTTTTAAAACTCTACACAGCTTTGGTGCGGATTCTTCAAATATTGGCTCATTCCATGTGTCCTGTTAAAACAACTAAAATTGGATATTACACTCCAAATTTCCTTTTAATACCGGATATAGGGACTGAGCCATTTCTGTGGAGGGTACACCTCTCTGGGATTCAGCCTCCACCGCAGCTCAGGCAGAAGCACAGACCTGACCTTTCTATAAATTTTCTGAATCCTGATTTTTTTTCTTCCCTTTTAACATGGTGTTCCAGAGTATGTGGAATGAAAGGGGAATGCTGGCATGGCAGTTGTTTCTTCGTGTAGCATGCTCTTTGTCACTGGGGTTTAAGAAAATGCCAAAGTGTCTGGAGACGTTTGTAGCTTGTGCAGCGTGGGTGAGAGATATAAAATAGGCATTCTAAGAGTTTGTGAACTGTGTATTCAAATCAATTGATTCCAAGATGTTGCTTAAGCTCTCTGAAAAGCTATTCAGGTTAGATTTTCTTCATGAGCAGCACACCAATTTCGCTCAGCTGCATGTTACTTGCTTTAGATGATAAAAAATTCGATCTGTAAGGGAGGAGGAAACACTGAAAATATCCTTCTATTAAAAAGGGAAGACAATTTTAAGAAAGTTAAGAAATATATATGCATGTAAGAAAATTAAATACTTAATTTTCCATTGCATATATTTAATGCAACCTCATCTAATTACCAGTCAATGTATTGTTGACCCCTACAAGAGCAATATTAAATTCCTGGAGTCACACTTTACATGACTCCATACCACAGAAAGCATGAACACAATCTTCCTTTAGATTTCTCATAGGAGACTGCATAACCCTCCTCATCTGTTTTTGAGACACTTTCTTTCTGCTCTTTGTTTCTGTAAGAGAAAAAGCAACCTGAAACAACAGCTTTCCTTCCAGTAGGTCCACAACAGCCTCACTTGTGTGCAGTTAGTTAATTCCTGCAGTTAAACCCTTCACACTTCAGGCAAGCCCTAACCCCCACAGTGATGAGGAGTATGAGTGTATGCCTGGTCCCTCTTCCTGCCTCCCCCTTCAGCACCTGAGTTATGTTGGAGCAATGAAGCCAAAACTTTCAGGAGAGGTCCTCTGAAGAGCAGGACGTAGGGCTTCCTTGGGAACTAACACAAAGTTGTCACATGTGCCACTGCTCTAGTGGAAGGTGTCCCTGCCCATGGCAAGGGGTGGAACAAGGTGGGTTTTAAGGTCCCTTCCAACTCAAACAATTCTGTGATTCTCTCATATTTAACAATTGTGTTTGCCTCTCCTACTGAGGGACCTCCAAGTTCAAGCTTTTGGGTGCACAAGTGAGTTAAATTTTACAAGCTGCACAGAACGCTTTAAATTCCTTTTTCAGAGGTTGAGGCATGTCATTGTGTCATTGTTATGTGGGATAAATGAGGGTAGAAAAGTTTCTAGAAAAAGAATAGGAGTGAGATAAAATTTTTATTATGCAAATTCGGAGTGTTCTAACGCTGAAAAAGTATCATGAGCAAAAATAATTGAGGGAGAAAAGAGGGACAGGGAGGAATGTGATTGAGTAGGAAGAAAACAACTAGTAAACTTTTTAATAGTACAATTTACTCGTCTACAAACTCTGGCTGAGGATGATGCTGTACTCCTGAAGTGTGGACTATGTCAGAAAAAGCTCCAACCTGTGAATAAACACCTACGCAGGAGCTTTTCTGTGCTTTGTGTTCTTTTGTACTGACCCTGGTGCTAAACCTGGTGGATGTGATTACACCTGGGAAATCCAGAACAGGTTTGTGTTGTGCTCTCTGGTTATTCATGAGCTCCATTGTGATTTCCAAGGCTTCCTGTTGTTCAGCAGTGTTGATGAGCAGATATTAGGGGTGTCTCCCTCCCCAGCTAACATCTCATCCTCAAAGATGTCACATACAGAGAATGTCAACATTAAGCATCCTGGCATCCTGCCTGCTGCTGACACACCAGGAAGCAGTCAGGCTGACATCTGCACGTCTGCTAACTGGCCAAGTCACCCATTTATCCAGTGGAAAAAGGGGAATTCTTTAAAATTGCCAGTCATGCTCCCGGACAAGATGGTTTAGGGTCTTGGTGTGGGCCTTCAGACGCCTTAGATTGAACAGGCTTCCATCAGTACGATATCGAATGTAGATACCGTCCTGATCGTCGAGGTCTACTGTGGCCCTTTGGAGCATCATGCTAAAAAAGATTGTGAATAAGGTAGGAGCGAGAACGCAGCCTTGTTTCACACCATTCTTAATTAAAAAGGGCTCAGAAAGTGTGTTGCCATACCTGACTTAATGATGCCGCCCTTGTTGCCCACACAGAAGCAGCTCTGCAACATTTAACATCCTGCTTTGCAGATGCTGCTGAGCTCTTTGGGCTGGAAGTCAGCCTAAAGAAGACAGAAGTTCTCCATCAACCTGCACCTCAGGAAGTCTTCCATCATCCCCATATCACCACTGGCGAATCAGAGCTCAAATCAGTCCAGCAGTTTAATTACCTAGGTAGCCTCATCTCCTCGGATGGCAAGATTGACGGGGAGATAGACAACAGGTTGGCAAAGGCATACAGTGCTTTCGGAAAACTCCACAAAAGAGTATGGCGTAATAAACACTTGAAGAAAAGCACCAAGATCAGCGTTTACAAAGCCATAGTGCTGTCTACTCTCTTGTATGGTTCCGAATCATGGGTCATCTACCGCCACCACCTGCGTCTCCTAGAACGCTTCCATCAGCGCTGCCTCCGTACAATCTTAAACATCCACTGGTCAGATTATGTGACCAATACATCTGTTCTTGAGCAAGCAGCAGTCACAAGTGTAGAGGCCATGCTGATGAGAACACAGCTGCGTTGGGCAGGGCACGTCTCAAGGATGAAGGACCACCGCCTCCCTAAGATCTTGCTCTATGGTGAACTTGCCACTGGCTGCCGCAAGAGAGGAGCCCCGAAGAAAAGATACAAGGACTCCCTGAAACAACATCTCAGCCTTGGCCATATTGATCACCATAATTGGTCCACTCTGGCCTCAAATCGGGAGGCTTGGAGACACAGCATCTATAAAGCAGCGGAAGCCTTTGAGAACACACGCAGGATCTCTCTCGAGGAGAAAAGGCAACGCAGGAAGAACCGTGTCTTGCTGAATACTTCATCTAAGGAGTCTTTCTGTTGTGCCTTTTGCAACTGGATATGTCTGTCACGTATTGGCCTCATAAGTCACCAACGTGCCTGTAACAAATGTGGATAAAGCCTTCCCAAATCTTCGTTCGCGAAGCCCAGCCATGATGGCCAGTCATGCTGCACCTTAGAATTTTCTTTCTTGCCTACAGTTTTTCATCATAAGGGCTCCAGTGAAAAGTTTCATAAGCTGGGTTGGGATTGGCACCTCTCTTTGCTGTACCCTGCGTACAACTGAAGGCTTGTTTCCTTCCTGGAGAAAGGAAGAATGATCATGTGCTTCAAGTGTGGAAAATCTGCTCAAATGTCCTAAAATAGGTGGGGGATTGCACTGTATGCAGAAATAAGGCACGAAGCATAAACTTTCATTTGGGTCTCCTAAAATTTCCTAAGAGGGAGAGACTGATTGGCCTCCAGCAGGTAGTGCATCCTACCTCTGTTAGGCATTTCGAAATGTAATTAAGTGGCCTTTGGAAGCACATTCCCTTCATTAGCTTTTGTGGAGGCTTTAATAATTGGCTTGGGGTGGATGTCTAAATCTTACCCAGTAGTGTTCAGTGAAATTCAATCCACCCCTGAGCTCTCTATAACTGAGATCTGTTCTGTAAGATGCAGAGTACCCTGCAGAGACTGTTCATTAATTTTTCCTGAGGTTCTCAGGTGTTTTGATCGTGGCAGCTTATAGAAATATTGTCTTTCAGGTCAGGTAGCTTTAAAAACACCTGGTGAAATCAGTGCCTGTGATGGATACTCCAGCAAGAAAACACAGTATTGTGTTCTGAATGAACATGACAACAGAATGAGGTAAAAATCATCACTTACGATACATGGTTATCATAAATCAACAAATAGATCCATGTAGCATCATACCTGTTAAATACTGTTAAATGTCTCTGTGCTGTTTTTGTGGATGTCTTGTTCTGTTGGTATTACTGTGATTACACTGGAAATGACTCTGTGTGAAAGGAGGAAATGTGGAAAAAGATCCTAAAGTGACAAAAAGTGAAGACATAGATCATTGCTACAAGGCTGTGCCTAAGAGAGGAAGGAGATATTCACTATGCAAACACTGGGCATCCACAGAGAGAAAAATCTCTGAGCAATTAGTTGCCCCATGCCTTTGGCCCTGGAAGCTGAGTTGCTCTGAGACAGTGCAAGGCACATGGGCCGAGGTGCTGAATCTGCTGAGACAAGAGAATATTCTGGTTTGTCATCTCATGTCCTCTAAATGCACCTTTTCCTCCACAAGGCAAGGTGACTGAGTCACAAGCCCGGAGTTGTAGCCCAAGAATTCATCCCCAAAACACTGGGGATTTGGGATGTATTCAGCATTTACTGCCTATTGTGAGGACTCTCTGGGGAAATCTTTGTATTCAGTCTTTGGGTCCTCAGCAGACTTGACTTTTCTGGGGTCTTTTGCTGCATTTGATTTTATTGTTTGTCATAATGAAATTACTGTATAACTCAGAGATATTTCAGGTAACATATTCATTCATGCATTAAAGATCACATTTCTTAATGTATCTTCCCCTTCATTTTATGGTTAGTTCTTACCTGTGACTTTAGAGAGGGCTCATTTGGGGGCACAGACCAATTCTGCACAGGCTTTTTCCCCTACAGTATGCCTGAAAAAGGTGAAAATGTGTTCTTTTTCTCCTGCCTCTATTTCTTGTTTCATTTCACTACAGTAAAAAACGGGGAATTCAGCTTTTTCCTGCCCTTACTGTAGAAAGCTGCCAAAGGCAATGTTGTAGTGCTGAAACTGGCCTGACTCTGATATACAGGTTTAATGCTTTATAATTTTCACAAGAATAAATTGTTATCATCGTGTTCCAAATAGCACTGAATTGGACTTATGTGAAGCTGAAATGATTCTTTGTTATTCCCCCTGGTGTTGAGCTCTGTAAGTTACCGTAGCAGGAACATTGCCCTTAGTGCCTGTGTTTGTCACATGATGCTTTTCTTTCCAAACCAGACATTGGATAGTTTGTCCTGGTATTCCCACCCTGTTTCCTTTTCTGTGAATATCTCAGGTGTGGTGGTACCGGTGAAGGGCTGAACTAACAACTGCGAGTCAGGCTCTTTCCTTCAGTGCTGTGACAGGTTTCACCTGACTGTGAATTTTTTCTTTTCCAACTATCTGTCTGTATTAGTCTGCCATGCAGGAAGCAGGTGGTACTTTGTAGTCATTTATATACTGAATTTTCACATGCCGGAGACTGCGTGGAAACGCTTTGTGGATTTTGCTGTTGAATTGCATTGAATAGAAGGCCACTGCTGCTATTTGGGAAAGCCTTTAACTCCAGCTCACGGTGCTACCAAAGTGCAGGTTTCCCTGTGGTTTGTCAGTCTATCATCCAAAGACAGTGAGCCCAGCACACCTCTCAGTGGTGGCAGAGGAAGTGAAGCGTAACGTGCAAGCAGTGGTGGCAGTGGCAGGATGTTATTCCTGGAACAGAGATCCAGGCTCACTTGTGGTAATTAGTTTGAGTTTCTTCCAGTTATTTCAACTGAGCGAGAGGCTGCAGAGAAGAGTTTGTTCCTCAGCATGCAGAGAGCTTCAAAACCTGTAACGAGGTTGAGCATTACATCTTACTTGAGATAATTCAACCAACCTTCTCACCTTTCTACTCAAACATAAGTATTTCAAGCCTTCTGACAATATTAGATGACTCTCTACAGCATATGATGTCAAATTTTACCTTATTGTAGATATTCAATATGTCAGGATCTCTGACATATTTGAAATTATTTGAAGTTAACAGATACTATGATTCACTCATTAAGTCAGCATTTCTCTGAAGTTAATTCATAGACGTAATATTCTTTCTCTTTGAAAAGGGAAAGCTCTAATAGTGATTTATGGTGCACTGACTTCACAGGTGTGTAGAATCAGTATTATCCTTTATTGAGGTAAATGTTGGATTACAGATACCTTTCTTCTTAGAGATGGAGTTACTGATTTGTTTTATGGGGTGTGATGTAGTTGCATACAAAGTG
This sequence comes from Chiroxiphia lanceolata, assembly GCF_009829145.1. Lineage (NCBI taxonomy): Eukaryota > Metazoa > Chordata > Aves > Passeriformes > Pipridae > Chiroxiphia > Chiroxiphia lanceolata. The sequence goes on from NC_045644.1 coordinate 35,197,000, forward strand.
GTCTCCAAAGGTGATGTGTTCTCTGTAATGATGCTGTGAAACTGCTTTCCCACACCTTATTTTGGCAGTCCCTCTGCCTTGCTGGATGTGTGAGGAAGGTGATTTGTTTCAAGGCTGTGTTATGAAATACAAATGACAGGAGATAAACCATTGATCAGCCTGTGTGTCTCTTCCAGCAAAAAGATAATCAGTTAGGCAGAGCCAGGTTCGTGGCTGTGCTGTGCCTCTGGGTGTGTGCAGTGCAGGTTTGCAGGACCCAGGGCTGGACACTTCATTTCCCACTTGTCAGCTCATGAAATCCCTTTCAGTAGCACACAGACTCCCATGGTACGTGATAGTTGGTTTCCAGCAAGTCTATAATCTTGTAAAAGTTTTGGAAAGGTGATCAAATTTTTCCTCCCACTCATGTTATCCAAGCACCACTTTGTCGATGGATGCGGTGTTAGGAACATGTTTCTGCAGTTCCCTGCAGTCCTGAGCAGAATATCCTCCATGACTTCCTATTTTTTTGCAAATATTCTGGTGTTTTCTGGCCATCAGAACCATTTAAATTTTTGACTCAGACAGCAGAAGAGTTTCCTGTAAACAATCGTTTGATTATTTATTTTTCTCAAAGCATCCGCTGGACAGATTTTCTTACATATAAATTTCTGAGAGCTCAGCTGAATGTTGTTGTGTAAATTTCCCTGTTTCAAAGGGAAATTCAGAAATTTAGTTGGTTCCAATCTGAAAAAGTCTTCAGTAATGTCTTGGCTGCAGCATGTGTAGCCCTCTGATTAAATTGGAGAGGTTTTTAAAGATTATGCTGATTTTTCTTGCCTTCTGCTGGGCTGGTTTGTCTGGGGCCTATGAAGTCTTGAGGGTACTTTGAAGTGTATTCAGTCTTTTCTCCAGTATTTGTAGATCTTTGCTTCAGAGAGAGAAACATCTGTGAGCTCTGCAAAAGGGTCCAACTGCCCACTATCACAGCTACCCTACTGTTAATCTCAGATCCATTAGTAAGTATTTGAAATCTTAATTAGGATGAGTGGGATCCAAGTAAACAGATATGTTGGTAGTCTAGTGACAGACATAAAAGAAGGGAATGGATGAGCAAGAGAAAAAATACTGGCCCAGATGAGGTATTTGTGAGCACCTCTGAGACAATTAACCTCTGATAGGTGATCAATGAGGCAGCATAGTTTTTTCAAAACTAAATTCAGATGAAATCACATCAATCTGAATTCTGCCAATGCTTATGCAGAAAGCCTTCCTAGAGGAAAAGCAAATAGATACCTAGATTCCAGCAGAGATGGAGCTTTTGCATTTGGCATTTGGCATTCCCATAAGCAGAATCAAGGAACATAGATACATTAATATAAGATGGATGCAGTGTCTGTACTTGGAGCCGCTGTCTGTGGTTCTCTTTTAAAATGCAAGGGCTCTTAATAAGTATGATTCCTTCAAAGTCTAGTCTTGGATCATTTTCCTGAATGATGGTATGCTGGAATAGCTAGCACTGTTACACGGGTGCAGATAATACTGGTTTAAAGGGGTACGAGATTAAAATTCTTGATTTTACAAAATAATAAAAGATTAAAAGGAAGCTGACAAGTTTGAAAAACTGTCTGGTCTTAAATGGGAATAGGATTCAGTGCGAAGTGTAAGCTATTACACCTGGGCAGGAGTATTCATCTGCTCTAAGTCAGGCGAGGGGAAAACCAGCAAGCTACAAATACACAGAAAAGAATTTGGCGGGTTTAATGAATCATAACTCAGCAATGCCAGCCTTTCCTAGGAGAGGCAAATATCCCAGTGGGCTGCTCAGCCAGGACTGTGCAATCTGCATGGTGTGACATGATCTTTCTGTGCTGCTCACAGGATTGGTGGGACATCAGGTGGAGCTCTGGTTTGGGCACTGCACAACAGGGAATGTGAGGCACTGGGAAAAAACAAAGGAGAACGAGTAGAAGTGCAACAAGTTTAGAAGAAGGGTTTGTTTAGTCAAGAGTGGGCTGACAAAAGCCATTATAAGTCATCAAGAATGTAAATGTTTGCTGGAAATGGCATCATCTGCTCTCAGTGGCCACAGCACGTCAGATTACCAATCAAGGGTTTAAAACACAGTAAACATGATATAAGTTTGACATGGGGAAAAAACTTTCAGTGGCAAGGAGTAATGTAACATTGGAGCAGGCTTGAAAGGCAGGTGGTAAGATCTTCATTACTTCTTCACTGAGAAAAAAAGTCTTCAGCAAAATTTTTAGCAACAGGATACACAACATTCCCCTGGAGTAATTTTGATGGTTCAGTCTCAAAGCAGGGGCATGGGCCAAGTGGCTTTTCAGGCACCTCCAAGGTTCCATCCCTTTTAGGCGCTGCATTTTGTATACACAGAAACAGCTTGGTCTGAAATCCATGTGATGGCATCCTCTCGTCTCTCTTTTGTGAAAGTATAAATGTGACTGTTAAAGTGAACATTTTTGTTTCACTTTCTATGATAGTGCTGGATGCATTGTTCTTTTTTCTCTTTTATACTCTTTGAGATGTATTTTGCCAGTTTCTTTTATGGTATATTAAAATTGCTAAGTGTTTCTGAAAGCTGTGGGGTTTTTCAATCATTTTCCCTTGGTCTCTTTGTCTGTTCAGGTTCTTTTTTTTTTTTACCTTATTATTTTTCCTGTGTCACCTTTTCTGTTCTTTTAGTGGTTGTGTTCCATTGGATTTCAGAAAAGAGAGGGAGCAGAAAAAAACAGTGCATGATGTAGCAGAGTCATTGGCTCCATCTCCTTGTGACTTCATGATTTCCTTCACCTTCCCTTCCCCCATGAAATACTTTTCTAGGATGCTGCTTTGATAATGTCTTAAAATGTTTCTTAAAAACAGTGGTGATCATCATTAAGCAAAGATCTTGGCACTCTTGGCTTGCCCAAAGGCTTTCCACTGCAACTCCCTCTGAGTCGCAATGGTGTATCTGTCATAAAGAACAAATGCTGTGGAAGTTTCTAGTGTGACTGTGAGCAGCAAATGTGACACATCCATCAAACCAGCAGGATTAGTCTTCACACCATACCAGCACAGAAAGAACCAGGCCTTTGTGAACACGAGCCATGAAAGCAGATGTTCAGATAAAACTGCCAAGCGGGTACAAAATGCTGATCATATACATATAATCTGAAATACTGTAAATATTATCCTACAAGGAAATTATGACAAATTAACATCTGCACAGACTCACGCTGCTACTGTAATGCTTTAATAACAAAAGACTACAGTGCCCACGGTTTTCTTCCCACTGGAAATGGAGCAGACTGCAGCATATGCTTTCACTAATAGAAATTAAAAGTAGTCTGACATTAATTATTAACATTTAAATCACATTTTAAATATTAAACGCAAGAAAAGTCATACTGTTTCCCTGGGAAAGCTAACTGCTTTTGGGGTCTAATGGCAATAAAATTAGCCTTGTGTGCTGCTCTCCTTTAGGGCTCCATGCACCCCCAGGGCCCCCAACACCCTCAGCACCTGGTAGGGTGCCCTGCTGAATGAGGCTCAGAGCAATTCAAACATCCTTGTTTCACAAAAAACCATGCTAACAGTGGTGACTGAGCAAAGGATACAAAATGTTCTCCTTTTTAGAAAAGTCAGGATTTCAGATACCTCTGGGGGATACGTGTGTGGTTCTTTGATGGGGTTCTGAGTGTGCTCTCCCCCCATGTGCTCTGTGGGTCTGTGTGTGAGGAGGCTGCAGGATGGGGAGCATGGACACCATTGGTTTACATGGCTTTTAGTTCACTGACCATTATTTTGCTTAGTTTAAGTGGGGGGTTTTGGTAGTGAAACAACAGTACAGTCTGAACCCATACTGTTTCTGTCTCGAGAAATAGAATTCAATAATAGAGATACTGTGAAGGAACGCCTACTGATTCCCTGTATGACTAAAAGTCATTAGACCAAAGATTTGGCATTTTAGTGCACTGGAATCAGAGACATTAGATAAGCAGAGTTCTGCTTATAGCTAGTGATAGTGGGATAGCTAGTGCATCATTATCCCCGAAATCAGTATGGGATTAATTAATATAATGCCCACTCACAATCAGTCAAAAAAAGGAAAAGAAAAAACAACTTGATTTTGCAATTGCCATAAGGTAATATGTTTAGAGATCTGTGAGGGTCTGTAAAAATGGGTTTCAGTTTCCAACAGTGCTCACCTCCTTTTGATTTTTTTGAGATTAGTATGAGCTGTAGCAGTAAAAAAATATGTTTCTGTTGGAATTGCTTTCAGGGTAAGCGTTCGGTGTTCAAAAATTTTGTGTATACCATAACAAGTAATTTGCTTACTTGTTCATTCATTCCTTCATTTCTGAAAGGGCTGTGCCATTGTGTGTTTACTATGAGTTCCCTTGGCTTGCTCTCCAGTTTTATAAACAACTCCCAGGAGAGATTTCAATGAGAGCAAATACCTCAGGCTGCAAAGGAGCTGTTCCTGGTGCTGCCCTCCTGGCAGCTGAAGCCCTTTTTAAGTTAAGGACAGAAGCAGATGAAATTTTTATTCACAACAGACAAATCCCTAAAAAAGTGTTTTTCACATCCTCAGCAAACGATAACTGAGTTGCCTTTTAGATGCCGTTTTGTTTTATAAATAAACAAATGAGGGTATTTCTTGAGTTTTCAGTATCAGCACCTCATTTATCTTGTGTTTTTTCTCTTTACTCAGCTAAAAAACTGTTGAGCTTTCTTATTCTGAAAGAATACTGGGTCTTGCAGCCCAGACTTACATCAGATGTTTCTATATGTGGCTTCAGATGGCTGCCTACAATCCATATTCTTTAAAATGAATTTCCCATAACTGGAGACACTGTATGGCCTGCAGCATTATGGAAATATTTCTCCTTTTTATTTGCATATGAAGGGAGCTTTTAGAGCCAGCAGTACTCCCATGGGGTCTTTGCCTGTGCCTCTTGAAAGGGAATGTTTTGTTGGACCATTCTGGAGGTCCCCTAACACCTCCATTGTACTGTGAAGCCAAGAGAAATGTTAGCTTTGGTAGTTTCTGTCAGAGAAGTTAATAGGATTCTTTGGACTGGAATTGTAAGAGGTGTTGCTGGCCTGTCAGGCAGCATTGCTGGAGTTGAAAGATGCTCACACAACCATTTTGCTGCATTCCATTGCCATGTTCTCTAAAGGCTGCTCCTCCAGAATTAACAGGTACCAAAGCTCAGAGAGGCAGGAGATGAAGAAGTGCAAAACTGCATTCCCAGCTTATGCTAATTCTCTAAGAGTATATCAGATGTGTGTTACCCTCACAGTAACACTGCAGCAAGTGCCAAAGAGCCTCAAGAAAATCACTGTTAATGAGTTCCCTGTGCCTGCACTGGTTTTGTGTTTAGTGTGTGGAATAAAGCCCTGAATGAATCAGCGATCAATACTATTTTCTCTAATTTAGTTATATGTATCAGACTGAGCTATAAATACTGCAAATTCCCCTGGTATCATTATTTCTTTGTTTGTTTACCAATTGCTCTAAATATCTGTAAAGGATTAGTCAGTGGAACAGCGGCTGTAATCAAGATATCAGTCTCCTAATTGGGTGTGCTGACTGTCCTACAGGGCAGTTATTACCATACCTGTTTATGCAGCTTAATCTTGGAGCACCTTTAACGAGACAAATTGAGAGTCCTCTCCAGTTAAACTTCAGCCAGGGATGTAGGGCACTTGTCTGGGAAGCAGAAGGCCAGTGTTTAAATCCTTACTCCACAGCCTTAAAAGGGCCTTTGAACCAGGGCTTTCTTCATGACCTGGATGTCATGGAGACAGTTGGCCCTTCCAAATTTTTGTTGCTGTTAATAAAATGCATGGAATTGAAAAAAATCAGGGTTTGGGAAGGATTGGCTAATCTGCTCTTTTTAATGTGTTTTGTTTGTTTATTTGTTTGTGTGTTAACCTGGAATTCTTAACTAGAGGTGAACTTTAAAATTATTTATTCACATAGCAGTAGTTTGAAGTGATTCAGACTACTGTCTGCTTTCACATTGCTTAAGGGTGAATATTATATCAGCCCAAGTTCGCTGAAAATTTGCTGGAGGTTCATCTGAAAGCTTCATGAACCTTAGCTCCTTTGCCTTGGTTTTCAACACTAGCAGTGTTGTATGCATTTAGAGCAGATAAAAGAAGTTTCACCCCATGCCCTGCTGTATTAACTGTATTAATTAACTTACTCTGCAAACGAAGTCGCTTGTAGGTGATCTCTAAATAGTCCAGTGGAGAATATTTATTAAGTGAAAAAAACAGGAACCTAAAATGTATGAGTGTTTGGAAGGCTTAAATACTTACAGATATTTGCATAAAAACCTGATGCAAATCCTACCCTGCAGAGTGTTATTCTTACATTATTCAAATTACAAATTCACTGTTAGATTTATTTAAGAAATCATCTGCATCATCAGATGGAATGAAGATGACAGCAAATGCTCACGTGAAGCAAAGGGAGGTGTCATGAGGGGCCAAGACTGGTAACAGGGCTTGGGGAACTGCAATGCCCGAGCAGTGAATGTCAAGGAACACAGCAGGCCTAGCTCACCCAGTACCTTTCTTTCAGTACCCAATTTAAGAATCCAAATTGGACAGAAAAATGGGCACACTTAGATTAAAATGTCACTCAAGTCAATACTGAACAGCACCACAGTTTTCTGATGTTAGCTGTAAGCAGTATTACGGGAAGCTTGTGAAAGAAAAGGACTTAGAAATCATTAACGTGTGAGAGAAAACCATAACTGTGACTGTCTTTTATTAAGTTTTATATCTGACTGTAAACAACTGATTGCAAGGCTTCTTTGTACAGAAAATTGCCTTCTTTGCATGAATAACTTAGGAAAAAATAACCCTTTCACTGCTGCCCTTCATCAGTCCTTATATTTTGTAGTTCTCACTTGTTGGAGAAGCTGGACTGTACTGGGAGCATCTTCTCAAGAAGCTGGCAAGGAGAGTAATTCTGGGCTTAATGAGGGAGGCTGAGCAGTGTAAATTACATGCTTTGGTGAAGGTCTTGGACAAAATAATATTCACTCTGGTTCCCTATCTAAAACTGGAAATGCTTCTTGACTTTCATGGGGGTTTGAATCACTGAAATATTTTTTTTTATTCTTCTAATATGGAAATTGTAACACTCCAATTGTAAAGACTACTGTAACTTTCCTGTATATAAAAATGTATCTTTATTTTGGAGAATTCTTATATCTCTGAAGTGTATCAAGAGATAAATGCTCAAAACTTATGTCAAAATACATTCTCTTGAGTGAGTGTCAAATTCTATTTTCAGTCTTAAAAGAATGTTTGAAGGAATTATTTGGATTATTTCTTTATCACAGGAAAATGATTCTTTTTTTTTTTCAAAGTGGGTTTTATAAAATTACGGGGAGTATTTAACTTTTTTAAAGAAAGGTTTCTGTGCAGATACTAACTGTAGCAAATTAGGATGGATGAGGGACTGATTCCTGAATCACAGCCTGACAGGTACAAAGTGGTTTGCCTCTGTGCTATGTAGAAGCCTCTAGAGCAAACTGTCCATGTCCATGGTGCACTGAATTTCACCTTGGCTCTCCCCATGTGGTTCCAAGGTAATCATTATTATTATTTAATGAGTTTCAATTCAATGTCTGCAACACTGCAAGATACATATTGGAGTCTGCTAGGGTGATCTTACAGCACAACACCAAGAGCACTGTGCAGGGCAGAGGGACCTAAACCACACACATTCCTGCCCATATCATCTTTTAGGAGTGATCCATAAGGAAACTAAAACACTAGTTTGCCCAGGCATTCTGTAGAGGTCGCAGAACGATAGAATAGTTGGGATTGGAAGGGACCTCTGAAAATCATCCAGTCCAAGCCCCCTGCCCAGGTAGGGTCACCTGGAGCAAGTGACACAGAAACATGTCCATATGGATTATGCACATGTCCAGAGAGGGGAACTCCACACCCTCCCTGGGCAGCTGTTTCAGAGCTCTGCCATCCTCCATGGAAAGTTTTTCCTCATATTGGGGTGGAATTTCTTGTGTTTTAGTTTATGGCCATTGCTCCTTGTCCTGTCACTGGGCACCGCTGAACAGAGACTGGCACCACCCTCTTGGCCCCCGAACAACAGGTAGTTGGAACAGCCTGTAGTAGGGAGAGGGACAATGAACTGCTGACTCTGAACATGAGCCCAGGTGGGCAAGAAAGTCAGTGGCATCCTGATTTGTATCAGCAAGAATGAGGGCACAGGCGCAGGGCAGTGCCCGTCCCTGTACTGGCACCGCTGAGGGACCGCGAGGGCTGGGCCCAGTTCTGGGCCCTCAACAGGAGAGACCCGGAGGGGCTGGAGCGTGTGCAGGGAAGGGAACGGAGCTGGGGAAGGGGCTGGAGCAGCAGGAGCGGCTGAGGGAGCTGGGGGGGCTCAGCCTGGAGCAAAGGAGGCTCAGGGGGGACCTTCTGGCTCTGCAAGTCCCTGACAGGAGGGGGGAGCCGGGGGGGGTCGGGCTCTGCTGCCAGGGAACAAGGGACAGGAGGAGAGGGAACGGCCTCCAGCTGTGCCAGGGGAGGCTCAGGTTGGATAGAAGGAAAAATTTCCTCACCAAATGGGTGGTCAGGCATTGGAAGAGGTTGCCCAGGGCCACGGTGGAGTCACCATCCCTGAAGGTGTTCAAAAACCTGTGGATGTGGCACTCGGGGACATGGTTTAGTGGAGAACATGATGGTGGTGCTGCATTGATGGTTGCACTTTATGATCTTATGGGTCTTTTCCAACCTTAATGATTCTCTGATTTCACAAATCAGTCAATTGCTTGGCCGTGGCCATGGTGCTGTGTTCACTCCTTGGCCCTCTCTGAGTGGTACGGACGAATCTGTCAAGATTGAGAAAACAAAAGCTTTCCAAAAAGAGTTCCTTCAAACAGAAAATACAGACAACTCGATGATGCCAATGGAAAAGTTGTTTTACTGTTGTTACCCCTTCCCTTACTGTGTGGATACTTGTGTTGTGGAGAGTGCTGTCGTGTTTGAGGGGGCTCACAGCTTGCCAGTGTTAAGCTCTGTGGCTTCTCGGGGTCATCACACACAAAAGGAAGGTGGGCACACTGATTTGGAAACAAAATGGTTGGTATCTGCAGATCCTTTTTTGCATGTACCAGAGCTGAAAACAAATCCAGAGGCATTTTTTCAACAGTTTGGCCCATAAAATTTCAGTTTGTGCAAACCACAGGGGATCATGAGAGACTCTAGATTAATTTTGAAAACTTGGCATATGAGATTTGGCTTGCATAAATTTAAAGGTAATGCATACTGGCAACAACAATCCAAACCTCTCATGCTGCTGAGTTTTAAACTTTCCCGTTCCTCTGAGAAAAAGAAATTCTCATTGTCACTGGTAAACGAGCAAAGTGAAAATCTCTCCAGAATACATCTACAGTAGCAAAAAAACAAAAATTAGATCTTGAATTCATTAGGGAATGGAAAGCAATGCAGAGAAAGTTAAGATTTTATTGTCAGTGACAGTCACAAGCCTTTGTTTGGAACGTGAAATCCACGCTAAGAAAATACAGAAATAATTCTGCAAAGATGCAGAGGACAGCAAGGCTAATGTTGTGTTTTGAATTGCCTGTGAGCACCCCTCGCAAGTCCTGTCTTAAGTGGAAAGAAAGAAAAAAAAGATCAGCCTGTATGACAAGAATCAGTCATAATTCAGTGTAATTGATGGCAGTCAAAATAAGATAAATTGAAGAAGTATTTCATTAAAGCACACGTAGTCAATTTGTGATGCTGGCAGCCATATAGGGTGAGAGATGAACATTATAGCAGAGTATTACTGCTGTTCTTTGGCTAAGACTAGTATAATTTTTATGCCCAGTAATAATATTCATAGTCATGTGTATGAAGACGTATAGAGAAACAAATTGAGTGTAGGTGAATGTAGTAGAATGAATTGAATAGAAGGTGTTTACCACAAGCATCAGCAAATACATTTTTCCCATCTTTCTGTAGAGGAAACATAACAAAAGTTATCAGTACCACTGAACTGTTCCTCCGCACCCCCTCCCTTTTATCCTGTTCTCACCAATTTTCCCTCATCTCTATACCCCCCAAAAAGGAGATTGTTTCTCAGGAAAGCCCCATATATGTCATGTGGTTGCAAGTGTTTTTTCCTGTCAAAAATGCAGTTGTTCCTTGAGCTGTGTGAGCAATGACATAATTTCATGTTTATATGGTTGTTTTATTTTATTTCATATTAAAAATATCTAAAGGTAAAAGCCAAAAATCGTCTTTCTGAATGTGTTTATGGAGGTTGGGCTTTTGCTGCGGTAAGATCTGTCTGACTGATGAACTTCTTGCTGTTCTCATGACTGGAGTAGATTAACTTTTGCACCTTCCTAAGGATTACTTATTTCAGCAGTGAAACATGTATGTTCAGTTGTTAAAACACATGGTTCTAAATTCCTGAGGTTGGGCTTGCAGATGTTTGAAATGGGTGAGGATCAACAGCTTTCAGAATTTACCCCTTCCTGTAGACCTGCAGCTCGGGATCTTGTTTGCTCTTCCACAGGCAGTGGGGAGACCTGCACAGGATTGCTCACTAAAATCAGGAGCTGTACCTGATTTTAGTGTACTGTTAACTTCTAAATAATCCTTGCAGTATGAAATGAAGAGCCAGTAGTATCAGCTGTCCTTCAGCAGGGCTGTATGTAGGAATTGTTTATATGGGGAGACGACTTCTCGCTACTTCAACTTGCTTTGTATTTCCAGAGCAGGTACGAATGATGAGCAGTGAATTCATCAGCAAACTTCACATTGACTCTGTATCACATACCCATAGTAAACCCAAACACAGGGGTGGACCCAGTGTCTCTTCTAAAAATCCCGGGAATAACAGAATAAAACATTCAACTGAACAAAGGGCTGATGAAGCACCAGCAACACACTGAAGGGGTGAGTCTGATGACTTGGTCACTGACCAGGGACCTCCCTTCCAAAGGGAAATAGGAATGTTTGTGTCAGGGAAAACTGGACAGTGTACAGCTTCATCGAGCAGGATCTTACTTCGTAGTAATGAATTATTATACAAATACTGAAACACTTTGGTTCGCTAAAAGAAATCAAACATATGAAAATACATGAGTAAATAACACCTCTGTGTTTGCATTGTAACTTTATACTGTATCATTGTGTGCTAAGTGCAGAATCATAGAGTCACTTAGGTTGGGAAAGACCAGTCCAGTTCAGCTCTTCCCCCAGCACTGCCATGGCCACCACCAAACCAGATTCCCAAGTGCCACATCCCCCCACGGATGGTGACTCCACCACTGCAGCCCATTCCAGGGATGGGAAACCGCTTGGGAGAAGGAATTTTTCCTAAAAACCAAGAATAATAATCACAAGATATAATAGAAGAATTTGGGGGAAAAAAGCTGAAGAATTCTGTAGACCTTTGCTATAGTTAATAGTGTAGATTAATAATTATTGCAAAATATCCTTAAAGTTGGACTACAGAACTAAATGTACAGAAAATTAACATTTCAGGGATAGCAGTGTGAAATATAATTAAACTGAGTTTGTGACTGCACATTGAAATATGGAAAATAACATGAAACGAAATGGAGTTTACTGTACTTTAGTATTTAGTACTACCCATTAACATATTTCTGTATTTCACTAGAGTTTAAATTGTATTGAGCAGTAACTATGGAGTAAATACATATTTAAACTCAATTCACTTTGGGAGAAGCTTTTGACTAAGAAATCTTTAGGCTTGAGATAAATTGAGCATCTGAGTGCTTCCTGCAGAGCAAAGAAATTCATCATTTTGTTTGACTAAATGTCAATTCTTTTTGAAGGATTGTAATGGTTTGAAGTTGAAGTCACAAAATTATGAGAAAGTGATTAAAAGATTTGCTGTCATCAGATCAGAATTTAGAGAAATACTTTAAGCTGAGGAATACATTTTCAGGTCAATGAACAGGGCAAGGGTTGAATACTTCTCCATTCAAGTACAATTGGTACTTATGAATTATTAATTCAATCAAATCTGTTTGTTGTGTATTAATTTGAAGAATTATGTGGAAACACACACATTTCCTACTTCACATGATGGAGGGTCACTGAAAAGAGGGTAGTTGTCTTGGAAGATACCTCAGAAAAGAACAAAGCCCATGTAAACTTTTCTAGTTCTACACCAAAACTGAAGAAATGGAGGGGCTGTAAGAAGTCCCCAGTAGGTACATGTCCCATCAAATAACACTAAGCCTTTCTTTTCCCCTTTTTCCCCCTCCAGTAGAGCCATTCTAGCTTCAGGCCTCATACCTTGTGTGACTTCTCTCTACTCTCATGGTCAAGGTCATTTGAAGATGTACCAGGCAGCATCAAAAATGGGGTGATGGCAGCAACCACTGCACCTTCACATACACAGGAACCCCACTGGTTTGTAACTGAAATAGTTAAAGCAGTCTGTTTTCTTACAGAAATATTTCAATTTTGTGATCTTTAATTTGGAATAGAACCTCAATATATTATTTGCTCTAGTAGAAAACATTTTGGTGTCTCATGTACTGCTCTCTGGAGTAGGAAACCCTCCATCCACTCCTGCATCCAAAGGGTGGGAGCGAGTGAGCACCAGGAATCCATGCTGCTGGAAATGAGAGAGGGAGCTCTGTGTGCCTGACCAGGCACATCAGCATCTTTTGCAAGCTGAGATCAGGGATTCTTCCTCCTGCACTGAGTTGTCAGCCTGTTTCTATGGTGATCTCAAAGACACTGATGGATTTGCTGTGGTTATGTAACTTCCAAAAAAAAAAAAAAAATCCACGTAACTACTAGGATTTTTGAATGCTGTCAGTAGTTTTGAGTGTAGTCTGGACATTAGGACAGACAATGGGTGTCATCTGCTTAAATGTGAGTGGCTGTTTAAATAGAAAGAGAGGAAGGTGATGTGTCAGCTCTCACCAGGCATATGTGTCATCTGGTGACTGTTGCCTCTGGGCTCATCAGCTGTAACATGTCCTGCTGAAGGCTTGGCTGCCAATCTGCATGGAGATTTCTGGGAGAGTCCAGCTCATGCACACTTTCTCTGATGGATATGAACCACCGAGAGCATAATCTCTGGGTACTCCATTTAACCTGGCTCTCTGAGTCTGTTTTTGCTTTCTGAATCCACAGAGTTGCACTCTAGTCAAACTGATTACACTCCAGTGTTCCCCTTCCCTTTCCCTTCTCCTCCCCTTTCCCTTTCTCTTCTCCTCCCCTTTCCCTTTCCCTTTCCCTTTCCCTTTCCCTTTCCCTTTCCCTTTCCCTTTCCCTTTCCCTTTCCCTTTCCCTTTCCCTTTCCCTTTCCCTTTCCTTTTCCCCTTTCCCTTTTCCCTTTCCCTTTTCCCTTTCCATTCCCCTCTCCCTTTCCACTGTATTTTTTAGTAACTTTTTTTAAACCATGCTCTCCTTCCTCCACCTCCCTCCCTGCACATATGCACCATCTGCCATTCCTGGGTTTATTTGGTTTCTCGGAAATGTCATCTCTCTTTTTGAGCAGACAGACCTCTGTGACTCAGGTGGGTGCTGCTCTGAGCTAAATGCCAGGGAGGGGGATCCTGCTGTGCATCCATGGGGATGTGGCAGTGTCCTGCTGTGTGGCAATCCATGCCACACAGACCAGCGCTTCTGAAGGGGACACATTGCAAAGTCCCTTTGTCTCCTGTTGGTGACTCTCTGTCTCTCTTGTCCGAGCAGTGACAGAGGAAACACTCAGAGAATTCAAACCGTCAGTAGTTGGTTTTGTGATTTAAATAGCAGGCTAAGTGCTTGGATGTTTTGTCATCTTTGACATCCTTTGCCTCCAAAAATCTTGCTTGCTCTGCATGTTGCCCTGAAAACATATATTTAAAAATATTTTTATGAATATTAATATATATATCACTAAAATATGAATTAATCAGTGGTTGTCATGGCATACACTTGCCACACTAAATGAGCAGTGTGGGATATTACTGGCTTTACCTGTAGTTAGAACTTCTTACCATGGATCTACTGATAGCAAACTATTGATGTGTGTTCCTGAATGGAATGACCCATGCTTTGAAAGGAGAATGAAGCAAGATCTGGGGAAATACAGATGGACAGACAAGATAGGCATATGTCTCCTTAACATATAGACCTGCCAAAGTCTCCATGAATATCTCATTGGATTAGATGGCCAATAACTTCACTAAATCCAGCTACTCTGATGTTCTTGCTTTCTTAGCAAATGTTGTATTCAGAATAGTAATGGTATTCCTGTACCTTCTTCCTTATGTGTAATTTAAACACACTGTTAGTACTCTTTTACCAAAACTCAAGACTGTTGTTTCCAATAGCATTGTGTGGCTGCCATGATGTGCCATCAGAATTTAACATTTTAAATTACCCAGTTTTGTACACTTAATGGAATAATCTTTTCCCTAGTTGCCCCATCCAACCTGGCCCTGAACACTTTTGGAGATGGGACAGCCATGGCTTCTCTGGGCAACCTGTACCAGAGCCTCATCCCCCTCACAGGAAAGAATTTCTTACTCATGTCCAATCTAAACTGCACCCTCTTTCATTTTAAAGCTGAAACATCCTGTACCTCTGATCCAAAAGGATAATAAATGCAGGGCCAGAAAACCACTTTGTATTCCACATCACCTGCATTAAATACACAGCCTTAAATTAGCCTCCAGTCAGTGGAAGCAAAACCTTGCTAAAGGATTGCTCATCCCACATTAAAATTGTTCTCTCCATGTCAAGTGAGTTGAGTCACCCTTTCCATTGAGCAGCAACAAATTCTGAGTAGTTTCGATTGAGTGTTTAATTTATAGATGGTTAAAGTAAGGCAGAATGGATCTGCTCATGGAAAAGAGTGAAATTCCTGTAAATATGCAGTTGAACCCTCAGATGCCTCTTTCTGGGGAAGTGCTGACCTGTGATAGCGATTGGGGGGCTGATAAAAAAAGGGAAAGTCACGCTGGCATCACTGAAGTATGGAAAGAGAACCTCTTTCTCCATGGCTGGAAACACATTGTGTAGGGGAGTGGTGGGTGCTCTGGGCTGCCAGCTGCTCATCTGAGGTGAGGAAAGCTGAGTGCCAGACAGTGTGGGAATGCAGAGGAGTGGGGAGGTGTGAGAGAGCCTTCCCAGCCCCCACTGGCACGAGCCAGGGCAGGG